>NW_022436945.1:49045432-49237932 GCF_009761245.1 Sapajus apella
GGAAGGAAGGAAGGAAGGAAGGAAGGAAGGAAGGAAGGAAGGAAGGAAGGAAGGAAGGAAGGAAGGAAGGAAGGAAAGAAGGAAGGAGGGAAGGAAAGAAGGAAGGGGAAGGGGAAGTGGAAGGGGAAGGGGAAGGGGAAGGGAAGGGAAGGCAGGCAGGCAAGGAAGGAAGGAAAGTTCATTAATTCTGTATCTGTAATCCTTGTGTCACATCTTTCTTAATTTACCTGTCTTTGCTTTTTCTATGTTTTCTGAGAATTCAGCTAGACCTTTCATCTCATTAACATTGCTTCAGATTTGTGCAGGCTGTAATTGGAGCTCTATGTACTTTAACAATTAAATTTCTCTTCATTATCTAAGCCTCTAAATTGGTATGAACATTGCTTCATAATACATCACATGTGAACAATATAAAATGATGGCTTCAAATCTAGGAAAAATTATTGGATATATATTAATGCTTCATTTCATTTTGCATATATAAATTCAGAAATCATTGGCACATTTAATACTAAGTTAATTAGTTAATATGAATAATATTTACTTCTTACAATTTTAATAACTAATATGCTTAGCTAAATCAATTAAGTGTATTTCTATTTTCATCTTAATTCTTTATTTAAATAAATGGCAATTAATTTTTCATTTTTGTCAGATTTCAGTGATGTATTTATCAAATTCATGTTGTTAAACCTCGCTAGATTTTTAGATCATTTCTTTCTACAACAGCGGCTGCTCTTTATATGAGAGTGAGTTAAAATCACACCTTTATGCCTTAAGAGACTGAAGAAAACACTGGTGGATATTTGGCAAAACTTCTGGTTTTCTATTTCCATAACACTACAATGCGAAGGTAGCTATGTTAGCATTTAACTGTAGACAGCATATGGGAGTGTGTTAGAAATGTATAATTTCAGGCCCCATTTCACATGCAGTGATTCAGGATATTTTTACCGTGATTCATAAATACAATAAAGTTTGAGAAGCTGTGTGCTAGGAACTTCCAAATGATTTTTCACCTTTGATCAAAGTGATTCTGAGATAAAAACACTTGGGGTACACGCTGTATTTTTTCTTCAGAAGTATATTAGTTTTCTAATGACATATACCAAAGCACTCCATAGTTCAGTGGCTTAAAATTGTAATCATTTATCATCTTGTGAGTCTGCAGGTCATCTGTGTAGTTCTGATCTGGCTGGACTCACTCATGCTTTCCAGTCATGGGTTGCCTGGTCTAGGCTGACTTGTGATGACCTTGTTTTCCACAGCCAGGATGACTGGGGCTTCCTCCACATGGTTCCTCATCCCTCAGCGTACTTACCAGGCTTCTTCACATAGTGAAAGTTAAAGCGCTTCCAAGGGCAGCCAGGAAAGCAAGCCTCTTTATGCAAACAGTATTCAAACCTCCACTTGTATCATGTGTGCTGCTGTCTCGCTGTCCAAGCTCAGATTCAGTGTGAGAAAGTAGATGGATATTAGAAAGCATTACATAATTGGCAAATCCTACAATATTCTACCACAATCATGTCATTAATGCATAATAACAGAATCTGAATAAATAAAATCTGGGAAGGAAATGCCTTGCAACCAACCTTTCTTGTAATCTCTAAAAAATGTTTCTTTGTTGCTTAGAAAATTAGGGAAAACTAAGTTACCTCATCATATTCAGGGCACCTTAATGCTGCTGTTTATCTTACCTTTTGCTGTGAAATTCTTGTGATATGGCACGAAGGCTAGATTCCAATAAAAGTGTAAGTGGAAATGTTGTCTTTTTCATTACCTTAGCACCTATTTACAGACTGTCAGCAGCAACTATGTCACTCTCTGAATGGAGATTCCATTGCTCACGCTGAGTCCTGTCACAGGTCAGCTGTGCTTTCTCAGAGCTGGTTGTTATTAAGCTTCATATGTGAAAATAATCTACGAAAATCATAACTATTATGACTTTCTACTTTATAAATTAGCCACATAGCTGATTGTCAATAAACGCAAGGGCAGCTTGTGCCTGAATAAGACGAGATATTAACGAACACAGGAGATTCAAAATCTATAGGTAAAACATGTTCATTGTTACTATAAATGATCGGACTCTAATTTGTTTTTACTTTGGTTTCTATTCAAGCTATTGAAGATTAAACACACATGCCCACACACACGCACACACACACAAACATACACACACACACACACACACACACTCCTTCTTTGTTTCTCATGACTATATCGGAAAATACATAAATGGGAAAGAATAGAGTAAAAACATAGATCCATTTAGTTCCACTTCTGAGATGGACATGACTGCTTCCCTGGGCCTACCAGATCATAATTATGAGCTGGCACAATGCCTGTTTATGCCATCTGCTGTTTCCAAGACTTCTGCCTCATCTATCATAAAATATCCATAAGCAAATGAGGCTAAGCATTGTTTCCTCTGCATATAGAATACTTCTCAGCCTAGGAACAGGTCAAGGAGAGATCCACTAGCGTGTAGCTAAAAGGCCATCTGCTACAGAGAGAAGCTAAATCCATGATTAAAACAAGAGAGGAAATAATTCTTACTTTAACATTATTAGGGGTTTTCAAGGTCTTTATGACCTCTGAGGGCACCATAGTCATTTTGTCTCTTTCTGGTCTCTTTCTTTCTCTTTTTAAACAGAGCCATTAAGATTGGGAGCAGCAGTCATCCAGCAGCTTTCTGTCTTTCTCTGTTAAAAACAAATAAAAACTACCTTTAATAAGATCTTATACTTCTCTTTAATAGCACAACTAAAATATCATTTAAACAAGATTCCAAATAAAACCATGTTAGTATACTATAATGCTCTATGCTTTTTGACACTCTTTTTATACTGTATTAGTAAATCTCTAAAATAGAAAGTTTACTTCATTTTAATATTTAGTGTTCATGTATGTGTATGTGTTTTTAATTTTCCTTACTCGACAGGCATTTGGAAACAGGTCATCTGGTAAAAGGTTAGAGTGAACTGGAAGTAGCCTAGTTAACTTGTGTATACCCTAACAGCCGCTCTTCAAGTACTTAAATATGAAGATGCAAAGTAAAGGAGTTAGAAGGTAATAAAACATCAACATATAAACTCAATTTTTTATCAGTGTCTACCTTTCCCTGTTTTCAACTTTTGAATATTTTAGATCAGTAATTCTCAAATGTGAGCCAGTTAAAATATCATGCACTATTTTAGTTGTGGGGTTAGCAGTGAACAAGACAAAGTTCTTGCCATCATGAAGGTTTAGGCTAATAAGGACACAACCAGATTTTCTAAATAAGTGGTTTGATAAAGGCACTATGAGAAATTCACTGTATGTGCTATTTTTCTTTTATTAACTCTAAAGGAAATTATTTTTTATAGTTTCAGCTATGTGTTGTTACTCAGAAAAGAATGCTTAAAAGATATTTAATAATGGAAGATACAAATAGCAAAAATAACAAAACATTCTAATGTAAGGATGTATAACAGTGAAATAGTAATTATCTGGAGAGCAGAATGCTCCAAATTCAAATGGGAAAAAAATGTACAATATATTACACTGGTATCACCTCTTTGCCAACAAGTATATGCTCATGCCGCCAATCTTTGTTTAGATAAAATTTTCCTTTTTATAGTAAGAAAGTGGAAATTCTCTCAATTCCTTTGCATTCAGTATATATCTTTTACTTCTAATTCTATTTTCAAAAAATGGCAAGATTTGATTGTAATCTCATATCATCCAGAGTTACGTCTGTATTATAACCTGCTTGAAAATTGAAATTACATTTAGTATAACAAGGAATAATGACAATTATCTTGTTGGTTTTCTTTTTTAATCGTTTTTATAGTCATTTGATTTTTTAGAATAACACAATACTAAACTAACATTAACTAATACTAACTAATATTAATTAGTTAAGTAACACTAAATTTAGTTACTAGGAATTTTGACTTCCTGAATAAAGTAGAAAAAATATACTGAAAAGTGAAAATATATGCAAACCTGGGTCAGATGACTTATATCCCCTAGAACTACTATCACTTAATTTTGATTAGACTGGATTACACAAACCTATACCTAGAACTACTTATATGAGAAAATCTCCTATTAAAGTAATTAGCATATTTGAATGTTATATTTTAAGACATTGTTTATGTACAAAAGCTCATCTTAATCAGCATCAAGGGAAAATTTTTGTGTGAGCTAAGTACAGAGTATCACTTTTTTAAAATAAATGAGTTGGTCTTTGCACTCTGTGCATTCGGAATGCTTTTATTGGCCAGATATTTTCTTTTTAGTTTTCCAAACTTATTTTCAGTATTCCTTAATGTTAGGTAAGCACTCAACTTAATCAAATTGAGAAGATAGATTTCAATAAAAATGTAAAAGCCTAATTTTGGAGATGACGGTCAGAAAATATAGAATCTAATTTCTATCACAAAGTAGCAATAATATATAGTTTTAATTCTTTAAAGATATCTCTGGATTGATGTTATTCTGATATTTAATTTTTCTTTTTTCCTAAATTAGCCATAGTATATGTCTATAAAGTATACATAGTATATGTATACATGTATATGTATAGTATATGCATACTTTACTATTATTTTAAACTCTTTTAAAAATTATTTAGCATGTTATTTAATTAAGATTAAATTAGTATATAAGCACAAAAGCGACAACAATGTACGCCCAAACAGCAGTTGATTAAGAAAATAATAGTTTATATTTCTGTTGCATGAACACAGGTGTGCTTTCCAGGCTGGTGTGGGGCTCTCCAGGTTTAGAGACTCAATCGCCTTCTAATTAATCACTCTGTAATTCACAAGGATCCTGAAAAATTTAGTTTTACTTTATGAAGGGGTGAACTCAGCTAGCATTGTTGTCTTCTAATACAGAGGAAATAACAGAAGAACTGACAATGAGTCTCAAATATCATTGCCTATTTCCTTGGTCACTCAAATATTCATATGTCCTGTCTCTCTTCATTTCCCTCAGTCTCAGAGTCCCATCTAGAAACTACAACTGAATTATATTCCAGATTATCAAGATGATGTCTAGTCTTTTCCCTGAGGCCTAGGTATACAAGGAAGGTTACCTGTGTGAGCGACTATACATCAATATCACCGGGAATTTCTGGCAACAGTATACAACATGGCTTAGACTTGAGTTTAAGAATGAGAAAGCTGAATTACTTATTCTTCAAGCTCCATCTGCCAATTGGTTGTGGGCTATATAAAGGGATATTAACTCTGACATTTTGGGCCACCGCTTGTGGCTAACAGAATGCACGCATGAAGGAGAATAACAGAGGTTAACGGTGGGACATAACGGGTAAGTATGGAAACAGGGTATGCTGGGAACATATAGGTTTGACACTAAGAGGATATATTACAGAAAGAAAGAGCATGAGGAGGGGATAGAGGAAGGAACATGAGTAATAGAGTACTCCACTTTGGCTTAAAAGAGTATTTTTTAAATAGATTACATACAAACTGAAGTGAGGTCTTGACTAGTTTGCTCTCTAAATTGACTGTTCATCCTAACTCTGCTTTCCCTCACTACCTTTATTCCGTCTCCTATAATCTAAAATGCAGAACATTTATTGCTCATGCAAATCAAAACCACATTGAGATATCATTTCACGCCAGTTAGAATGGTGATCATCAAAAAATCAAGAGACAACAGATGCTGGAGAGGATGTGGAGAAATGGGAACACTTTTACACTGTTGGTGGGAGTGTAAATTAGTCCAACCATTGTGGAAGACAGTGTGGCGATTCCTCAAGGATCTAGAAATAGAAATCCCATTTGACCCAGCAATCCCATTACTGGGTATATATCCAAAGGATTATAAATAATTATATTATAAAGACACATTCACACGTTTGTTGACTGTGGCATTATTCACAATAGCAAAGACTTGAAACCAACTCAAATGTCTATCAATGATAGACGGGTTAAAGAAAATGTGGCACATACAGCCCATACACTATGCAGCCATAATAAAGGATGAGTTCATGTCCTTTGCAGGGACATGGATAAAGCTGTAAACCATCATTCTCAGCAAACTGACAAGAACAGAAACCAAACACCACATGTTCCAACTAATAAGTGAGTGAGAACAATGAAAACACATGGACACAGGGAGAGGAACATCACACACTAGGGCCTGTCAGGGGGGTGGGAGGCTAGGGGAGGGATAGCAGGGGGTGGAGGCATTGGGGGGGATAACAGTAGGAGAAATACCTAATGTAGATGACAGGGTGATGGATGCAGCAAACCACCATTGCATGTGTATACCTATGTAACAAACCTGCACATTCTGCACATGTATCCCAGAACTTAAAGTATATATATATATCATTTATTGCTTGATCCATGGCAGTTCAAACATAGGAACATTGAGCATCCAACAAATTACAGTGAGTGAGAAATTGTACTGCTTATATAATCTATAAAATGTAATGACTTAATATTCTGTAAATATTTTCTCAATCATTCACCACTTTAATGTGAGAAATCCTATGATCTCAATTAAGTGTTATAACATTACATCTTCTACTTACATACATCCCTGGGAAAGAGTAAACACTTATTGTCTACTCCCTAGAAATGTTCAATAAACCTCATTTAATCCCACTGATCCCATTAAATTCCCTTAGTAGTCCACTATTTAACTTTAGTGTGTAAAGCCTACATAAAATAATAAATGACAAAAATTCCATTGCTTTGCAGACAAGAAATGTTGATCCCAATTCCTGTGTGACTATTCAAGCAATACTTTCTGTGGAGAATTTTATGAACTATGCTCACCTCACATTATTAAAAAATTTACTAGACTCCCTTATATCCTTTTGGTGTCTTTCTTCTGTGGTACTACAGATTCCTAATATAAGAAATGATAATATAAATAATAATTGCAACTTGGGGCTGTGATGAGGTTGAAATAGGATAATCGGCAAATATCCTTAAAGTCTACTTGACACATACTAATGACTCAATATATTACATCATCATCAATGTAATAACTCTTTAAAAGTAGAGAGTTGTTATTTTATATTAGTTTGCATGATACTTAATACATAGCTCAGTTAATGTTCATCAAATCAAATACTGTACATTAAGACTGTTAAGCTTTTGAATTTTCCAGGAGGGAAAAATAAACAATATAAAACATATTAGGGGCACTAACTTTGGAAGAAACACTTGCTTTTATTTAAAATATCAATCCTGATGAGCTGGAGCCAGGTGGCTAAATAGAACCTTTCAGTGACCATCTTCCCTCAGGAACACCAGATTGAACAACTACACTTACCAAAAATAAGTTTCATAAGAATCAAAACTCAGGTAAGCAATCACAGTATCTGATTTTAACATCATATTAAGGAAAGAGGTACTGAAGAAGATAGGAAAGACAATCCTGAATTGCCAATGCAACCCTTCTCCTATCTCCTAGCATTGTCAGCGTGGATTGGAGAGAGAAACTGTGTGCTTGAGGGAGAGAAAGTGCAGTGACTATGGCACTTTGCATTAGAACTCAGTGCTGTCCTGTCACAAGGAAAGTAACATGCGGCAGAGCTCAGCTGGTACCCAAGGAGGGAAATTTAAGACTAGCTATAGCCAGAGGGAAATTATCTAGCTCAATGATCATAACTTGAGTTGGCTAACCCCGTAACAGCAGGCTAAAGGGCTCTGGGATTCTAAATAAACTTGAGAGGCAGTCTAGGCCACAAGTCTGAACTTCTTACGCCAATGTTGGTGCTATGGTGGGTTCAGAGCAGGAGACTTGTGGTTCATACAACACAGTGAGATAGAAGGGTAGAAAAATTGCAAAGAAATAATCTAAGAATATATTTTAAAGGATGAGAAAGAGCAAACCAAACGCAAAATTTGTAAAAGAAAATAAATTATAAAGATTAGAGCAGAAAAAAATGAAATTGAAACAAACAAAAAAAAACACAAAAGATCAAGGAAACAAAGTTAGTTCTTTGAAAGATAAATGAAATCAACAAATCTTTAGCCAGACTATATAATAAAAAAAGAAAGAAGACCCAAATAAATGAAACCATTGAAAAAGGAGATTTACAAACAATACTTCAGAAATTAAAAAGATTATTAGACACTACCATAAGCAACTATAGGTTTCCGTTTTTACATCTTCCTTATTTCTCTTGCCATTGCTATGTAAGAATTTCCTTTCTCCTCATGCCATGATTCTGAGGCCTCCCAAACCATGTGAAACTATAAATCCAATTAAACCTCCTTTTCTTCCCAGTCTCAGGTATGTCTTTATCAGCAGCATGAAAATGTACTAATACAGTAAATTAATAGCAGGAGTGATATGTTGTTGAAAAGATACCCAATAATGTGGAAGCAACTTGGGAACTGGGTAACAGGCAGAGGTTGGAACAGTTTTGAGGGCTTAGAAGAAGACAGGAAAATGTAGGAAAGTTTGAAACTTCCTAGAGATTTTTTTAATGGCTTTGACAAAAATGTTATCAGTGATATCAAAAATAAGGTCCAGACTGAGGTGTTCTCAGATGGAGATGAGAAACTTGTTGGGAACTAGAGCAAAGGTGACTCTTGTTATGTGTTAGCAAAGAGACTGGCAGCATTTTGCCTCTGCCCTAGAGATCTGTGGAACTTTGAACTTGAGAGAGATGATTTAGGGT
This sequence comes from Sapajus apella, assembly GCF_009761245.1. Classification (NCBI taxonomy): domain Eukaryota; kingdom Metazoa; phylum Chordata; class Mammalia; order Primates; family Cebidae; genus Sapajus; species Sapajus apella. The sequence continues at coordinate 49,054,095 of NW_022436945.1, forward strand.
ATCTGGCAGAAGAAATTTCTAAGCAGTAAAGCATTCAAAAGGTGACCTGGGTGCTATTAAACTCATTCCATTGTAATGTGAAAGAGAGCATAAAAGTTTAGAAAATTTGCAGCCTGACAATGCAGTAGAAAGGAAAATCCAATTTTTTAAGGAGAAATTCAAGCTGGCAGCAGAAATTTGCACAAGTAACAAGGAGCCAAATGTTAATCCCAGAGACATTGGGGAAAATATCTATCAGACATATCATAGGTCTTCATGACAGCCCCTCCCCTCACAGACCCAAACACCTAGGAGAAAAAGTGGTTTCGAGGGCCGAGCTCAGGGTCCTCTCCCTGTGTGCAGCCTAGGGACTTGGTGCCCAGTGTTGTAGCCTCTCCAGTAATTACTAGAAGGGGTCAAGGTACAGTTTGGTGCATGATTTCAGAGGGTGCAAACCCCAAACCTTGGCAGCCTCCATGTGATTTTTAGGCTGTGGGTGCACAGAAGTCACGGAGGTTTGGAAATCTCCACCTAGATTTCAGAAGCTGTATGGAAGTGCCTGGATGCAGGCAAAAGTTTGCTTCAGGTGCAGGACCCTCATAGAGAATCTCTCCTAGGGCAATGTGGAAAGGAAATGTGGGGTCAGAGACCCCAAAAAGAGTTCTTACTGGGGCACTGCCTAATGGAGCTGTGAGAAGAGAGCCACTGTCTCCAAGGTCCCAGAATGGTAGACTCACTGGCAGCTTGAACTGTGCACTTGGAAAAGCCACACACAGTCAATGTCAGCCTGTGAAAACAGCCAGGAGTGGGCCTATACTCTGCAAAGTCAAAGGGGCAGAGCTGCCCAAGGCTATGGGAACCTACTCCTTTCATCAGCATGACCTAGACACGAAACACGGAGCGAAGATCATTTTGGAGCTTTAGAATTTGACTACGGTTCTGGATTTTGGATTTTTATGGGTCCTATAACCTCTTTGTTTTGTCCAATTTCTCCCATTTGTAATGACTGTATTTACTCAATACCTCTACCCCCCTTGTATCTAGGAAGTAGTGGGTTGCTTTTGATTTTACAGGCTCACAGGCAGAAGGGACTTGCTTTGTCTCAGATGAGACTTTGGACTGTGGACTTTTGGGTTAATGCTGAAGTGAGTTAAAACTTTGGGGGACTGTTGGGAAGGCATGATTGGTTTTGAAAAGTGAAGACATGAAATTTGGAGGGCCAAACGGTGTATGACATGGTTTGGCTCTGTGTCCCCACCCAAATCTCACCTTGAATTGTGCTCCTATATTTACCATGTGTTGTGGGAGAGACCCTGTGGGACATAATTGAAATTATGGGAGCAGTTTCCCTCATACTGCTCTTGTGGTAGTGAATAAGTCTCTTGAGACCTGATGGGTTTATCAGGGGTTTTCACTTTTGCATCTTCCTCATTTTCTCTTGCCACCACCATGTAAGAAGTGCCTTTCACCTCCTGCCATGATTTTGAGGCCTTCCCAGCTATGTGGAACTGTAAGTCCAATTAAACCACATTTTCTTCCCAGTCCTGGGTATGTCTTTATCAGTAGTGTGAAAACACACTAATACGTAATCCTGAAATTTATATGGAACCACGAGACATTCTGAGAGAGAGAGGAAAAAAAGAGGAATCACATTGCCAGGCTTTAAGTTATACTACAGCTCTATAGTAAATAAAACATTATGGTACTGGTAGAAAAACAGATCCATAGACCAATGGAACAGAATACAGAACCAAGTAATAAATCCATACATCTATAATAAACTCATTTACAATAATGGTCCCAAGAACATACATTGGGGAAAGGGCAATCTCTTCAATGAATGGTGCTGGGAAAACTGGACAACCGTATGCAAAAGAATGAAACTAGACTCCTATCTCTCATTATATGCAAAAATCAAAACAAAGTCCATTAAAAACTTAAATCTAAGACCTCAAACTATGAAAGTATTATAATAAAACCCTGGGGAAACCCTATAAGTCTTTATTCTGGATGAAGATTATTTGAGTAATGACCCACCAGCATAGGCAACCAAAGCAAAAATGGACACATAGAATCACCTCATGTTAAAAAGCTTCAGTACATGAAAAGAAATAATATCAAAGTGAAGAGACAGCCCGTGGAATGTGAGAAAATATTTACAGACTATCCATCTTACAAGGCATTAATATTCAGAATATACAAAGAGACCATATATGTATATGACCAAACAACTCTATAAAAAAATCTAAAAATCTGATTCAAAAATTGGCAAATATCTGAATAGACACTTCTCAAAAGAGGACATAGAAATGGTAAACAGATAAATAAGAAGGTGTTCAACATGACTGATTATCAGAGAAATGCAAATCGAAACTAAAATGAGATATTATCTCACCCTAGTTAAAATGGGCTTTATCAAAAAGACAGGCAGTAACAATTGCCACTGAGGATGTGGAAAAAAGAGATCCCTCATATACTGTTGGTGGAAATGTAAATTAGTACGACCACTATGGAAAACAATTTGAGGTTCCTCAAAAAACTCAAAATGCAGCTACCATATGATCCAGCAAATCCACATCTAGTTATATACCTAAAAGAAAGAAAATCAGTATATCAAGGAGATACCTGCACTCCAATGTTTATTGCAGCACTATTCAGGATAGTCAAGATTTGGAAGAAACCTAACTGCCTATCAACAGATGAATGAATTAAAAAAGTGGATATTTATAATGGAGTACTATTTAGCCGCAGAAAAGAATGAGGGCTTATCATTTACAACAATATGGATGGAACGGGAGGATATTATGTTTAGTTAAATAAGCCAGGCACAGAAAGACAAACATTGCATATTCTCACTTATTTGTGAGAGATAAAAACTAAAACAATTGAACTCATGGAAACAGACTGAAGAATGATGATTGCCAAAGGATGGGAAGGGTATTTTGGGAGGGGAGTGGGGATGGGTAGTAGGTACAAAAATACAGTTAAATAGAATAAATTATTCTAGTATTTGATAGCATAACCAGGTGACTACAGTCAACGATAATTGACTGTACATTTCAAAATAACTAAAAGAGTATAATTGGAACATTTATACCGGAAGGAAATGATAAGTGCTTGAGGTGATGGAAACCTCATTCACCCTGAAGCAATTATTGTCTGTTGTATGCTTGTATCAGAATATCTTACATATCTCATAAACATACACACTTAATATATACTCATAATTTTTAAAAGTAAAATTAAATATAAAATATTATTCCTTGTGTTGATGGCACTTCAAAAACTTATAACAGTATTTTAGTAAAAATCATAGTTGACCTGAAATGAATTCCAATAAACTGATTTCTGCCAGCCCCAAATTTACTGTATTTTTAATATTTCCATGAAAACCTTTCTTCGCTCTACTTATCTCCATTTAATGACATATTTTAAATATATATAACAGCAGCATGAAAGCATTTTTATTGATTCCTGGAATGCTGAATGATAAATCATATTCTATCTAGCTAACTTACTGCTGTTCATATGTTCTAGCTTATTACATATCTCTATCATATTTATATTAAACTTTTTCAGTTTATTTTGAAATTAATGATTCATATTTATATAAGACAATTGCAAATCTGAATTGAGAAACTGATCATCGAGAGATCATAATTTAATGTATTCACAATACATGCTTGTATGAAGAGGTAAGTATACAATCACCAAAATGAAGTTCTCAAAAGAACTTATAAATATAAAGGCCTAGTACTTATAGATAATCAATGGAATTTTTGACAAAATAAATACAGCTATAGGTCATGTATTTATCCAATATTCATTCTTAATGCATTTACTGGTTACTTATTAAACTTTGTATTATAGATTAAAGTAATTATAATTTGGGCTTTACTGCACTATACTCCACAATGTGTGTGTGTGTGTGTGTGTGTGTGTGTGTGTGTGTGTGTGTGGTGTGTATATGTGTATATACACATATATTTCAATTAACTTGTATCATAACTTTATTTTATATTCTCCCTTAAACTGTATAGGATTTCATCCTAGAATCCTGAAATCCTGGTATAGGAACTTCGTTTCCCAGAGAACCTTGCCAGAAGAATTCTGGTTGAAACAGGTTTTTTTTTTTTTTTCCTTGAGTTAGATTAGAAATTTAAATTTTAGTTTCAGTGAAATGAGAAATCATTGTATAGTTTTAAGTAATGATACAATATAGTCAAATTTACATTTTTGAAATATTGCTGGCTGCTAATGAGAAATGATTTTACATAGGAAGTGCAGAGTAGAAGCAAAGAGAGGTATTAGAAAGTTCTTTTACTAGTTGAGGTAAAATAGAATGTTGGTTTGGACTATTACAGTAAAAGTAAATACAGAGGAAAATTACGTGCTTTGATTTATATTTTGGAGTAACTTAACTAGCGTACAACCAAAAAATATCACTGGTTTAATACAAGAATTACATTTTACATCATAGAAAAACAGGCATCCTGTGTAAACTAGAAGACACAGTTTCACACAGTCATTAGGAGACTGTCTGGAATTGTACTCTAAGTTCTTCCAAAACCTTGTCTTCTTTTTAAGGAGGCAGAGCATGGGAAAAGAAAGCCTAAAGGATCACCATCACAAGCTGCCTTTTTAAAAGATTTGGCCTTGCTTGGAACTAACTTATTTTTATTTCTGCTTCTTTCCATTGCTCAGAATTTAGTCCACATGGCCCCATCTACCAGCAGAGAAGGCACAGAAAATGTAATTTATCTGAATATCTAGGATAAAATGAAATTGACTGGTTGAAAAATTATGTAGCCTTTGTCATTAGAAGAAAATAAAATACACTGAGCTTTGAATATATTGAATCATTTATGAAAAAAATATCTACTAGTCAGTTAGATAATGGCTAGAATGTCTTTATTAAAGCATGGAGAAACTTGGGTTACACTGAGAGTTTGAGAAAGTTTGGGAAAAAATACTTTATGAGCAAGACAGAAATAAAGGTAGAATTATTTAATTCTGGGAGGACTTTAAAGGTATAGTTTTGAAAGCCAAGATAGTCCACACAATATAAAATTGTCAAAAGTAAATATAAAATGACGGGAAAGTGCAGATTTTATTTAAGAAATAATAACTTTGTCTTTTGGATAAGCAATACAATATGAGATGAAGTTGGAAGGCCAGACTTTAAAAATAGTTTGCATCACATTATAGGTTTCTCAAATGCCAAATTGAGGAGTATAAACTTTATCTCATAAGAATTGAAATATATCGACAGGCTTAGTGAAGCAGAATGACAAGATGACAGTGATGTTTTGAGTAGGTTACTATGGAAACATAGGGCACGATTTATTGAAGTCAAAAGTCTGCTTTCAGAGAGCCATTTAAATATAATAGAAATAAATGATAATGTGTATCTTTAGACAGTAAGGAGTATTTATGAGAAACATGAAAACAACACAAAGAATGATAGGTGGAAAGAAATGACTCTAGGAGAACATGAATTAAAAAAATAAAAAATAATAATTAACTTCCAAAGTAATCAAGGACAATGTCAGAAAATGGGAAGTATAAAGTTATAAGGACGTATCAAATTTTAAATAGTAGATCTCCAAAAAGTTATTCAATGCTTTTTGGGAAGTGGGCAGAGTATACATGTATTCCAGATTTCTAAAGTAACTTATTAAGAATTAAATCGATTATAAAGTTATATATATTATAACTTTATAATCTATTTTATATTTATATATATTATATATGTGTTCGTATATATATATATATATATATTATATATGTGTGTGTGTGTGTGTGTGTGTGTGTGTATATATATATATATATATATATGCCCTATTATGGAATAACTATCTTTAGGTCTTTGAGAAATATTTGCATAACCTTTTAATTGCACAGATAAATAAAAGGTGTTCAACATAACTGATCATTCTCAACGTACGGAATCACATTCTGTAGAATGTCATGCGTACTTCTCATCATCTTGCTTGGGCCACTCTTTCCTTGGACCACATCATTCTTCCTTCTAAGTGGTGAAAATTTTCTGTATCCCATTAAATAGTGAATGTGGTTATTTGGCTAAAATTAAAAAAAAACAATGGTTTATGTTGCTTTCATTGCAAATTCCTTGATCACATGTGGGCCAAGTTTTTTCTTTGCTTTCTTTTATGATGCAGTGTGCTCACTGGGATGAAACTTGTCTTTCCATGTTGTAGTAAAGGACTACTCTTCTCCAATTGCTCTTTCTGCAACCATGAATTTAGGTTTCACTCACAGAGGAGGGAGAAGAGATTCCTGTTTTAGATTTCATTTCAAACACAGCTTTAACAAATAAATGATATTTAATATCTATCTGGTTCCAAGTCTAGCAAACATTTGTCAGCAAACACGTAGGAGCAGAGGATGATTAACTGGCAATATGTTTTTCCCATCCAATCCACGCACATCACACAGAGACACAACACATACTCAGTATGTGAAGAAATGACTTGAAAGTTAGAAAGAAAAAGTGACATTTTGGAAAAGAGAAATTTTGATCTGTGCAGTTTGCCATGGACATTGTCCTCAGGTATAGCTGTAGGTTCAACTGATGTGAGTAATGCTAACCGGGGGGCTTTCAGTTATGTGTGACTGGTATTTTAAATCATGAGGCTAAGGCTGTATTGAGTTGATAAAGAATGGAGTTTAGTAGTTAAGACAAAATTGGCTGGGACTTCAACCTAAAGAAACTAAGTTGATTTTTATTTAGAGTAGAGAAAAAGATTATTTCCTATAGAAACTCTGGAAGACAATTTAACCAATACCATCCTGGACATATGAACAGGTAGATTCCATGACAAAGACACCAAAAGCAATTGCAACAAAAGTTGGCAAATGGGTTATAGTTAAACTTAAGAGTTCTGCACTGCAAAAGAAATTATCAGCATAGTAAAAATGAGAGAAAATATATGCAAACTATGCTTCTAACCAAGGTCTCTCATACAGCATCTGTAAGGAACTTAAATATACAAGAAATAAAAAAACTCCATTAAAAAGTGAGCAAAGGACCTGAACAGACACTTTTCAAAAGACATACATGTGGCCAACGCACATATGAAAAATAATTTGAATATAACTAATCATTAGAAAAATGAAAATCAAAATCACAATGAGATACCATCTCACACTCATCACATCGCTATTATTAAAAAGTAAAATGTAATTTCTTTCATCCATTGGAGAAAGTAGTGTGGTAATTTCTTAAAGAGTTAAAAGCAGAACTACCTTTCCACCCAGCAATCCCATTACTGGTTATATACTCAGAGGAATATAAATCATTCTATCATAAGCACACATGTTCATTGCAGCACAGTTCACAATAGTAAAGTCATGGAATCAATCTAAATGTCCATCAATGACAGATTGAATAAAGAAAATGTGGTGTGCCATAAAAATGAATGAGATCATGTATTTTGCACGAATGTGGATGGAGCTGGCAGCTGTTATCCTTAGCAATCTAATGCAGAAACAGAAAGCCAGAAACCCATGTTCTCATTTATAAGTGGGAGCTAAATGACGAGAATTCACGAACACAAAGAAGGAAAAAATCAGGCACTGAGGTCTACTTAAGGGTGAAGGGTGGGAAGAGGGAGATGAGCACAAAGATAACTATTGGGTACTGGGTTTAATACCGGGGTGATGCAATAATCTGCACAACAAACCTCTGTGACGCTCTTTTACCTATATAACAAAACTTCACATTTAACCCCAAACGTAAAATAAGTTAAAAAGAAATCTGTCTACTTGGAGTGGAGAAATGACTTTCTGTGCTGAGGAAATTCAGAGTCATATATGAGGAGCATAAAGACCTCTCAAGGATCATTAAAATTCATCTAATAACTAGCAAAGTGTCAAAATGCAAGTTTTGTGAACACAGGTAAGTTGATTTTTTTTTAAAAGTGTGTCTCAGAATGAATAGAAAGGTTAGAGCAGAAAAATGGAGTAGATTTCCAAGGCTATAGCAGAAAATTTACAATGAACAGGCAAATTTTCAGAGGAGAAAACAAAAGAAACAACAAAAACTCAATGGGATTATTTCAAAAACAATATTAAAGAGTCAAGTTTGCAAAGAAACTCAAGTAAGGAAGGAATGAAAACAAAAACAACGAAATTCTTACATAAGTGTTAAGGGGGTAAAATATTGAAGAGAATTAAGAAAGACAGGAGATTGATTGAACTAACTGCTGAAACAAGTGTCTTTATAGGAAGATCTGAGAAATTGTATAACTTACATTTCACTGATCCTCCAAGAATGGATTCAGAAATAGGCTGGGAACAATCCATCAAAATAATTTTATCTTTGGGGTCCTAGGGAAGAAAGATTATTCAAAACACTCTGTTCAGTACTGCAGTAAAAAAATAACTACATAGCTTTAATAATATGAATCTTACTTTTTTATTTGTATTGATAAATAGATAAATAGAACAAAAATGTATTATTTGAAATAATGGAATTAAAACATTAGTGGAACCATAAGAGAAATTATTTTTAAAGGTTGCCTTTGGGAATGTAAACAAGGATATGTTGCTCTCTGTGATTTCTAAATACTGTACTTGAATTTCATGTATTATATTATGAAATATATTTAATAAAATGAAATAAAGTTAAATGTTGGAGTATTTATTGTGTTGCACAAAACATATTCTAGTTCATTCCATAAATATGCAGGTAAATCATGATTATTTATTTTATAGTAATCCAATAAATACAACAAACATAAAATATCACGTTTACTTACTAACCATACTTTGAAATGCTAGTATATTAATATAAGATGAATATATTCTTCTCTTTCTTTTTCTCTTGCATATATACTCACACCTTCACATTTACAATAGCTATTTTTGCCTACAGAATAAACTTCTAGAGGCTTAGACTATAATTCAAAATCTTGAATTCTGAATTATAGCCTAAGCATCTCTTATATGCTCTAAAAATCTGCTGCCAGATATTAATTTTATCACAGATAGTAAAGGCCTGAAGTTTTCTTACTGATGTGCATTCGCTCAGGGCTTTGGTTCAAACTTTGCGGGGAAAAAAAATATCTTGCCAGTCAAATTTGAGCCCGAAGCATGTGAGAATGGATATAATCACCTCAGGAACTTGACACCATGTGAAGCCCATATAAAGAGGTTGAGAGCCAATCTAAGTTGCAGAGCTCCAGACTTCATCTTTATCACATCATTGGAGACAGAATAAGGCAGCATCCGAAGACTACTTCACAGGTTTTGAAGAAAATAAATTCCTGTGTTGTTTAATGTAGTTGGAGTTGGCCCTTGGTCACTTGGAATGATCGTTGTCCTACATATATAAGGTGCTTACAAATGTAATAAAACTTTTGCTTCCTTAAAGCTGTCTTTCATTTTTTAAATATTAATTGACATTTCCTTGAATAATGATAATGCCATGCCTGCTGCAAGTCATTTTTTGAGGGTGGGAAACTAGTGTGATTTTATTCACATCCATGATATTTATAATGCCATCTGGAAAATCAAATTTATTAGCAATCAGTAACAATTTTAGAATTAAAATACATGTTTGAGAAATGAGGATTATGGAAAATATTGGAGATATTAATGTTGATATATGAGTGTTTAACTGCAAATCTTTTGTCAGTATGATTCATCTATTCCTCATCTATAAAATACTAAAAGATACAATAATATCCAAAGAGACAATTAAACAATTCTGTTGAATAAAGTTGAAGCCAAGATGTTGCACCATAGATTTATGACTCATTTTTAGTATTTTTAGTGTTAATACAATCTGAATCTTATGCCTCTTTCCTTTTCACTTCTGACAAAAAATACAAAATAAGAATTTTTTTGGCCAGCAATACTTAAAACATTTTGGTTTATGGAATTATGATTCCATAAATCCAAATTATGATTCTATAAGTTAGTAAGGTGATGATTTTTAATTTATCTTTCTTCGTAAGTATAGATTAGAAAGACAGTTGCAGTTTTTCATCTCAAACTCTTCATTCAAACTGCATTCACAAAGAATCTAATGCTTTATAAAAATATTCATAATGTTGTATAAATGATTTTACTCCCTAGAAGTGTATATAAAGAATAGTTATATATGTATGTGAGTGTTTGTGTATGTGTCTGTAAAGATATATATATATATGTATGTATATATTACTTATTTGGGTGTAAATGGTATGTTTAAATAGGATATTAAGGAACAATTAATAAAGGTTAGAAACAATTCTTAAGTAAATGTGAAAATCTGAAATCAATTTAAAAAGTTATAAGTTAGAGCTGAAATATGACATTTGAATATTCTTATATACATATTTTAATTACACACATCCTTTAATACTGAAATTTTAAAGAACAAAACGACTAATTAAATACAACTTTAATAAGCAATTTTATATAAAATTTAAGACAGCCTCTTCTATTTATTTATTTATTTAATTGCATTTTAAGTTTTGGGGTACATGTGAAGAACATGCAAGATTGTTGCATAGGCAATTCTTATGTTTCAATGAGAAATATTATATTAGTGGTAGAATATGCTTTTATTCTGTATTCTATCCCTTACTGATATTCTCACAAATGGTACAATATTTTTGGAAGGTGACAATTCTACCAAGGAACCACCAGTGCTTCCTAGTGGTATGATAATTTTTAATCAAAGTAGGTTCAAAATTATTTTTTAATTCATTTGTAAAATATAATAACTTTTTGGAAAGTCAATAAAAGTCTATATCTGAGTTTCATGGCAAGGATTTCAGTGAACTAAATTGTCCCTCATAATAAAGTTGAATTTGTGTGTGTGTGTGTGTGTGTGTGTGTGTGTGTGTGTGTGAGTGTGTTTGGGCTACTTGTTTGTCTTTCAAGGTTTTTGTTTAATTTATTATTTTTAATGAACATAGGCCTTCAAAGTAAACAGCAGAGAGAAGCTGGAGAATTAGCAGAATGCTAATGCTAATTATAAAAGGACTTTTTATTAATTACAATGACATATTTAATTTATTTATAACATTTTTCTCATTTAGAAACACTACCATCTTCCAAAATCTTCAATTATGTGTGACTAGAGAAAATACTTTTGATATGTTTTTATTTGTGTGTGGGGTGTGTGTTTGTGTGTGTGTGTGTGTGTGTGTGTACCATTGAAAAAAATTGTAACATTGAGTGCTTACCTGAGTCAACATAATTATGACATGTGTTGTTATGTGCAGGACTTAAAGCTATCAGAGAAACTAAATCATTAAAGAGGAGCAGATATCACTAGATAAAGAAGACTAAGAAAACCACAAGTAATGGGTTGTAATTCTCATATTATTTCCAGAACAATTGCTATCTGGGTGCAGCTTCCAGGCCATAAAAAAGGAGTACAGAATGTCAAAGGACAGAGAGCATTTGTGTTACATATTGCATTATACTATTTTGAATATTTTTAAAAAGGCAGTCTATAATAACACACAGGTACCCTAATGTTATAATTTTCTTGAGTAAGCAAAATGAAAATAGAGGTTTATTTTCTATATTGAAAAATAGAGGTGTCACAAACTAATGCTGACTGGCTAGTTTCAACTCCATGTTCTGGTATTTATCTTTAAAAGAGTTGAGTTATATTAATAATTTTTCCAAGAAAATAGAATTTTTCTGGGATTTTTACAATTAGGGACATATTGTAATTAAATTATTACCAGACTGATTAAAACATTCATCCCTGTTTTTTCTTATATTTAAATCTGGGATAATGAACTGCCTAGCCTAAGTTAGCATTTAAGAATCTTGAAAAAGTATCACTGCAAATTCTAAACAAAATTTCTCGGCTATTATAGGCAAGTGTGAGCTGATGTGATTTAACTGGAGCAAAAAACTAAATAATAGATGAGAGAACATTTTCTTTAGAAAGAAGTCTTAGGGTGTTTATTTTGCAATGTGTAATTGTATAAATTTAAATCAGTTACATCATGATTTCTTAATAAGCACTTATAAACTAATTTAATTTGTATATTTTAATCTGTTAACTGTTAATGTACAAACAGCATTAGTTTGTGACATGTCTATTTTTCAATATAGAAAATAAACCTCTATTTTCATTTTGCTTACTCAAGAAAATTATAAATTTCACCTGAAAAGTAGATAGTGATTGGATGCAAATTTAATTGTGCTTAACATTTAGAAAATCCACTTTAATATCCAAATCTTATATACCTAAACCATTTTCCACTATCCAAAATATATAATGTTATTGCCACAAAAACCTGTGATTCTTGAAACGTGTTTGTTACCCTCTAAACTCTACACATGTTAAAAACATATGGGTTTTATTAAGGAAATTTCTTCTTAATTATTCTAAGAAATTGCCAATTAAAATGTAATTATGGGATGTTTAAAATGAATTGTCTCAAAGGAATATCCAGATGGCCATGAGACGTAAATAGCAATAAATGAAACTTAAAAAGTGTGGTTCCTCATCTGTTCTTTTTTTTTGGGGGGGGTTGGTATTTTCTCTTTTTTTAATTGCATTTTAGGTTTTGGGGGACATTTGAAGAACATGTAAGATAGTTGCATAGGTACACACATGGCAATGTGATTTGTTGCAAATTTCCCCTTCACCTATATCTGGCATTTCTCTCCATGCTATCTCTCCCCAACTCCCCACCCCCCACTGTCCCTCCCCTATTTCCCTCCAACAGACCCCAGTGTGTAGTGCTCCCTTCCCCGTGTCCATGTGTAGGGACATGGATGAACCTCATCTGTTCTTGATGGAGATGTGACACCAAATTACTTTAATAATGTAATTTTCTAATGTTAATCCAAACTGTATTGTGGGTACTAATACCTGGTTTTAAAATGTTGTTATGCATGAAATATGACTTTTGTTGTAACAACACAATTAAAAAAAATTAAATCACAAATTCTCTGGGCGATGAACAAATATATCAATGAGGATTATTTCTGGTAGTGGAAACCACAAGTTGTGTCACAATATCCCTGTCATACTTGTATAATAATGTAACCTTGAAACATGAGTACACAGAACAGATGAGATTTTTGTGTCTGTGTCTCTTTTACAGTCAGGTGATTTAATTTTGCCAACTGGATGTTAGAAACTCTGATGTGTCTATAATTAGATAAGGCTTTCATTTTTATAGAAAACACCTACTTCTACTGGCTTTTATACTTTTCTATAATTCTAAAGCAGACACTTTAGACTGTCTGATGACCCCAGGGCCATGGCTTTGTAGAGTACAGCAACAGGACAAAGGGAGCCTAAAATTCTGACACCATGCATCAGAGAATCACAACGCCCTGGGCAAATTTACTTTGGCTGCTGTTTAGTTGAGAGAGGAGTAATATTTCATTTTGATGAAACTACCATTATTTGGAGTTAGACATCACCGGTGGCTAATCTAATTTTAACCAGTCTAAGCATAGCCATTTTACTTTTCCACTCCTGTATTGGGATTTTCATCATGACTGTTTCACTGTAATTGGAGGGAACAACAAATCCTTGCTCAGGGTTGCTGTGCACCAACCTTAGCTGCAAGGCATTTCTTGCCCTGGAGTCCCTAAATGCATCAGGAGGTATATCCTCAGTTTTACCATAAGAAAATATTTATAAACTTTTCTCAAGAATCATTTTTCCTCTTCTTTACAAACCAGTGAATACTTATTATTCCCTGAGGCTGAAAAATCATGTTCTTTCTTCATTCGGGCTTTCAAATTTATGATCTTGCTCACTTCGGGGTTTAGAATTGTTTACCTCAAAATCATTGAGCCATAATCCTAAAGATTTGGCTTCCACATGCAAAATATTTTCTTACATTTTTGCCATGGCACAAGAGAGTTAGAAAATGAAATGAAAACAGCACATGAAAAGGGGGAGAGAAGAAAAAGATGAAAACTTTAATTTTCAACACAAAATATTAGTCTACCACACATAAAAAGAATATTCTGTGATGTATATGCTTACGGGTTTAAGTGTTCATGTGCCTGTCTCTAAGCATATTTCATTCTCCCCTTCAATGAAAAACAACTACAGGGATTTCCCTTTTTAAATAATCTCTATATTTTTATGTTAGTTTCAGATACTTCTAGAAAAATACTAACAAAAAACCTTTCATAGCATGTGGATGCTCAATCCAATGAGTACTAGTTTTATTTTATTTTTTTTTATCAAATTATGTGCTCTGAAATGACTACACACAGTCAAAGCCTGTCATACCTGGATTGCTTCTCTATGGGAATGTGAATTGCCCTGTAATTAAGAAGTCCCTCTGTGCTTCATAAAGGAAGTAGTCACTTTTGCTTTTTTCATGCTTTGATCATTGACCCCCCAAATACATTTTTATATAATAAGCTTTAATTATTCAAACTATTCTGTTCTTATCTTCATAAACGTTATAGTTAATATGTGGCCAACACAAAATCCTGCACACCAATGTTTATAGCAGCTTATTCATAACTGCCAAAACTTAGAAGCAACCAAGATGTCTTTCAGTAAGCGAATGGATAAATATATTTTACTAAGTGTGAGAAGCCAGTTTGAAAAGGCTATATGCTGTATGATTCCAATGACATAACATTCTGGAAAAAGAAGAACAGTAAACCATTCTGGAACAGAATGGAACACATAACATTCTGGAAACTGACAACATTCTGGAAAAAGGAGACAGTAAAATGTTCAGTGGTTACCAGGAGTTAGCGGGGAGGGAGGGATAAATAGACAGAGCCCAGAGGACTTTTAGGGCAGTGAAACCACTCTGTATGATACTATAACGGTGGATACATGCGATTACATATTTGTCCAAACACATAGAATGCACAACATCAAGAGTAAACCCCCATGAAAACTACAGACTTTGGGTGACAGTGATGTGTCAGTGCAGGTTCATCAGTTCCAGCAAAAGCACAACTCTGGACTGGGGATGCTGTTGACAGTAGAGGAGGATGTGCACGAGGCAGGAAATATATGGGCACTCTCCATACCATTCACTCTATTTTGCTGTGAACCTAAAATAGCTATAAAAAATAAAGTCTGCTTTTTTTTTTTTTTTTTTTTACGTAGGGATCCAGAACACTGGAATGTGATGGATATGTCGTGTATGTTCATTCCACTGATTCTTTTACAGCTGTCACCTACGGAAATATTTATCAAATAGTACACTTTAAATAAGGGCAGATTATTGTCTGTCAATCATACCTGCATGACTACAGCTTACAAAAAAAGAAAACCTGTGTGTCTGGGGCAGGCAGAGTAACCATGTCTTGTTGGCATCTAGCTGTGTCTGGTTCTTATCTTAATTCTAATTTTAAGGGAAAACGGTGGAGAGTTTTAGGCGGGGGCCTGATATAATCTGAATGATGGAAGACACTAGAATCACGTATATGTATGAAATTGGAAAAGACTGATCTCTTTAGAGAATTCCATAGGTGTCCTTGAGTACTGGTGTTATTAACTATGAATTTAGTTGAATATTATGAAATATACATATTTTTCCAATAGAAGGTGCGATGGCTAGATGTACCACTAGATGATCAGTTGTGTGTCTATGTAAATTAGTGTCTTGGGAAAAACAGCAGCTTTTGAACAAAAGAAAATTAAATTTTAAATTTTAAATTTGAGATTTGCCAATCATTAAATATATGCTCCTGGGACAGCTACTTATATTGTTAGCAACATATTTTCTTCATGACTATAAGAAAAGCACCTGTAATATCAAGTGATTATTGTGTGAATAAGATACAGGGTTTTATAAAAAGTAAATTGAAATATCCACATATATTAGGCCCATATCAAATAATATATTTTCCCTCTTCTCATTTTTTGTAGTACTAGTGTAGAATTATGTGGACAAGTTTGTGTGTAATTTGTTCAAATTGGTTTATGCTGAATTAACAAGTAAAATAAAGTATACCTATTGATGGACTTGGTCTGAATTGGCTTGAGGACATGGTAGCATGCATCAATATGGCATATCAATTTTAAAATTTATGGAGAACTAAGCACTTGAAAAGTTAGCAAGTTAAGTCAAAGAAAAATACAGGAATCTAATTCAGGGATATATTTAAGTTTAGGTAGTCTATTTGAAATAGATTGTGGATATCTAATATATTTCCATAAAGAAAAATAAAGTGTAGGGAATATTTGGTAGAGTCACATACAGCAGGACTTAACTGTAAATAAAACTTGCCTAGTAAATGGTTTGGCTGTGTCCCACCCATAATCCCCATGTGTCATGGGAGAGTCCCAGCAGGAAGTAATTTAATCATGGGACAGTTACCCCCATGTTCTTATGATAGTCAGTGAATTCTTATAGGATGATGGTTTATAAGGGGCTTTTCCCCCTTTGCTCAGCATTTCTCCTTGCTGCCTCAATATAAAGAAGGATGTGTTTTCTTTCCCTTCCACCATGATTGTAAGTTTCCTGAGGCTTACTCAGTCATGGTGAACTTTATTTATAATGGAAAGAAGTCAATTAAACCTCTTTCTTTTATAAATTAGCCAGTCTCAGGTACGTCTTTTTAGCAGTGTGAGAACACATTAATATACCAAATATAATACAAATAAGATAAATTTAACAGAATTATGTCCTTAACAGTGCATATGGATATATAAATATAATTTTCTAAAATATAAAGAGTATAATAACTTACATATGTGTACACTGTAGATGTTATAAAGAGCAAAGAGGTTGTGATTGGCTTTGATTTATCAAAAAAGATGATTTAATCTCTAATGTTAAAAAAATGATTACTCAAGATAGTCAAGGTTAGGATTTACTAGTCAAAAATTACATCTATGAACATTGAGAAAGAAAAAAAGGGAAACTTTAAGAAACTATTAATTCAGCACTATTACAGGAAAAAGATTAAAAGAGAAGTACACTGGAAAATAAGAATTATCACATAAATTCAATAGGACAGTTGCAAAATGTAAATCGCCTTTGAGGTATATTGTACTAAGTAAAGAAGGTACTTAAGAATAAATTGTAGGGAAAAAATTAGTTGAATGTGAGTTTTTCCATACCACATATTCACAATGATTTGGTTGCCAAATTAAAAAGTGCATTTATTATAGAATAAAAGATAAACCTCGCTATTTATCTTCTTCGTTGATTTTCTTTGCCTTTCAGCATGGCTAGGAAATATTATGTTGTTCATTTGTTATTTTGTATTTAAGTGTCATTATTATAATGCTATGAATATTTTAAATAATAACTAAAGTTCAATACTAGCTACAGAGAATGCTATATACACAACACTTTGCCTCATACACCCTGGGCCCATATTTTTGGTGAAGATGCTGAGACAACCAGTTGTGCACAGATTAGTCAGAGAAAGGGAAATAGAAGCTTGTGAATTAGTGCATTCTTCTTTCATGCCTCAGATAATTCTAAAACTCACTCTACAAGGCTTGTTATAGTGGCCTCAGGGAAACTCAACTCCAATTGCATATAGGGATAGAGTCACTTTGAAGTGAATAATAAAGACCCTATTCCAATTTTTGGCATTTTGAGTCATGATGAGAATTTGAGTATGCAGTCGAATCGCAATTACTTGAATTCTCACAAATGGAAAACTAGTTTGAGTTGCAATTGCTGGTGAAGTCTTAGCTTATGGCAAGCATGGAATGAGAATTTTGTGGGGTAATCAATGTCTGTTACAGAAATTGTAAAGATCATTGGCTTGTGGCAATGCCTCCAGAACCCCAGAAAGAAATATTATCTCAAATTAGCCAGTACAAAGTCAAAGCATATTGTCAAAGTAAAAATACCTTAGTGGGAATATTTTAAAAATACCCAACCTACTGTAAGCAGAAGAAAGAATCTCCTGGAAATCATGCCAAGATGTAATGCTAAAGATAACAATTGGACAGAACATGTAATCTCAGGAGCTCTCTCAAAAAACTCCTGGATAGGGGAAAGGCTGGAAACTTAGGGCTTTAGAATCTCCAGAGATAATTAAGTGGAAGAGACTGAGAATCTTGAGGACACAAATTTCCTGCAGCTGTTTAAAAAAACAGAAACAACTTATTTACCCTCAAAAGAGGAAGAGGAAATCCATTACACTTCAAGTGAAAACCCTGCAGAATTTCCAGCCAAAGCCAGTACATGCCTCACATTATGTTGAAATGGATTTTGAATGGGTTGATCTAGAGAGAGCAAACTATAGAACTTGATAGGGAGTAGTTTATTGAGATGAGAGTGTTTACTCATATTTTACACATAACATCTTGAGAAAGGTGCTCTAGCCTCTTTTAAAATGCTCTAGCCATAGCTACATGAACTTTGGAAATAAGAATTGTTATAGTCAGTGGGGTGGGAATCGGGTAGTTCTGAGACACACTCATAAGGGAGACCACAAAATTTACCACCTGATTATGTTTCCCAGGAGGATCCGGAAGATACCTTTCAATGAAACTAAAGTAACAAATAAGAATAAACATTACTTTTATGAAAAGAATGCACAGATGAGGAGCACAAGCAAGTTTGAAGAGCCCAGGACTGGTTGCCTTTGTAAACCAGTTAACAGTAGAAGATGTTACCTTGGAAACATTCTCTCTAATTTCATTGGAATTAGTAAGGATTCTGAAATTTAGGAAACCTTAGGGTTTCAATTAACTGACAAAAGAAGAAGGATGTAATAACCTTAATGGGCAACAAGGCTGGAGTGGCATCCTGGGTGCCTTAACCTGCAGGGATCTATAGCAATGCTAAAAGACCATGATCTTTCTAGGAGCAGGACACTTCTACTAGTTCTCCACTAAGTTACGAAGAATTGAAAAACAGAGAGGTGAGAATAGAAGACTGGTATCACGTGCTACAATCACATTCCCTAACTAGCTTTCAAATCTAAGCCAAATAAAGAAAATATATTCTTTGAGGAAAATCCCTGAAATGCTATAGTAAATATTTAAGACAGGGATTTTTCCCATACTTTCCTAAAGGGATCTCTTGCTATTGACCAAAAGAGTAGAAGCAAATGAATAATTTTACCTTTTAAGCTGTTAATATTACATAGGTTTTGAGGTCGAAATGGTACCAGGGGGCCCACAAAATACCATAATGCTGCTCCATTTAGATATGGATTTACAGAGTTCAAGTGATGTATGGAATTATGGTCCATATCCATCTCAAGTGGTTACAATGGTCTGTGACCCACTCTCTGTTTACTTCATTGTCTTATAATGCATAATTAGAAATGATAGAGTTATCTGTTATCACTAAATGGTAATATGGTACAAGGACCAAGTAACATTCCCACCCCAACACACACACACACACACACACACACACACACATTAAGGTAGAAAATAATATTAATTTTGTACACAAATGTACCTGTAGAGATTAGCACTATGTCAAAAACATTATGCTTTAGTGCTCTCCATGATATTCATCACCATGATTTTCAAAATAAGCAGATGGGTCTTGGGGGATGATGGAGAACTACTATGAAATTAACCATTTCCAATGCCAGCCATTATGTAAGAGGTAGTATCTTCATAGACCTTATTAAAAGAGCTTATGGGATTTGTCTTGTGGCTACACCTTGCAGAAACACATTTTTCTCCATATCTGGCATTGAAGACAATCAGAATATTTTATGAATGAAAGACAACAATACATATTTACTATATTTTCCCAAAGCTTCTAATTATACTTCTTTTGGTTAAATTATAGGCCTAAAGGATCTGGATATTTTTGATATTTCCTAGACAGCAAGGTGGTTCATTTATATTAATCACATTATGCTAAGGAACCTCATGAGAAGAATGTAGCAGGTGCCCTGGATACCCTAGTAAGAAATGTGCATGCTTAAAGTGTGAAATGAACCCCACAGAAATTTTGGTTATGCTATATAGAAAAACTACTTAGTAGTCCATTGACTGAAAGCATAGTGGATACATTCTCTAAAATTAAGAACAAATATTTGCAATTTCCAACCCTCCAAATTACAAATAGACACAGTATTCAATGGACTTTTCAGTGTACTGAAGATAGAATATACCACTCTTGTAAACTTGGCATTCCTCTATGAATCAGATGACCCAGAATGTGGCTAGTTCTGAGGGGCACTCAGAGCATAGAAAACCTCTACAACAGCTCTTCGATATGATTTCAGGCTAAATTTCCAGCACCTATGAAGTAATTAGAAGTAACCATAATGAATAATATTGTCATAAGGAGTCTATTACAGGACCACATAAACTATTACTTATTGAAAGGGGATTTTTCATCAACACAAAGAGTCCACTTTACAGTGGAAGATATGCAAATTGGAAACATATCGGAGGTTTGCCTAATGCAATCTCAGATAAATTGCTAACTGAGGAACAAGGTAATGTGAGACTGAGCTTCTGTCAGTCAAGGAGTGGGAAATGCAGTGAACCAATTGCTGATTTGCGACGAGGACTAATTAGAATAAGAGTCTAGAAACCAAGGCCAAAAAATAACATCACATCTTTTCACCAAAAATAACATCACACCTTTTCATTCACTTTGGTATCACCATCACTTGGCAGCAATTCATCTGTGAAGATTGTCTTTCCCATTCCCTCAACCTTATGTTCAAGACTCAAAGCCTTGAATCTCAATACAGGAGGAGACAGTAGCATGCCTATCAAGTGGCATAGCAAATATTTCATCTGATCTGAGGTTTTGAGGTATCTTCTTACCCTAGTGAATCATACTAAGAAAGGATTTTCCATGTTAGGGGACACTGATCTTCATACAGGATAAAAGACACTGGTTTGCTGTTACTAAATGGAAAAAGGAACACATAAGTGAAAGATAAGGGATTGCATAAGTTGTCTCTTCGTGCTTTCAGGTCCAGTAGTAATTGTGAATGGCCAATTTTGTGAAACTCTGACCTTACAAGAGTAAAATGGCTCAAGGTCCTAATGTTTTGAGACAAAACAAAACAAAACAAAACAAAAAAAAACTAGTCACCTAGCCACAAAAAAAGAAAAAAAAAAAAGGGGGAATCTAAAATAAATATGGGAGAAGGGAGAACATTAATT
This sequence comes from Sapajus apella, assembly GCF_009761245.1. Taxonomy (NCBI): domain Eukaryota; kingdom Metazoa; phylum Chordata; class Mammalia; order Primates; family Cebidae; genus Sapajus; species Sapajus apella. The sequence goes on from NW_022436945.1 coordinate 49,075,117, forward strand.
ATCAGTGATAGCCTTGGGACAAATTCCTCTTTTGGGGAATACAGCCAGAACTTTCACTTATCCTGTAAGGGTAGCATTTTTCTTACAAAACAACAGCATTGTAAGGTTGTGTGAATTAATTGTGTTTAGTGCAAATTGCAAGCTTACTTTTGTTTATAGTGTTGTTTCAGACACCTCTTTACAACCTATGGGGTCATTTTATTTATTTTTTTAACTGTAGCCAGATCTGTGACAACTGGCTGGATATACTTTTAAGCTGAAAGCACCTCAACTCTCTTACAATGTATTGTATATATCTCTCATTTTCTGCCTTGAGTCTTCTCTGTGGCCACTGAATGATTTGCTTGCAAGAAGGAATTTAGCTATTCAGAAATTATGATTATTTATTATACTGTATAAATAGACTATTAAACACATCATAACATAAATGGGTCAGGGTAAAATTCTTCTCTCATAGTGAAAATTACAAGACAAAAGTGGTGGATATATTTCTCTAATGCATGGTGGTGAATAATTGAGAAATAATCATTTGTATCAATTTTATTCTTTAAAACTCTTATTCAACATTTTATCAGGAATTATGAGAAAAAGTAAATGTATTTTGCTAACATTTTATCCTGAGTATTTAGTACTAAGCAGAAGATATTTTTGTAAGATGAATTTCCTAAATTTAAATTAGATAATATTTTGTTTATGAGCCTTTTCTGTTTTTAAGTAAATTATTCTTTATCTTTATATCATTTAAGTTATAATCATAGAATATATTAATACTTAAAAAATAAATGTCTATAAAGAAATGCATTAAAACAGTATTAATCAATACATTCACTTTAGTATATATAAGTGACATGGATATATGTTCCCAGGCATAAATTATAGTGAAGCAATATATGATTTGACAGTATAAGAATCAAATGCATGGAAGCAGGAAGTCTTTTGTGCTTCAGTGCAGATATTAAATGTAGCACAATAAAAGATTATGAGATCTTTTAGCTGCCCGAGTGAACAGAGTTGAGCTCCTGAGAGGTGCCCTTGGGTGGAGTTATAGATTTCTACGCTTCATTATGAGTTGTAGATTTTGACCTGTGGAGAACTGTATTAATTGTCTGTTTAGGTCATTTAAATAAATGATATAATAGTGTTTGAGGCCATTACTGTAACTTACAATGTCATTTTAAAGAGAGTAGATGAGGCAATTGGCCATAAACAGAGTGAAGTGTTACCAGCTGTGGGTGGATCAATAAGGGTTAGTCGAAGCACACATGAGCCAATGATACACCACAAACAATTTTGAAGGCAGAGAAGGATGAATTGATATTTCTGAAATATGAATTAACTTTACCTTAAAATTTTACTTGGTATTTAGTATATTTTATTTTTCTATTTATTCAAGCTTTGAGAGATATTAAATATTTGTAATCGTGTTTTAAAGCAAAAATTTTAGACAATAGTGTTAGTATATTAGGACAGAAAAAAAAACAGACTATTTTAAAGATGGTTAAAATAAAGTTAAAGTTACTGTTGGCACTATTAGCCTGGCTTTAAATGGTATCCCTAATATCTTTCACAGTGAGTCAAAACTTAGTCATTATTGTAAACTGATGCTTGGTATTATATACCTAGTTTGTATCAAAGTCATTCAACTCAGGTTACTTGATTTTAAATGCAGTGATCTACCCACTAAATCTCATTACCTCTTGTTGGAAATAAAACTATAAAAAATATCACCAATGAAATATTCTACAAACAGGTTTCAGTCTCTTTTTGAGTAAATAATTCACTCGTTCCTTTTCTTCTTTGCCTATATTCTGAAGTTCTGCCAATTACCGAAAGGTGGCAGTATGTTGTGGGTCACAGAAGTTTAAAGTTATTTTTGGGAATGAAGGAGAATAAATCTGGAAAAATACAGAGTAAGAATTTTGATGTTAGATGCTACCAACATTGACAAAGGTATCTTATGTGCATCTTTATATTTAACTTATAAAATGATAGTATTAATGGATTTTCCTGCATAATTTAAGTAGACTCAGTGAACATCCTATACAGTTCTCTACAATGCCACACTATTCTTAGTACTATGTGTATTTAAAACATGTACACATGTATACATGATCTTGACAGGATATTTGTTACTGGGTATGAATAATTGGTGTTCAAAGATCTAAGTTCCTACTAAATGTTTGGCTTTCAAAGATCTAGCTATACATTCCAACCCTTCACAGTATATTCTCATATAGAGATTTTAGGATGAAAATTGCATTATGAAATTTCTGCCCATGATAATATTTCTGCTAAACAATTCACAAAATTCTAGTATGATAAATGTGAAAGAAAGAAAATACCATGTGGTTGTAGACACAATAGTGATTTTATAACTGTGCAAGGGTGTATGTGCATACCCCTCTGTCTGTATTATATAGGTATAAATATGCATGTGGACAAGTTTTATTATATTCAATATAAAGAAGTAATTATATAAAGATCCTAAATATCGGAAATATTGAATGAGAAATGAAACAAAAGAAAATTAGAATAGGTTCCTTTGCATATCCCAATGTTAAGATTTACTCTCCTGATATCTACCTGTACCATTGTAGAAAGTCAATTTTCCTACAAACTTTGTGGAAATAACTACATCAATTGTCCCACAGTTTGGTGACTATCTCACTATGGCTTTCACTCCATTTAATTATACAACACAATACTGATTTCTGTTCCCTTTATTGACTCTTATGTCATGTCTAGTTTTCTCAATAATATTTCAGACTAAATGTTTTTTGCTGCCTTGATTGCCATTCTACTTCTCATATTTCAACACTGAAAACACAAAGATTTACCCCACGTCTAATAAAGCTGACTTTACTAATGGTTAAGGACAACATAGAATAAGCATTAGTCATTTTATCCAATAGTCAATATATAAATTAAATCTTTGATGGTACAGTGACAATTCTACCAACTTAACTTTGCAGGTAGCCAATAAGTGACAGTTTTATTTGGGGATGATGGAAGCATGTGGAATATACAGTTTCTTAAATTTGATGCTTGATTAGACCTGATTACTCTCTTTCATAAAAGTAGCTGGTATGAATATATACTATTACGTGTCTATAATGTGTATACACAAACAGTATAACTAATGACTGTATGTATGTATGTATGTGTGCATGTGTGTATGTGTGTAGCAATGCGTTTTAAAAGTAATTCACATGCTAACGCAAAACTTAGTGAGTTTTATTCTTTGAGTCAAAGCAGATTTTCTGTCTCTCTTTACTCAATTCTGATTTCAGGGTCTATTTGAGTTTTGTGTGATAGACTGCTGCATTTGAAATAAACTTTTAATCTTCTTCACTGTAGATTTTCCAGTTCCTTGCATGTAAACTTTATAGGATACCTGTTATTGGCTACAAATTATTGGCTTTCAAAGAACTATCTATAAGTTCCAACTAAATAAGGGTCAGTTTATTGAGACTCAGGGAAGAAGACCAGTCCTATAGTGCTTGTCCTAAACATCATCTAGAAAACTAACAAACAAAAATAAATTGTTCTTATACAATTGAGAAATCATAGTTACATTTTACAGGTAATATAAATCATTTTTGTACTGTTACATGAAACAAGATTTGCCTAAATTCTTAACAAAACATTATATACAGTTTGTCTTAATCACTTTATTCTATAAAAATTTAGTATACTTTTGTTGAAAAACTTTCATATCATCCTCGTTATTCTACTTAATTTTCCTAGCCCAAACCAAGTAGTACTTCCTGGCATATTTAAAAAGTTTAGCCATTATGAGACTACATCTATCAAAAAGGAGTATAAGAATTTTAATATACTTAACTTTGAAATGTTGGATATTATCTCTTACAAAGCCTGAGCTTGTACATATGCATTTTCTTTCCTGAATTTGATATTAGACTTCTATCACATTTATAAAGAATCTTGATATGTCTGTTGATGATATAAGCAAGATCACTGCATCTGGAAACTTTTAATACACACACACACACACACACACACACACACACACACACACACTTTCTCACTCTACTTGAAATTGCATGGGTATAAAGGTTAACCTAACTTATAGATAAGTACTTTTTTAATTCTATGTCATTTTTTTAAATAAAAAATGTTTATTAGTTACTTCACCTTAATATAAAAGCATGTATGCAGCAGCTTTTTAAAATATTAAACATGTTAATGCTCAGAATGTACCAAGTAATTTTTTTTCAAAATAAATGTTAGGTGGAAACTCAGTGGCATTTTCTTTTGTACAGAAGATTAAATCATAGATATTACATTGACATGACATTTTACATCCTGACCTGCCATGCTTTACTATTTATATAAGTTAAATTCTGTAAAAACGATTTCTCTTTGTAGCTTCTTCATGAATCGTAATGCAATTGAATGTCCTTGGAAGCAATATTAGATTGATTATCCAGAATTGATTAGAATCATTCGTGTATAGAAGACCTTTAGTCTTCCAGATTCCTCAGAATTTCTAAGTAAAAATTGTGTTTCTTTTATTTAAAATGCATTTCAAAATTGTTGACCTAGAATGAAGGTAGATAAACCTTTAAATTACCAATCTTTTTTAATTTTATGATTAGAATTTCTAGAATCTCAAAGCTCAGATGATTTTTCGTGTATAGAGTCCACATAAAACAACTCTGAAATGCCTTTCTATTGTCCAGCAAATCAATATTGTAAGTAAATATTTATGAAAGATTAACATTGAGCATTTAAATAAAAAAATAGAAAAATATTAGAGAAATAGACCAAAGACTCTGTTAATAAGCCTTGAGAAAACATGTTTATCCTTACATTTTTAATCTAATAAATGTAGATGCATGTATATAATTTTTGTATACATACACATACATATACATGTCTATCACATTTGTTATTTATTCAAGGAATATTAATAACATCACAATCATCATTGTGATATCTTAATAAGATGGTTTTCTTACTATTATGTTAATAAGAAAATAAAATAAAAACTGTTTTCTTTTTAATATACAGGTATGTGTGTAAACACAGACCAATATGTATACACATACTTATATTTGCAAAAGTAAATTGCAATAGGAATAGAGGCACCAATGAAAATAGCTTAGAGAATATATGGAAGGGAGTAAAATTCTCTGGTAATGCATTTTTCAATATTTCCTAATTTTGAATAAGTAAATGTTTACATACAAAAACAATATAATTAAAGTAAATAAAAAATCTGTAAAATTGAACACAAAAACACAAAATAACCCACCTATACAACACATTAAAATAATAAAAATATTAAATGCTACTCATAGTTTTTGTTACCAGTAATATTGATAATGCAATTTAAAGTTGTTTTGTAAAATATTATAGGAAAAAAACACATAAGCAAATATATTGATATTTTAATAAATATGATTCTTACTGTAAGAGATATAATTATTAAATAAAACAGGCCAAGAAAAATTATAATATTAAGCTTGAAGCATAAGTAGTAGTATAAAATATTATGTATGCGCGCATGTGATTATGTTACTTCATAGAAAGAGCATATAAAAAATTATCAAGTGAAATTAGAAAAGTGAAAAGAGAAGTAAGAAAAACTCTTCTTTACAGGATAACACTAGCTAATTAATGAGAAAATAATAATGTAACTGGAAAGTCACTGTTTGAAACCTTCCCTGCAATAAATGGTTCATGGGAGGAGCGCCAACTAAAAATTATTGACTGAACACTTGTTGGGAATTAAGATATTAATGGTGTCTAAAATCATCTCTCCAAAGATAAATTACCTAATCACAAAAGGAGAAATGTGCTTCTATATTGTAAAAATCTGGGAGTTACCGTGTTGATCAGCTGTTCAAACTTATATTCCTTCATAATAGTATAGCAATGATTATGTGCCTCCAAATGAAAAATATTCATAATTTACTAGAAATGAATGCAGTAACTTGTGAGATGTATATTTTTTCTTTCAGAAAAAGGCATGGGTATGTTTCTTATCTTACAAGAGATACTTTTACTGTATTCATGAAAAGCATTTGTTGTTTTATTATTGTTCTTGCTCAGAGATTTAAAAATAGGGTGAAGACTGTGTAAGAACTCTGCATTCACCAGAAAATTGGATAGCGTCACTGCTATACAGTTGGATCCATTATAAGTGGGAAACTGGAAACTTGCTCAGAATACATTTCTTCATGTGGTTTGCATTAAGAACTATTCAAAGAAGATCTCTGAATAAGATTGAAAAAAATAAGTGAAGAAGAAACCTTCTTCTGTGAAGGAAGTTACACACAAACTTGAGCAGAAGCAAGATTTTTGGATTTTTAGTGTTTTCAATCAACAGCATTGTCACAACAGACTGCTAAAATTGGTAACAATGCACAATTCAATTGCTGAGATTTACTAAAGTTTCCAGGAAAGTCGCTGAAAAATCTCTATGGTAGCAGCTTCTGAAAAGATTGTTGAAATTCACTGTGGCTTCCAGGTGATCTCCTGTGAATCACCAATTTCTGACATCTTTCTGTGATTTAAGCTTCCTTTGACTTACCAACAGTTTTATTATCCCTAATTCCCTTTGATAAATCTTGTTCTAGGGTAGATGTAGGACATATTTTGCTTTCCTTATCATATTCTCATTGATTAAATGACTCGACTATATTTTAAGGTATTAATTTTTCGATAAATTTAGTTTATCAGTTTTAAAATATATATCAAGGAAACACAGGTTAAATTGTGACGTGCCATTGCAATTTATGTCTGACATAAGTTGGGAAGTGTCCTCAGGCAACAAACTCTCATATATTGATACTTGAAACTGAAAAAATAAAATGGAAAGCTTACAGACATTAATTAGGAAATAAGATACATAATTCTGACTGACCGATTTTACTCCTGCTTAAGTACCCTAGAGAAATGCTTGTACCTATTCACATCTGACATGTACAAAAATGCTCATAGTAGCGGCTTGCATTGTTTTTAAAGACTATATGGAGTTCAAGTATCTGTCAGCCAAAGAGGATGGACAAATAATTGTGGTATATTAACATGTAAACCACACAATAATTTAAATGAACTATAGATATGGCAGCAATGAGGGTGAAACCTGAAAACCTAATAGTAAGCAAAGACGTAACACCCAAAGAAACACTGAGCTAATACATCGATTTGTATAATTAAACACAAACAGAAATAACAATGTTTGACTTTTTTATAGATATCTGTATAAGAGCAAAGATCATAAAGAAAAAAATGATAATCACAAGGTTAAAGATAATCGTTGCTTTGCAGATAGAGACAGGGTTCTGAATAGTGAAAGCAAACATGGAACTGTGGGTGTTATGTAAATATGCAATTATTTGGCACATGTGTGATTACATTGGCATGTGATTTATAATATGTTTTCTTTAAGTGTTCCTCTGTTTGCGTGTGTGTGTGTGTGTGTGTCTTTTGTCCATATAAAATATGAGTCTTTCTAAGTTTCTTTTAAAAAAAAAGAAAAGAAAACAAACAACAACAAATCAACAAACAAAAAGGCAGAGGAGTGACCAAGCTTAGCAAGTTTACTCAGGCAACTGCAGATTACTTTCTACAATGTCAAAGCCATTATAAATATTTCACTGATTATTATTCCACTGGTCAAATGCTATATTGATTCTTATAACAAGAGAATAATAAAATTTACCAACAAAATGATGAAATCAACTATGCCCAGAAAAATATAAATTACTCATGTTGGAAATTATAATTTTTCAGGCCATGCATATTATTGTGACTTTTCCCACTTTATCATATTTACATAGGAGGATACAAAACTAGCTATGGATCTTAATTTGCTGTGAAATTTTGCATCTCCAACATTCATTCTTCTAGGTTATGTGTAAGCAGGTGATCATAGGTTTTCGTTGTGGAGAAAAATACATTTTCTTAACCATAGCAGCTATCATCCTCATATTAGACAAACATGACCTTACTCTGCGGTCACTAAAAGTGTATTTTATTTTGTGAGTTGCTTTATTATAAAACAACTCTTGCCTGTAGTGATAGTAATTTTTTAATCATTCTCTTTCCCTCTCACAGTTAATCTTTCTCATTCTCTTCATAATTATGGTTGGGTTATTGGCTAATAAAAGTCACTATCAGACTTCTTCAAAAAGCAAATATAAAGCCAGGGAACATATCATTGCCATATCTAAACTATTATGTAATGGAGCTAGAATTATTTTAACTACTGAGCTCAATAATCAATGACCTTTTTTAAAAAAAGCTTACATTTATTTATTTTTATATTAGAAGAATTGACCACACAAATGGTCTGTAAGGCTTTAAAACATACCCTAAATATCATTGATTTAATCTGGCTCTAAATAAAATCAGAAGTCATTTGAGGTTTTTCAAGTGAGTATTGATAACATTTAACCTACAATGTGATGTGCTCAAACTGGATGCAAAAATTCATATAGACTATATCTATCATTAATTCAACCAAAACTTACCTTTTAAGGTGACATATATTTTCTTTCATTTTTTAATCTCATAGCAGCCAGAATTTATTCATTTGGAATTAGCTAATTTAATTTTTCCAAAATCTCTTGCTGATTTAAAAACGAATTTTTGAATTCTGAGTGTATTGATTAATTGTGTCTTGTTATATTCTACAAAAACACTGCCCTTAGATGATTAAAGACAGTAAAATCAAATGTTATTTGTAAATATATTTGACAACTGCAGGTATATTTGTTTGAGAAAGTTGTTACCTAAAGAGCAATTTTTTTCTTTGTTTAAAAACATCTTAAAAATAAGAGAATGATCTACTTCACAAGGTTATACAATGAATAGATTTATGTATAAAATCTATGTTTCATGGTTCTAGTAAGAAATTATGTCTAATGATTGCAATTACTTCTGAACAAATGCCATTCTTTTTCTATTTAAAACCTTGAAAATTTAAGCACTTGTATCAAAACTGAAATATAGGGAAGGATATCACATAACAATTATATTTTTGAGAATATTTGATGACATATTACAGATGAATGAAGACTGATATGCCATCCAACATATGTTTGCTGGGTAATATTGTTTTCAGCTGTTTTCCATTGTAGAAACACTCTCATCATCATTCATTTTAAGGTAAAAATTACATGTAATAGAACAGAGTTAGAAAGAAATACACACATGATTCCGTAGCATTTCTACTATGCAGATATAATAGACGTATATAACCTCAAAGTCATGGATAACAGTTAAATTTAGTGACGTAATTAGAAAGTGGTAAATTTTGAGTATTTTTTTATCTTTCTTTTAATATAATTTAATTGTAACATATAATTTCACATGTGAAAACTCTATTTAACAAGCAGCATAAAGAAATTCTAAGTATTTAGTAGCAGGATCCTGTGAGCTCACACGAATTAGCTCTGGCATACTACTGTATTCATTCATTTATTATACATATTCATTCATTTATTTATACATATTTTTATATATCTATGTATGTAATTATTCAACCAATCATTAAATAGTTTGTGGAAGCTCTGCATTATATCATTTTACCTTCTGTAGAGAACATAAAATTCAGTTCTGATCATGTTTAGAAGCAAAGAGATATCCAGGCTGTAGATTTTTTAATAATAGAGTCAAAGAAATTCTTTATATGTCACTGTCCATAAAGAGATATTATTTTAACATATATTAAGGTAAATACCTAATGGGACTTTACATTACAGTTTTCAATCTCTATACATCCAACTACCCACACAAAACAGTAATAAAAATATGTGTGCGTGTATATATATATATATATATATATATATATATATATGCACCTTTAGAGAAGGAAGCAAATTCCTCTTATGTACGAGATAAACACAAGGAAAAAGTAAGGCTTGCATAAGATTTATAAAGATGATACAGATGCAAATGTCTCTAACTTGGCATAAAATATTAATAGGTTGAGATTCTATAAGCAGGCTTTATTTATATTGTTGCAGAAAATTGTTTTTTATGGGACATCATTTTAATTATAAAGATGAAGAATATGCAGCACAGAGAACTTTTGACACTTCAATGCCAAATAAGTGCTGCTGGTAGACAGAAAATGAAAGAGTTTGGATGCAAGTTTAAGCTCAAAACCACAGTGCTCTCCCACTTCTTTCATGATTACAGTGAAGAAGCTCAAGGACCTGGCAAAGGATATAGAGGATCCATCTTGAGTTGACTTTTCTACATAATGTAAGAAAGGAGTACATTTTCAGTCTTCTGCATATAGCTAGCCAGTTGTCTCAGCACCATTTATTTAGATGGAAGCCCTTTCCCCATTGCTCGTTTTTGTCAACCACAATCATATGGTTGTAGGTATGCAGCAATATTTCTGGGCTACTATGTTCCATTGGTCTACATATCTGTTTTTGTACCAGTACCATGCTGTTTTGATTATTGTAGCTTTACATTATATTTTAAAGTCAGGTAGAATGATGCCTCCAACTTTGTTCTTTTTGCTTAGAATTGCCTGGGCTATTCAGCCTCTATTTTTGTTTCTATATTAATTGTAAAAGGTTTTTCATAGCTCTGTGAATAATGTAATTCGTAGGTTGATGAACACAGCATTTAATCAATAAATCATTTTGGGCAATATGGCCATTTTAATACTATTGCTTTTTCTGATCTATGAGCATGGAATGTTTTTCCATTTGTTTATATCTTCCTCTGATTTATTTAAGCAGTGTTTTATAACTCTTATTGTAGAGATCATTCATCTCCCTGGTTACCTGTATTCCTAGGTATTTTATTCTTTTTTTGGCAATCATGATGGGGAGTGCATTTCTGATTTGGATCTCTGCTTTGCTGTTGTTGGTATATAAAAATGCTAGTAACTTTTTTACACTAGTTTTATATCCTAACACTTTGCTGAAGTTGTTTATCAGCTGAAGAAGCTTATGGGCTGAGACTATGAAATTTTTTAGAATTAACATTGTGTCATCCTCAAATAGGGACAGTTTGACTTCCTTGCTTCCTATTCAGATGCTCTTTATTTCTCTCTTGTGCCTGATGTTTCCGTTCAGGACTTCCAATACTGTGTTGAATAGCAGTGGTGAGGGAGGGCATCCTTGCCTTTTGCTGGTTTTCAAGGGAAATGTTTCCAGCTTTCACTCATTCAGTATGATGTTGGCTGCAGGCTTGTCATAAATGGCTGTTACTATTTTAAAGTGTGTTCCTTCGATGTCTATTTTATTAAGAGTTTTAAACATCAATCCATATTGAATTTTATCAAAAGCCTTTTTGGCATCAATTGAGATTATCATGTGTTTTTTGTCTTTAATCATGTGTATGTGATGAATCATATTTTTTAATTTCCATATATTGAACCAGCTTTGCATACCAGGGAAAAAGTCTAGCTGTTAGTGATGGATTAGCTTTCTGATATACTGCTGCCTTTGCTTTGCCAGTATTTTGTTGAGGATTTCTGCGTTGATGTTCATTAAGGATAGCTCTTCTTTGTATCTGTGGTAGAATTTGACTGTGAATCCATCTGGTCCTGTTTTTTTTTTTTTCATTGGTAGGCAATTTATTACTAATTCAATTTTGGAGCTTTCTAATGAATAAGCAAATTAATTTCTTCCTGGTTCAGTCTTAGGAAGATGTATGGGTCCAGAAATTTAACCTTCTATTTTAGGTTTTCTAGTTTAATGCATAGAAGTGTTTGCAGTAGTCTCTGATGGTTATTTTTATTTCTGTGGAGTCAGAGGTAACATCCTCTTTCTATTTTCTTATTGTGTTTACTTGGATTTTTTCTATTTTCTTCCTTATTAGTCTAGCTAGTGGTTTATCTTACTATTTTTTTTTTCAAGAAACAACTTGAATTTGTTGATCTTTTGAATGGTTTCTTGGATCTCTATCTCCTTCAGGTTAGCTCTAATTTTAGTTATTTTTTGTCATCTGCTAGATTGCTCTTGCTTCTCTAGTTACTTTAGTTGTGATGTTACATTGTTTACTTGAGATCTTTCTAAATTTTTGATATGGGCATTTAGTGCTGTGAATTTCCTTTTTCACACTCACTGCCTTAGCTGTGTTTCAGAGATTCTGGTAAGTTGTATCTCTGGTAAGTTGTATCTTTGTTCTAATTATCCTAAAATAACTTCTTGATTTCTTCCTTAATTTCATGATTTATCCAAAAGTCATTCAGTAGAAAGTTAATTAATTTGCACATAATTGTATTTTTTTTTCTTGAGACAGAGTTCCACTCTTGTCCCCCATGCTGGAGTGCATTGGCATGATCTTGGGTCACTGCAAACTCCATCTTCCAGGTTCAAACAATTCTCCAGCCTCAGCCTCCCAAGAGGCTGGGATTACCGGCACCCACCACCACACCTGGCTAATTTTTGTATTTTTTAGTAAAGATGCGGTTTCACCATGTTGACTAAGCGGCTCTCAAACTCCTGCCCTTAGGTGATCTGTCCACCCCAGCCTCCCAAAGTGCTGGGATAACAGGCATTAATCACCATGCCCCGTCAATTGTATGATTTTGAGTGGTTTTTAAAATCCTAATTTCTATTTTTATTCCATTGTACTCCAAGAGTGTTTGGTATGATTTTTTTTTCCCTGAAGATTGTTTTATGTCTGATTGTGTGGTTGATTTTAGAGTATGTGTCATCAGAGATTAAAATTATATATATTCTCTTGTTTGGGGTAGAGTTCTGCAGAGATCTATCAAATCCACTTGGTCCAATGTTGAGTTCAGGTCCTGAATAGCTTTGTTAATTTTCTGCCTCAGTGATCTGTCTAACATGATCAGAGGTGTGTTCAAATCTCCCACTTTGTCACAGTCTAAGTATTTTTGCAGTCTCTAAAATTTTCTCTATGAATCCGAGTGCTCCTGTGTTGGGTATATATATGTTATGTATATACCCAACAGTTATAACTTCTTATTGAACTATTTAATACTATGTAATGCCCTTCTTTATCATTTTTGATCTTTGTTTGAAGTCTTTTTTCTGAAATTAGTACTGTAACTCCTGCTTTTTTCTTATTTCTGTTTGCTTGGTAAATTTTCCTCCATCCTTTATTTTGAAGCTATGGATGTCACTGCAGGTCAGATGGGTCTTTTGAAGACAGCGTACAATTTGGTCTTGCTTTTTAATCTAGCTTGCCACTCTCTGCCTTTTAAATGGGGGCATTTAGCCCATTTACATTGAAGTTTAGTATTCATATGAATGGATTTGATCCTGTCATTGTGTTATAAGCTGGTTATTATGCTGGCTTGTTTGTGTGGTTGCTTTATAGTGTCACTGCTCTGTGTACTTAAGTGTGTTTTGTAACGGTGTGTAATAGTCTTTCCTTTTCATATTTAGTGCTCCTTTCAAGATTTCTTGTAAAGTGGGTCTAGTGGTTAAAAAAAAAAAGAGAAAAAAAAAAAACTCCTTTGGCACTTGCTTATCTGAAAATAAACTTATTTCTTCTTTGTTGAGTAAACTTAGTTTCACTAGATATAAAATCACTGATTGAATATTTTTCTTTTTAAGATTTTGAATATAGGCTCTCAATCTTGTCTGGCTTGTAAGGTTTCTACTCAGAGTTCCACTGTTAGCCTAATGGGGTTCCCTTTGCATGTGACCAGCCCCTTCTCTTTAGTTGACTTTAGCATTTTTTTTTTTTTACTTTAACCTTGGAAAATCTGATGCTTCTGTGTCTTGGGGATGATCTTCTTGTGGAGAATTTTGCAGGAGTTTTCTGTATTTCCTGAATTTGAGTGTTGTCCTCTCTAGCAAGATTATGAAATCTTTTCTAAGTTATTTGCTTTCTTCTTCTCTTTTTCAGGGATGCTAATTATTTATTGATTTGGCCTCTTTACATAATCCCATATGTCTCAGAGGTTTTGTTCATTCTTTTTATTCATTTTTCTTTATTTTTGTCTGACTGTCTTGTTTCAGAGAACCAATCTTCAAGTTCTGAGATTCTTTCCTCACTTTGGTCTATTCTACTGTTAATATTTGTGATGTATTGTGAAAATATTGTAGTACGTTTTTCATTTCTATCACATCAGTTATGTTATTTTTGTTATACTCAATATTTAGTGCATCAGCTTCTGTATCATTTTATTGTGATTCTTAATTTCCTTGGATTGGGTTTTCCTAGTCTTCTGAATCTTGTTGATCTTTGTTCTTATCCATATTCTGAATTCTGTTTTTGTCATTTCAGCTAATGAAGCCTCGTTAAAAAACCGTATTGCAGAACTAGTATAGTCATTTGGAGGACATAAGACAGTGCCCATTTGATTTGTTGGAGTCCTTACATTGGTTCTTTCTCAGCTGTCTGTATGCGTTTTGCTTTAACTGCTGTGCTGCCTCTGATTGAAGTGGTCAGGAGAGAGCTAGGGTGGTTATGTTGGAGTGCCAGACAAGGCAATTCTGCCCAGTGAGGAAAAGTGAGGACCAGTACCTGTTTGGAAAACAGTTTGGCCACTTTTCCGTTAGGTGCATACTCTGTGCTAGGGGTCTAGACTAGTCTGTGGTCCTATGGACTTTACAGATCCTGGAGATAACAAGGGTGAAGGCTGTGAGGCACCAAAGATGGCAAGTTGCCATCACACTGGGAGCTTTGTTTCAGGGAGGTGCAGAGCTGCTGCTGGCTCCATAGTCCCAGCAGGAGTTGGCTGGAGATGTGTGTTTTTCTCATAGACCTCAGTAAATGAGGTATTACATTTCTCACTGTACATTTTATAAAGATATTTTAGGTCAGTATGAATTATTCAATCTTCTGATCAATAAAGATGTTTATTCAGTATGAATATAAGCAGCTCCCTCTATCCGTTTTTATGTTGTCAGTCTCAGACTGTTAATGTAAAGTAGATGAGAGTTGACATACTTAAGGTAGTCCCCTCTTATCTGCAGGGAATAAGTTTCAATATCCCCAGTGGATACTTGAAACAACATACAGTACTGATCCTTATATAAACTATGTTGCTTTGTACATATATATATATATATATATATATGATAAGGTTTAATTTATAAATTAGGCACAGTAAGAGATTAACAACAATAACCAATAATAGAAAACTGTAGCAACAGTAGTTAGGTGAATGTGATCTCTCTCTCAAAATATTTCATCCTTATTATTGTGATGATGTATGGTGATGAAATGCCTACATGATTAAACCAAGTGAAGTGAATAATGTAGGCATTGTGACATAACATTAGGCTATTATTGACTTTGAACACAAGTCCCAGGATACCACTACAGTTGATCTGATAACTAAAAAATTAATGTGCTGATGACATATATAGCATAGACACACTAGACAAAAGGTTGATTCACGTTCTGGTGTTCTGGATTGGATGGAAGGGATGGTGTAAGATTTCATCTCACTGCTCTGAACAGTGTACAATTTAAAACTTATAAATTGTTTGTTTCTGGAATTTTCTAATTAGTATTTTTGAACTGCAGTAGACCATGAGTAACAAATCTTGGAAAGAAAAACCGTGAATAAAGGAGGACAATAGTACTTCTGTGAAATGCACTGCCTGGATTAAGTGTTAGTTATTACCTTAGGGTATCTTTGGTAGTAGGATATGACTGCTGTGAAAAGTCTACATAATTATTGAAACAACTGTTGCAGAAAATGATATTTTGCATTACAATAAGAGTGTTTTAATGAAAGAACTTATGAAAAACCTTGTGACTTATTAAACCTAAAAATATTTGGGGAGATTTAGACATTGTTTATCTTGATGCCAGGTGTCATAGCCTGTTTGTTCTGCTATGACTGAATACCTGAGTGTGGGCAATTGATAAACAAGAGAAATATATTTCTCACAGTTCTCAAGGTGGGAAAAGCAAGACAAGGTGCTGCAGATTTGATTGTCTGGTGAAGGCTGCTTCCAATATGACACGTTTAAACCATAGCACAATTTCTTTTTTTAATTTATCTATAAGAGAAGTGAACCTATTTACTTTATTCAGAGCAAATTGTATGCTGTGACAATAATTAGATATATATCTAAAGATCAACTCATTGCCTGAAATGTCATTGTCTTGCTTCTTTGACTGTGAAATAACACATTCATATATATATCTCATGCTCTTTGGAAATGTATGTTTTTATTTTTTTGGGAATTATAGTAATCTCTTGATTATCTAGATCTTTAAATTTTCAAAATTAATCAATAACCAGGATGAATATATAGATCAATGTAGATGTAGATGATATAGATAGACAAAGATGTAGCTAGATACACAGGCACATGTAATGGAATTTTAGAATTCATATTTTTCCAGTTAGTCAAGCTTCATTGATTGTTCCTTTGATATTTGCTGGCATTATTTGTTTTTCTTCAAGTGGGCACTTGTGCTATGTATTTCTCATTTCCTTTCCAATGCACAAAGGAAGGAAAAACATGTTTAACCGCCAAGCACAGACCCCTCTTCTAAGAAAGGGCCATATATAGGGTGAGCAATCAGGACTTAGTTGACTAATGGATGACTAAATAATTGAATGCATGCTCAGCCTTTATTATTTACTGTCACTGAGTTACTTTATTTTTTAAATCAATAAATACAGCATTATTTATTGAACATGTGTAGAGCATGCATAATTCTAGTAGCCTATATGATTGCAACTAAATATGGATTTCTTATTCAGCAAATTATCAATTAAGATATAATTCAGTTTTGAAGTTTTGAATTCAAAACATCTGAAGAAAATATCAAGGTTATACATATGTATTACTTAATGTAAGTTATACGATATTAGACATACACCTTTAAAAAACTATTATTGCATTCAGTAATGGCACCAAAGTGTTAATTCACTTTAAAAATCTTCAGAAAATAGAGAACTGTCTCAAATGACAAGCTTCATAGATCAGTCAGCATAAAGTAAGTTTTTCTGCACAGTTTTACATAAGTAGAAACAACAACAACAACAAAAAAAACCCTGAGGATTTCAAAAGTCCATTAACAATGACAAGTATCTTAGAAATAAAGTTTGATTAAAATGTAGAAAGTTAGAGGTCTTTTTAAAAGAAACAATGGATCAGTTTTAAAGTATTGGGTAAAATAATGAGATTTTAAAAAGCAGTGAAAAAATGCAATTCCAAATTTGCCTCTGAATCTCTTTCCTGCATCACTTAACCAGAAAAAAAAAAATTAAGCAGAATGGTTTTTTACATGAGGGCAAAATTATAATTTTCATAAATTGAAATCACAGAGGTAGAGTGCTATAAACTTTAAGAACACATAGGAGTATCAAGTGGTAATTACAATTATTTTTGTTATGATTATTTCACCACTCTCACCTTCCTGCAGAGCAGAATGCTTTATGTAATTATTTTATTCATGTCTCAGAAATGTCTCATTCCATTAAAGATCCAAAATGTATTACCTTTCCCAGGCAAATTTTAAACATAATATTTTACTTGAAACATCACATTTTGAAGAGCTTAACAAAAGTATATTACCTATGAGACATAGTCTTTTTCTAATATGGAAAATAAAGAGTTAAAAGAGTATTTTATATTCAGGCTGTTGCAGATCAATAGGGTGTAAAGAGAGTAAAAAGTGATTTGGCATATTAAGGGATATTGTTACCTATAGGTTGCTACTGGAAGATAGAAATTGTTTCAAATAGTTTGAAAATCATTTCCCTCATCTTATATAACAAGATATACTTATTTTTAATCTTCTAATATTAAATTAATTGATATTAGAGACAGACAATATAATATATGAAACAGTGTTTCATACGATAGCCTATTAGTGTTTTAATTAACACATAATTTGGGTGCTAAATATTTAATAATCTAATATGCCTAAATATCTTTGTATAATACATTTTATCACTTTGTATAGACCAACCAAGATGAATAGTGGGCAGTTATATAAAGAATAATTTCTGGCTGGATCTTTTGTGATAATTAATGGGAAGAGCAGGGGATATGTGGGGAATTACAAGCTCACATTACTGGATGGTAAAATGCGAGCCTTCAAGCATCCAAAGTGAAGAAGGAAAACATAAGTAGAAGCCAGTTACTAGAGCTCCTCAGATAAAATGCTTAGAATTTCAGGTTTATTCTATAAGTATAGAGATATTGAATGCATATTAAATTGAATTATATGACTAATTTGAATATTAGAAAGTTTACGCTTCTGGAAGAGAGAAGAATGGGTTTAGGCATAGAAATCATTTGGGTATTAATACCTAGAAACTGTGGTAAGGGTCTACCTGTGCTTGCTCAAAAGGGAGATGCAGAGAAGAGACATGTATTCATATGTGACCAGGGTAGTTACATTTCCACAAAAGATGTATTTGCCTTTCCTTTTTATAATATAGACTTTTTCTTTAGTCAGAATGGTTAACCAAGGACTATGTTTCTTGAACTCCCTTGGACCCCAGTAGGACTTTGACATAGCACAATGTAAATGAATGTTCTTTTGATGTTGTTGCTGACTGCTGGATGGATATGGGACACTTAAAGAACTGGCACATTTGCAGGGGAAACAAAATTTGCAAGGAGTCTGAAGTTCTGAATCAGAACATGTAGGGAAGTCAATGGACAAGCAAGGTGTTTCTATTTGGAAAATTTCTTTCTCACATTATATAAATTATTTTATCTCAAATAATACAGAATTTAAAATCAGCAGAACTTAGGGGCCAGTTCAATGTGGACATGTATTATTGTCATGGAGGAGTTGCTGCATTAGATATTATTTGTAGGTGAAACTGAGGGGAACAAAAAGGTCCTGATTAATATTTTTAAAGCCCTGAGCTTACTTTTGTGTCCCCATTTGTTTTTAATTTTTGTTGACTGAGCTAGGGATAAAAAATTAATAAGGGTATTTTATTTCATCTTTACTTTTTAGAAATACTTCTTTAAAATATTATGTTGCTTCTTTTTTTAGTTTATTATACAGCTTGAAGCAGATTGATGTTAAGTCCAAAACTATGAAAAGTCTGTTTGAAATTTTTACCTTACTTAAAAGCCAGCAAGTTAGATTGCCTCGGTATCATATGCATATACTTAGAAATACTTAAGGACTCATGTCAAAGACAAAGATGGTTTATTACTATCGATAAAAGCAAAAACTGGATCCAGTCATTGCCTGTTCTCCATGTGCCAATCTCCATGGGTTGACAGATGAGGGTCAGATGTTTACTTGTATATATATAGTGGCTATGCATCACTGAAAAGGAACCCCGAAATTAAGGAATTCTAAATCCTTATGAGCTGTTGGATTATGTTTTCACACTCCCTTTCAGAGAAAGAGATTATTAATTACCTTGGAATTTAAGCAACCATCCTCAAGATAAGATGGAGGAAACTTCATCTTCATAAATCACAGGATGTTTCTGGAGTCTGTATTTTTAGGAGAGTGCTTTCCCTACCTTCCAAGGCATCTTTGCTGTTTAAATATGCCTGTTTCCTGGAAGCCATGAATCATTCAGGAAACAAAATACCTAGTATAAATTTTCTTTATATACACAACATAGAAACAGATATAGATATAATACAGACATAATCATAGGTGTAAACATAGATGTATATGTAGACGGAGATACAGATGTTTAGACACATACACACATACAAATGTGTAGTTGAGTCTCATTATTTGCAGATTTCACATTAACAAATTCACCTATTTGCTAAAAGTTATTTTTAAATCCCAACCAATACTGTACTTTCTCAAAGGATGTTTATGATAAGTGTAGTGAAATGTAATGCAAAAAGCTTTGGATCGAAGGCCTTTTGGATGGGTTTGAATCTTAATTCTGCCACTTAGTGGGGCAGATTCAGGCAAGTCACTTAATACTCTTAAGCCTCATTTTTTTCTTCTGTGAAATAAAGAAAATAGACTATAGGGAATAAGTCTTAATTTGTGTTAGATTATAATATATGTGAAATACACACATATATTTATTATAGAAACAATTACTCAATACACACTAATTCAGTGTTTGAGGTGTCATAATAGAACATAATCACTACAATAATGAAAACCAACTCTGTGTGTGTTTCATGTATAAATTCAATACACAAAAAAAGAACCCTTGTTGCATTCCTTCTTTTCTCTTTCTTCTTTCTTGAAACATTCAGCCCGAAAGTTACCAGACGAGGGTGAGTAAGGTAGGGCTCTGGACTAGAAGCAAGGACCTAAGTGGGTATCAGAGTCTATGTGGAGTGACAAGAACATTCATGGGTCTTGGTATGGACTGTCAGTGCCCAGGCTTGGTGAGGAAGATGTTCATGTGGGAATTGAGAAGCAGTGCCAGTTGTCCATGTAGAGAAGCCTGGCCAAGGATTTCAAAGCACAAGGAATATGAAGAGTACAACTGTATAGAAAGTGCTATGGTATGAAGGTTCATGTTCTTCTAAAATTCACATGGTGAATCATAGTCCCTTATGTGATAATATTAGAAGATGGGGCCTTTGGGAGGTGATTAGGCCTGAGTGCGGATCCCTTTTGAACAGAATTAGTGCTCTTGTAAAAGAACTCCCAGAGAGTTACCCTACTTCTTCCACCATGTGAAAAGATACCTGTCATCAGAAGAAGCAGCCCATCATCACTAGGCAGTTTCCAAATGTCTGTATTTGATTCACTTTAAATATTATGGGCACAAATAGCAGAGAATGATTATCTGCTCCTTTGATAACACTTCATGAGGTAATAGCTAATGTAGATTTACCTCACCACCTGTGATACTAACTTTGCTACTCATAGGACCCCAAGGACTTCTTGGAGAAATGGCTGATTTCAAGGTTGGGGAAAATGTATTTTTGTGACAGAAGTTATACATTGCTCAACAAATAATGGGAATATGGCAAAAGGACAAGGACAGGACTCCCACATGGGAATCAATGTAGAATATAATTATAAAAGATTATAATTCTATTGAATATGTTTTTACTGCTATAAATAAGCTGAATGAATACATGAATAAATTGGAACACTAGGGAGGTGTAGTCCATGTAATAACACCAACTAGTAATTTTGAGGTTATGAAAAAATTATATAAATCACTATTTTGCAACCCTCATAGTTATAGTTAATTGAGGCGAGAAACATCAATAATTGCTAACAATAGTACATAATATTTAGATAAGGAATAATAGTGGTGGAATGTCAATGTATGGTCCTTTGAAATATTATTAATAACAAGAGAAAAGTAAGAATACTAAGGCATTGGAGAAATAGCACCTTTTTGACATGATCAAAGTTAATGGCACAAATGATAGGACAATTCACCACTGAGTAATAATTTTTATGGAATGCAATAAAAAAGCAGGTTCTTCTTTGATATCCTAGTTAAAATTATATCACCTAAATTTAATATGTGAAAATATAATATGTAATCAAAAGGAAGGGCAAATTACAAAATAAGTGGCTGGTTATCATTTAAACTGTTAAGAACAAAGATTTCAAGAAAAACAAAAACTAAGAAAATATTCTAGATTGAAGGGGACTAAATAGATGAATGACAAATAATATGAGCAATTCTGGATTAAATTATCTTTCTATAAAGGAGGTTACTGAGCTAATTGTTAAAACCAGTGTGGGTACTGAGGATTACACAGTGTTAATGTATTAGTGTTAATTTTCTAATTTTTCTGGTTATACTACTGAAATATGAACCTTGCTTGTAGGAAAAATATACTGTAATATTTTGTAATAATGAGGCATCATGTCAACAAGGACTTCTCAATAAAAAAAATTATTATATAATTCTTGTGGCGTTTCTGTATGTTTAATATTTCAACTTGAAAAAATACTTAGTAGTAATTATAGTAGGTAACAAAATTTAGCATATTTACCTTTTAAATACATGTTCTACTTTGTAAAGATACCTATATATAAAACATACTTTAAAAATGATTACGTTACATATTTTCAGAGTATCATTAGCTTTACGTAATCTTTGTTTGCAGATTTGCTTATATATCTTATTAATCATATTAAAAAATTATTCAAGAATATTAAATTTGATATAAATCTGTTTATTATAGTACATTAATTTACATTGTGTTGCCCTGATGAGCAGAAATATTATAGTGTGAAAAAGGAATCATTTTGATTTTACAGCTATCATTTGATATTTTTGAAGAATCAAATATGATTACAATATTTGAAAATAATTAGTCCCTAGACGCTATTTATTTGCTGATTTAAAATTTTTTATATTATACCAGCATAGATAATGAAACCAACTATAAAGATGGACCTTTTCAAAAGGATAATCTGAATAATGTCATCAGGTGACTACTAAAATAAATAGTTCAGAAATTTTCAAATATATTGTTTAAATTTAGTACATTTAATTCTACATAATGGTTTCCAGGGCTTTAAAACACTAGATATTTGCAAATTAATATTTCTCTTATCATTTATATTATTCTGATATTTTATATTTGAGGCTGAACCTGCTTTACTATGCTGTTTCTAACATTGTTGAACACAATGAAATTAGGTATGATTTAGTCAGCTAGAGGAAAATTGCTTTTAAGCCATTCTAAGAAGAGTAAAATTTGTCTTATATGACTGCATTTTCAAAAACAATGGCTGTACAAAGCAAATAGACTTTTATACATCATTACTTATGGGCCCACATTGAGCCACGGAAGATTCATGAAAAGCAAGTAGCTGAAGTTGATCATGCTGATTGAACAACTTTGGTGCATTCCCAGGATTATCTGAAAGTCTGTTTCATCTGTGGGTTTTGCATTTGAGGCCGTTTAAAAGCAATAAATACCTTACTTTTTATATCTGGAATCAATTCCGCCAAGCTTCAGTGTTCTATCTATATCCACCTTTTGCACTCTATTTCCTAAATAACCTCCCTGTTCATTAGCAATGCTTTCTAAATGCTGAAGCCAATGAAGTACACTCATATAATTCGTGTTCATATTGTAAAAATGACCTCAAAGGTACAGAGTTATTGTGTGATTCTTCCACCTTTGAAGTCATTATTGCTTAGTTTTTCACTGTTGCCTAAGTACCACAGAAACATTAGTAGTGGATTTATGATTACTAATGGGGTACTTAAAGTCCAAATGTAAAGACCTCATCAAACTCTTGGTATTTGCATATACATTGTAGATAATTAAGTGGCTGATAAGCAATGCTTTCTCCTGGCTGCCACTGGGGTATTCAAAGATAACAGGATATTTAATATAATATCTTTCTCAAAATTAGCTCTGTGTTAAGAATGCCCAGACCCACATATTTCAGGGTTTATAGAACTTCATTTGCAATATTGCTGTGTTATGATGTATGTTAAGGTTAACATAAATAGTTAGATTTTATATAAAACCTATAAGTTGTGAGATAAATGTAATTCTTCGTTTTGCTTTGCTTTAGTAAATTTTGTGGCCTCTTTTTATCAACTTGAGTTGGTAATATTTGCTTAAGAATAGCTAGAGAACCTACACTGTTTACAATATTTATTTTATAAAATAATTAGCAATAGTGAAGACAAAATGCAACAAGTAGATGGGGACACTTATTTGTTCTAAAGTTGGCATAAATCTTCCTAATTAGATATAGTGTTCTTGCTCTTCTTCATTTACTTTAATCTTTGAAAACAGTAACTTTAAATATTCATTTTAATGTTTCAGGGTTTACAATGCATTTGGAAAGGCATTATCTAATTTGAAACTCACAACAGATCTACAAGCTGAATAACTAATGTCTAGATTTTCAGCTACAAAACGTTGTTATTTAAAATCAAATGAGACAAACATAATCTATTTTTATTTTCCATTTACATATATTAAACATGTTTTATATAATTCCATCTCAAATCATGTTTGACTCTGAAACAGCAGATAATAATTATTTTCATACTCTTGATACCACTTTAGAAATTGCATCCCTGTTAAATAGCCAAAACCTCTTCTTTCTAATCTAAATAAAAAATATGGTAATAGAAATTTACTCTGTAATGTTGCCATTTCATAACTATTCTAAATATTTGTTTAAGTCTTTTCTGAAATGACAAAATTGTATTCAACAGATGTTTATTGAGCTCTTGTTTTGAAATAACTGAAGGAAATAAAAACACAGCCCATGAGTATATTTGTTATAGGGGTCTAGAATCTATGGTAAGCTGTATAATTTTAAGGGTTGTGGAAGCATAGAATTACATGTGTTTTTCAGTTTTTCAAGGAATAGATTCTATGGCTTGCCACAAAATTAATAATCATATACAAAATATTGGGAGGGATTTGGCGAAAAATATTGTATCTGTAGATTAATAACTAGAGTTAGAATAACACTTTGTGTTGAATAAGAGGTACAATCTGGACAAACATAGCACACATATTGTGTTGCAAAAGACTTCATTTCTAGCAAAAGCAGAATGGAAGCTATTGTCATATAACTAGGTAGGATAGTTTTTCAACAGCTATGTTAATAACTTTATATTTTCCTAATAATGTCTACATTCCTCATATTGCAACTTAAAATTATACCCAGCCTCAGCTGATTGAAAATATAATAAATACAACCAAAACCAATCACCATCACCACTGCTACCAACACTACAAAAAAAATATCAAAAAAAAGGAATAAAATATATCATTTTCTTCCCCCAGCATTTGAGCCCTCTGAAGAAGTTTTCCCCATTTGTCTGTGAAAATTCTGCCTCTCTTTGACATACTTATTTCCCCACCTTTCTTGTAGCTAGCGAAAAAGCATATGGCCAACGATATGTCAATGGAATGAGTTCTGACTAGAGTTTGACTGATGTCTTGGATTCATAACAGTAGCTATGAAGAAAACATAAGTAAGTTAATACCTGGCAAACAAAAGGCAATGGTGCCAGGGGCAGTGTTGGGGAGGGTATCAGTGTATGTAGCAAATTGAAGTTTCTGACTCAAAAATGCTAATATTAAAAATTTCAAAGCATAGTGTACCATGGTTGTGGGAGAGATTTCCTCTTTTTTGGGCAATACTTTAGACATAAATCTAACAGTGCAGCTTTGAGAGTAACTATTTATCTCTGCTTGTGCTATCTTGATTTGCTCAAATTTCAGCTATCAAGACAAAACCCAAAGCATATCCATATAATATTTGAATACAGAATTAAGGTATAAAGCTTATTATTGATTTATGTTTTCCTCCTGTGAACTTAATTGTTCCCAAACTTTATTTCACACATGAGACTCAAATTATCTTTCTTATTACCTATGTAGGAAATAATACGTCATTATATTAATTTGGATAGCTTCTATGTCATCACAGTGCAGTATTATCTAAACCCTGAACTGCCAGAAGTGAATATAAGAAAAATATAATTAAAATGTAACAAGAGGATATTGTTTGAAATTAAGTGACATTTTTTCAGGCTATTCTTGTGATACTGCAATTGTCTAAACTTAAAAATTATTTTTATATATTTTGCAGCATACACAGAAATAATGATTTTGTTTGTTTGTTTCTTTTTTTCCATTGAACTAAAAAAGAGAGAAATTATTTTGAGTACTTTACTTTCTTTCTCACTTTAAAACTTTCTGCCAGGTCAAAAGATCACAATTTTCTTTCCATCTTGCTATTGTCAGGTATTTTCAAATTTGATAAAACCAACAGGGATACAGTGGTCATTTAACATTCTCAGCAACCTTGAAGAACATATGTTCTATAGCTATTTAATATCAATTTATAGAAAAATTTCTATGACCAAGATATTTTTGACAGTCAATCCTTGACAAACCCCAGGTACTGTCTTTAAACTATTATATTTGTAGATGTTAGGTGCCTTTATTACTGCTGCAAAACCTACCAAGACGTATAGTAGCAGAAAGATGTATTTTTGCAAGAATACCATGAATTAGACTATCAGTAGAAGATATGTTAATAATTAGCCAAAGGGAGCCCGACATCATGCCACCAAGTAATTACATATTCAGTATAATGTCCTATATGTAGAAAAACAATACATTAATTTTTATCTGACGTCTGTATATTAGCTTTTGTATTTACCTTTGTAAGTGCTTTGCCAATTTGATTTGGAAGGTCACTGCTTGATATGTTGATTTCATATATTGATATCTGCTTAAAACTATTTAGGCAAATTCATACTAATGTTCTATTATAGATTATTTCCTGCCTTAAAATGGGAAATTCTCTTATCTCTTCATGTGAGAAGGAGAATGACTGTGTGATGAAATCTTCAGTTTGGAAGGACAAGTTCCATGAAGAGTAAGGAACTGCAAAAGACATTCTGGTATATGAAGTAAAATCTGTTAACATTGTTATTTCAAGGCACCCCATTCCTGTTTAGTTATAACAAAACACCACTGTATGTTATGCTCACTTCATTATCTGGAATAGAACATTCATAAGACATTGAATTATTTACACCAGCCCCTCCACCATGTAAAAGGAGCAACTCTTCAGTGTATCCTAGAAGAATCATCATTTATTTCTGTAACACCTGATATTCTAAGTACTACACACAGATGACTCAAATTCACATTGTCTTTTAGATGCTTCTCAACTATGGCAAAACATAAGAGATTCAAAATTGGACTAGATTTTCTTTTTTTTTTTACTGTCTAAATACATTACCCATGTTCCTCACTATTATCAATGGACTGAATCAACAAGTTTCCTTACTTTCTATCTTCTAGCTGGGTTGTGCCAATGGGAGAGAATAGGGAGAAATTGGAGGATTCTGAAAGAAAAAAGAAAGTATTTATTTTCCTAACTCTCCCCTGCCAAGTTACTGAAATGTGGTTTTCTTATTATATGACATATCTTCACTACCATTGGTAAACCCTCTCTTAGAACTACACTTTACCCATCCTGTTAAAATTTTCTGACAGTTTCCCCTTTGGATAGCCATGTCATAGTTCTTTGGGCATTTTGTCATCCACACTGCTGGCACTCCTAAACACTACACATGGCACTTCGAGTGTTCCCTACATTATGCTTTCTTGAATTAAACACATTGATGTAAACATTTTATCTCAAAAAGATTATGACTGATAAAGTTTCCTTTTTACAAAATAAAGAAAAATGTAATGTGTGCTTGAAACCCAGTGCCAGGGTGGTACAGAAACATGAGGGAATCTCTTGGTCTGCAGATTGCAAAAACTATGGGAAAAGTATAGTATCTGGGCAAGATAGCATAGTCCTTCACAGCTGCCCTTGGCTGGGAAAGGGAAGATCCCCCACTCCTTGCACTTCCCAGGTGAGATGATGCCCCACCCTGTTTTTGTTTGCCCTCCATGGGCTACACCCACTGCCTAATCAGTTCCAATGAGATGAACAGGATAACTCAGTTGGAAATGCAGAAATTACCCAACTTCTGTGTTGGTCTTGGTGGGGAGCTGCAGATGGGAGCTGTTTCTATTTAGCTATCTTGCCAGCAGCCTAATGAATATAAAATATATCATTTCCTAGAAAGATACAATAATTCTAAATTGCATACACATAATAACATAGCTTTAAATATACAGAGAAATTGACAGAATTACCAAGTAATATAGGTATTTCTACAATCATAGAAGAGAATATGAATACACTTATTCTAAAATATCATAGGAAAGGCAACCAAAGTGCAAACAAGAATATAGATTTATATTATATCATTTACCATTTTAACCTAATTCACAATTATAAATGAGAGAATGAGAGAATATACACTATTTTAAGTGTGCCTGAAGCATTTAACATAACTAATAATATAATGTGTTAACAGAGCACAGGTTAACCAATTTTAAAGGATTGAAATAGTTCAATTCTCTACTCTCATGGAGTTGAAAACTTCAACAGACTTTTTCAATAACTGATGGATCAAGCAAGAAAAATGTTAGTAACAATACAGCTGACCTAAACAATACTGTTTAGCCACTGGGTTTAGTTGACATTTCTAGACTACTCCATTCAACAAATGCAGACTATACATTCTCAAGGTAAAATGGAAGATTCACCAAGATAGACTACATTCTGTGTCTTAAGACATAAATTTGAAGTGATGTAAATCTTACAAAATATAATCTGACCACATTAAAATAATGAATGGTAGCGAATATGTAAATGTAGTAAATTTGAAATAAATTAAAACTTTGATCTTTAAACATAAGATTTAAACTCTCATATATAATTTTAAATTAAGTATAAATGCATACATGCTTCAATAAAAATCTATAACACTTCTGGAAAGACGCTTCCAATAGTAGTTAAGCTTTAAAATTTAGTTATAAATGTATTAGGATATTTGTGGTATATGTGTGACGTGATAAAAGCCCCATAAAACTGCATACCTCAACTATACCTCGGCTTTCTATTGAAACTGCTCTCTGTAACCCAAATGTGAATAAGTAATTAAGGACTATAATGGCCATCCTACCCAGACAATGTGTAAGCAAATGCTAATCTTGACTTTTGTGAACCATTTAAATAACAACCAGAATGTCAAAGAGTCCCCTGGCCCTCGAAATGTCCGGAGCCCCTCACCCTCATCTTTGCCCAGGAATCCACTGGAATGTATGGAACCCCTCACCTTCATCTCCGCCCAGAAGGTGATTTAGAGAATCCACTAGCCCTCGGAATGTCTGAAGCCCCTCACCCCCACCCCTGCGCCTCACCCTCACTCCCAAGTTTTTTACGGGTATAAAGGGGTCTTGACACCCTCCTTTCGGGGCCACAGGTTGGAGAGACTCGGGTCCTCCGTGGCCACCGGCAATAAAGACCCTGCAGTTTGGCATAATTTTGTCTTGGTGTTGACTTTCTATGCTCGGGCCAGTACAACATTTGAACTATATGAAGTGACTATTTTGAGTATGTATTATAAAATTATGTGAAGTATAAGATAGAGCTGCCTTTCTTTGGTTATAAAGTTTGCAAAATGCCCTTATATTCCTATGGTATCTGGCATAAACAGAATGGATGTTACTTGTTTGATTACTTGTGAGGCATCATGATTTTTTATCATCTGTTAATACATGTTTATGGGTTAATAACCTTAGGGCTTATAAGCAAAATCATTAGAATCATTCTAGCTGACAGTCTCTATGATATCAATATGGAATGAAAGGAGAACAAATTAATCTGTAATGATAATTCTTTGGTTACTGCTGTGCACTTTTCTTAATTAAAGCCCATATCATTATTATTGGTTTACTGCAATTGCATATTATTTAATATAATTTTATATTATTTAAACTCATATTTTTAAATGATGTTCAATCTTATTAACAACCTATTAGCTATTAAATTATGGAAGCAAATATAATTAACACATTTTTTTCTCCTTGGCATCTAATGTTCTTACTCCATATTCACTTTTAAGCCAGAGTCAGTTTTTAAGGCATTGTCAGATCCTCTAATAAAGATTATAAGAGAGATGGGGGAGAAAAGTTACATCACAGACAACACAGAAGCTTTTTACAATCTCTTGTTCAAAGCTTCAGGTTTTGTCAGCAATGTGTTCTTTTTTATTTCGTCTTCTCTTTCTAAAAGGATAAGAACCTCTTTCAATTAGCCAGAGAATTTTAGTTCAACTTACCCTTTCTTCAATGCAAAAGCCCTACAGTTGGCTACGCATAGCATTTGAATACCAATTTGACTGTTATTCAAGAATGCCGCCTACTTGCAATTTCTTCTCTCATCTAGCCAACCCACCACCACCGCAGTAACCCAAATTACCTAGGAGGTTAGAATCAAAAGGAAAAGTGAATAAAACATTTTATTTTTCTATATACTATATAAATAGAGCAAGTATTTATTGAGCACCTACTATGTGGCATGCATAATTTTAGGTATCAAATCCACAGTGGTAAAATTTACAAAGCATTAAAGTGTAAAATAATAAAAGGCAATTAACCAAAATAGAAATATATTTATGCTGTAAGATCATAGTGATATCATAATTAACAAAATATTACTTTATGAACATCCAAAGAAAAATGAATTATATTAGCTTATACAAGAATATAAATTTACCCCCGATTCTATATTTTAAAAAAGGTTATCTTTGCGAAACAATTTTTAAATAATTAGGTGTAAGAAATATCTTTCATGGGATGTAAAAGTAATCTTTTTTTCTTATTGGCAAATATGCAGTGATAATGCTGTAGTGGAGCGAGCATAGAAAGTCAACACCAAGACAAAAGTATGCCAAATTGCAGGGTCTTTATTGCCGGCGGCCATGAGGACTGGCGTCTCTCCAACCCGTGGCCCTGAAAGGAGGGTGTCAAGACTTTTTATACCGTAAAAATCACCTTGGGAGTGAGGGTGAGGGGCGGGGGTGGGAGCGAGGGGCTTCAGACATTCCGAGGGCTAGTGGATTCTGTAAATCACCTTCTGGGCGGAGATGAGAGTGAGGGGTTCCATACATTCCAGTGGATTCCTGGGCAAAGATGAGGGTGAGGGGCTCCGGACATTCCGAGGGCCAGGGGAGTTTTTGACATTCTCATTGTTACTTAAGTGGTTCACAAAAGTCAAGATTAGCATTTGTTTACACATTGTCTGTGTAGGGTGGCAATTACAGTCCTTAATAACTTATTCACATTTGGGTTATAGAGAGCAGTTTCAACAGAAAGATGAGGTATGGTTGAGGTATGCAGGTTTATGGGGCTTTTTACTATGTCACAATAGATGTACACAAAGTTGTTCCTACAAAAGAAAAAAAATAAAGATATTATGAAAAACAGTAACTGGGAATGGCATAGTAAGCTTTCTATTCTATTGAAATGAAAACAAATTCTAATTATTGTGAAGCACTTTGATAAAGCTTTTCTTCCTTTCATTTCTGAAGACAATTCAACAATGTAGGAGGTTGTCACAGTAAGAGATTAAGAAAAACCTGCGTGAGAGAACTTGACATTTAGATACTGTTTTCAATTTTATAATAGACTTTTTTTTAATTAAGAAAGTCAGTTAAAATAATTTGTTGGTTACTGGATAAATAAGTTCTGAGCAAGATAATTTATTAACTCTTCTAGAATTTTTCTGTTACTATAGCGTTTTTAATGGTTATTTAAATAATTTATGCCACTCAGTATATTTCTGATATTTCCTCTTTTAATCAAAGAGGAGAGAAAAGATCACCTGGTGACCCTCAAACAGATCATCTAGAGGCAAAATCCTTATTAAGGAATTTGGAAGTAGATATGTCAGAGCTATTCAAACCAGACTGACTCCATCTTGAGTGAAGGCTAGGAAAATGAGACTGGAACTTGATGGGCTGCTTTCCCAGAAAGTCAGGCATTCTTAGCCTCTAGATGTTTACCATTAAGGGAACAAATCAATAATATTTACTAAACAGACCCAGACTTGGGAAGGTCCAGATATCCTGATATCTGGAGAACAAATGCATTCCTAATATTCCTTTAAAGATAATAATATTGATTATTACAAAATACAGTAATTAATAAAATCAATCCTCTATCACAAAACCTTGTAACAGAGCACATCTCCCCATATATACGAGTATTGTACCTAGGGTGGATGTGTGCCTCTCCTTACTCTCAGGAAAGTCCTACTCTGTCTATGGAGTAGCTATTCTTTCACTACTTTTCACGGTAGACTCACCGCAATTCATTCTTGTGCAAAATGCAAAAATCTTCTTTTGGAGTCTGGACCTGGTCCCCTTTCCTACAACAATTAGAATTCTCTATTATCTAAATCCAGCATCTAGTACCAGGCCTTTTTCTCAAACATTAATTAAGAGATACTAATAAGTAACTGGAATTTCTATACATCCCTGGAATGCATGCATGTCAAAACTCATCATGCAAACTTTGCTGACATCAAGACACCAAAATGTTTACACATGTAATCATTTGTCATGATCTACCTGACTAATATAGTCCAAATTACCCTTAAGACCCCACTTTAATGTCCATAAATATCCCTAAGGAAAAATCCATCCTTTTGCACACAGTCCTCTCTTGCGGAAGTGCCCCACTACACACTTCAGCACTGTTCTTTCCGTCTAAATAAAACATATCTTTGTAGAACTGTACAGCGGTGGGTAAATTCTTCTTACTACCACAAGCAAGTCACTGTCCATTGCTGTGGCTCTGACACCTTGCCTGGCAGGCAACTTTCTATTTTAGAATGTCAGTATTTAAATGTAGGATAAAATTTATTTGAGATCATTGATTAATTTAAATTCTATGAATTGCAGAGTTTTTAAAACCAAATTAAAAGTATAATATTTGTTGTGGAAAATTGCAAACATTATAACAATTCAGGGATACATGGATTTATTTTAGACAGAGTCTTATTCTGTCACCCAGGCTAGAGTACACTGGTGCAAACATGGCTCACTGCAGCCTCGACCTCCCACATTCCAGCCATTTTCCTGTCTTAGCCTCCTGAGTCGCTCCAAGCCATTAGTCAAAAAATAAGGTTCTGTTCTAATACTTTCAGTTAATCATTGTACTTTTTACAGTAACATTTTTAAAGGGAAAAACAGATATTCTATATAAATTTGCAATGCAGAAATAGTTCTCATTAAAGGTTCTAGAGAAAAATAGAACTTCAAGTTACACATTTAAATATATTAAATAATGAATGCAAATTAAATAAATGTCTTTGACAATTTTCTGGAATTTTAATAAATAAATTCCTTACATTGATAATGTTTATGGAATGAAAGTATTTACTAAACAGCTTTCTCTTACATTTACGAAGTTATTGAATATGGGTTTAGAATGCATTGCAAGGTAATTAACAGTATTAGTATATTTTATGTAATATTTCTCTATAAAAGATCCTACAGGCTTTCTTTTTTTTTTTTTTTGGTCAATATTTTCATTTCAGAATAGTTTCAGATTTACTGAAAAATTATAAAGTACATATTATCTTATAAAACTAATATCCAATTTCTGTTGTTAATGTATTACTTCCGCGTGGCAATGTCTCACAATTAGTGAACAAATATTGAGTAAAATTTATACTTTTAAAAGATATTTTTATTTTTTTACTTAATGGCATTTTGTTTGTTACAGATCCCATTCAGGATGTGACATTACATTTATTTATCACATCTCTTTATGTTCCTTTTGGCTTTGACAAAAAGCTTTCAAAATTATTATAGTAATTGAATTGAAGAAGTTTTTAAGACAGAAATTGAAAAAGGAATTGATTTCTATGTATTGTGAAATGGGAAATTTAAGAAAAATATTAGAATGTATATATTGTGAAATAATTAGCTGAATAACAATGCCAAAAAACTCTCAATATTTTTTATATTACTGTCATCTGGAATATGAAAAACAAGCCCTTTTATTTGTGTTTAATATAAATTTGGCATTACTTAAAATAATAGTAGCAGATTCTTAGCTGTTTACCAAAACTTGGTGCCCATGTCTCTCTGTTTGCAGACAAATCAGATTTTGTAGCATATCAGAGTAAGATATATCTTTGAAATTGGCTGTTACTTCTTACCAACAAAAATAGGCAGGAACAACCTGCATTATTTCTTACCTAAACATTTTAAGAACATTTTCTTGCACATGGTTGTGACGGAAGACAAGCATTAAAGATTGTCGTATTTTTATTGGTCTTTTTAATGGTAGTGAGCTACCTTGAAATTATTTACTATGCCAAGGATGGTTGGTTTGAGGCAGAATATGTTGTTAGTCTAGCCCAATTCGCTTTGATGAATAGAATTAAGTTATCTTATAAGCTTTCATTAAAGCACTTGAAAATTATAACTTCTAACTACAATAAAGGTTAACCCTTCTGGGTAGAGCTGAAAATAAAATAAGTTAGAAAATTCAGTTTAGACTGAAAGTTAGAAAATCGAGTTTGAAATAAATGCAAATAAATTATAGGAAATATGAGGATATAATGATTAAACAGTTACTTAATGTAGAAAAGATGGACGATTTTTCCTTGACCTTTTTGCTGAACTAGGAACAAGGGTACCTCCTGTACTCAGCCCACTACACTCTACATCTCATGGGAGGGAGCATTTGAGCAAACACGTGAGGATATTGGCCAGCTGCTTTTACGCCAGCAGGAGTAAACTCCATGCAGGGCCTCTAGCAGCCTCCAGTTCAGGATGCCTCCAACTCCAAGGCCCCAGAGGGCATGTCACAATGCTGTCTTAGCTCCACTGTCCACCCTGTGGACAGCGGTGTGTTGTCAGCTCAGTGAGCCCTTTGCCTCATTATGTGAGGTGGTTGCCCTCTGCCAGCGAGAACAAAGGGCTGGTGTGAGAGCCTTTTTGGGTACCAACTCTTGGTGGGTCCTGAACTCTTGTCCAGTGCCCAAGAAGAATAAGGTCACATGGACAAATTGAGGGATGGTGAATTTGCAGAATATAATTAAGTAATGAAAGCAGCTCTCAGTGAAGAGGGGAACAGGAAAGGGAACAGAAAAGGTAGGCCATTCTCCCCTAGAGTCTAGTTGCTTCTCTGCCGCTCTCTTCTAAAGTCATGTTGCCTCTCCCAGTCATTCAGCTGCTTCTTCACTTCTACCAGCAGAGTCTGGGGTCTTGATAGGGACAGGACTGGGGGAGAGGATGCAAGCCACAGGTAGTTTTGGAAAAGTCAACATTTGATTTGTAAAAATATATTAATCAGAAGGAACCAATAGGGAGAGAACAGGCAAACGGGGATAGAAGTACTCACTTTGGGCCACGGGTTTGAGGCTTCTTGGCTTGAAGGTGGGGTTTTGCCACGGAGTCGCCCCTGTCTACCTAGAGTTTCTCTGCCTTCTACCTTTATCAGAAGTATTATCAAGTCACATGAGTGGCTAAGACTTGGTGTACTATAAGAATTATGAAAATTAATTTTATTATTTTAATGGTAAAAAAGAGGGAAATCATTGAAAATATGTTATATGTATTCATATTGTGAGGAATTTAAATACCTAAGATAGGTACATAGAGAAATATCTAGTGGCTTGGTAATAATTATGATTTTCTCCATCTTAATTACACTTCATTTACCAATGCAGATATTTTAGTTAACTGTTGGTATAAACAAACCATCTCACAACCTAAATCCATAAAACAACCCTGAATTATTTCACTTTGGTGATTTTTCTGCGATCAATTGACAGCTTAACTCTGAATGTAGTTTCTAAAAGATTCTCACAGGCATGTCTGGCAGTAGTGCTTATTTTGAAGTGGGCACTTTGGTTCTCCTTTAGTGGTTTAGACTGGTTCTCTTTTTAATTGCATCAGTGTAACACAAAAATTTTAGAATTGAAAAACACTAATGCTGGAATACCTACTAAGTTATAGACTCCAAAACTTTAATTTCCAAATCATCTTCTCTTGGTCAAAGCAAGCCAGAAAGCCAGCCTGGATTCTGAAGAATGTAGGAGAATATGCCTCTTCACAGGGAAGCAGTTACATCACATTTTAAAATGTGTAGACAGAGACTTGCATGATTCATTGGGAATTACTATGATAACACCCAACAAAAGATTATCGAAAAAAAAGTGGAACCCAGAAGCCAAATAAATTTGCTGAGGACATCCGTGCTCTCCCACTTTATATTTGTGTGAATTCTCTGATTATCAATTTCCTCACTTAAAAAGAATAGAAATAATAATTGTGTGTTTCCCACTAAGACACCACATAATCAAAGCACTGAACAGATATGCATACACAAAATAATTACTTATTGCATTTTTATAATTTTAAGTATATTATTATCAGAATTTAGCTAAAAATACTATTTCTGAATATATCATAGGTAGAATTATTTTCATATAATTAACTCCAGCACTTTAGCATAAATTGACATTCTACTCCTAGCCAACTTACTCATATATCTAATGCCCATGAGCGAGGCAATTATTAAAACTATTCAGTCCAATCTAAAGAGTGTCAGAACAGAACACTCCCTATTTTTTCCTTGCCTGCCTAAATTTTTCTATACATCTCTGGCATTAGGACTTTCAACAAATTCCACTAATGCAATAATTTTAAATGCTTCTCTTTATTTTTGAATATTTTAATCTAACAAGTGTTATATGCTTTCAAATTTATGTAAAACTTGATTTTTGCATGTTCAGTATTTCATTTTATATAGGCTTCTGTCTTAAAACCTTGGTTTTAAATTAGTTTACTTACTGTCTTAGACAGTATATTTTTTCTGACTGAGCCAGAACATGTGTACAGCTTTTACCATATTTTAATCAGAAATGGATATCAAATTGGTTATTTTAAAAGAAGAAAATGTCATTGTATTAGAATATTAATAAGAAAGCCTCATTTGTACAAATTACACTAAACAATTTTGACAATTATAGATATTGAAACATAAAAATCACACAAATGTTGACACTTTGTGGTACTTTTAAATGCCTACAATAAAAGGGGATTATTTTTCCATAAGGCCTCCTACGTTCTAGGCTCCCAAACATCAACTTAAATTCATAAGATGGTATGATTTATTTATTGAGTCATCACATGTTTGCTGTGGATTTAACAAGACTGCAACCCTCAAATTACTGGGGTTACATCAAAGAAAAACAAAACAAACATTCATTTCATTATGTTTACATATCAGTGATGAAAATAAACAAGGAACATGTAAATGGGCAGTATACCCTGAAGAACAAGTAAAATGTGGGAAAATGAATGTTTGTTTTTGTTGGGTGAAGGTGTCTATTTTATAGAGGGTAATTAGGTAAGATTTCACTCATTAGGTGAATTTAATTAGAAATCTGAAAGAACTAACAAAGTAGATTTTTTTTTTTTTTTTTTTGAAGATGGGGTTTCACCATGATGGCTAGGCTGGTCTTGAACTCCTGACCTCAGGTGATCCATCCACCTTGGCCTCCCAAAGTGCTAGGATTACAGGCGTGAGCCACCGCGCCTGGCCAAAGTAGATCTTATAAACATCTGGGGAAATATGTTCCAGGAAGACAAAAAAGTAAGTTGTAAAAAATTATAACAGCAATTATAGCAGTTTAAGAAGATATAGAACATTCTAGATCCTTAGTAATACCTACAATTTTTTTAATATACTGATAATAAAAAAGTATTACACAGTTGTAAACAGAAATGTCACATAATATGTCATAAATTTCATAATAGTTCTTGTGGTTATCCGACAGAAAAGATGCCTGAGGAATAATCATAGAAGTAGAATAACCAGATGGTAAGTCACTGCAATCATTTTGGCACAATTATGTGGATCAGCATTAAAAAAGAGAAGGTGGCAAGTGGAAGTAAGAATAGTGATACGTTTGAAGTTTTAACCTGAAGGATTTTTTGACAGAATGGATGTGAGGTCAGAAAAAGAGGAAAAGAGAGCAATTACTTAAAAAAAAAAAAGAATGTTAAGGATAACTGCAAGATTTTTAAATAAGTAATTGGAATGATAAGAGTTGCCCCTTACAGAGACATGAAGGAGAAAATCACATTGAATTCACTAGGGGAGAAGTGAATATATCAGTGACATCTATGTATATCTCCATGAAAGAATAAAACTTTCTAACTATGAAGCAGACAAAGAAAAGATATCAGCAGAACGCCAGAATACTCAGTGGTTGATGAGAGAAGGAGAAAAAAAAATATTCAGTCAAGAAGAAACAGCTAATGAGGCAATGGAAGAACCATAGGTGAGCAATAGATCTGAAACGAAAAGAAGATAGATTTTATCTGTGTGTGTGTGTGTGTGTGTGTTTATATATATATATATATATATATATAGTTCGTCTGTTTGTTTGTTTTGTTTTGTTTTGTTTTCAACTCTTTCTTCCTACTTAAAAAAGTCAGATGTTTTACATGTGGGTCTGTGTAGCATTTGGTTTGCTAAATCCTTAATAAAAGTGTTTAATTCTTATGCTATTATAAATGTAGGCAACATCTGCACAATGATAAAACAACCTATGGCTACACTAGTTGGCTAACATTCCCATAACAAAGTGCTAAAGACTGAGTGGCTTGAACAACAAAACTTTATTGTCTCAAAAGTTTGGAGACTAAAAGTGAAAAGTCAAAGCGTGCCCATGGTTGGCTCCTTCTGAGGAATGTTAGGACAGGATCTGTGAATGCATGCCCCTTTGGCTTGTAGATGGCAGTCTTCGCCCTATGTCTATTAACATTGTCTTTCCCTGATGCATGTCTGTATTAGTGTCCAAAATTTCCCCTCCCCTTTTTTATAAACATCAGTCATATTAGACTAGAGCCCACTCTAATGTCTTCATTCTAACTCAATAATCACTTTTGTAGAGGCCCATATTTCCAAATAAGGTCAAATTCTGTGATGATGAGTATTAAGACTCCAACATATCTTTCTGAGGAGCACATAATTTGAACCAGAACAATAGCCTACTTAAAAAAATAGCCTGATTATTCACCAACAAGTTTATGAAAATAATTCTAATTTACCTGTTTTCTAAAAACAATGAAAATGGGTTATTGCAAATCTACCATCAATGCGCTTTTCTAAAATGCCAGAAATTTTTGTCCAAATTATTTTACAACTCTGGCTTCTAATTGGCACGTAGTAACCACAAAGGTTAAAAAGTATTGAGACGCTTTATCCTCAGCTAAAACACACAATATCTTACCTGAATGACAGCTTTGGAGCTTTGGTAGTAGTGGATGCAGTAATTCATAGAAGATTAAGAGATGTTTTACAGTGACTTGATTTTTATGGCTTTATTAATTTTCTATACAGTTTATTTAGATCCATAAAGAAGCAGAAAGATGGAGATAATTCTGAAATTACATATAAACAAGATGCAGTTGGTCTAAGAGGCTTAAGATCAACCAGGCTTATATTTTTTCATTTTTTTTCTGTTTAATTAATGAAGTTTATTTTTTAGAGTAGTTTTGCATTCACAGTCACATTGAGCAAGAAATAAAGAGTTTCCACACACACCCTGCCGCACCACACACACAGCTTTCTCCATTACACATGTACATTGGTATTCCACATCATAGTGGTACATTTACTACAATTAATTAACCTACACTGGCACATCATTATTAAACAAAGGTCTTCATTTACATTAAGCTTCACTTGAAGTGTTGTATATTCTATGGGTTTTCACAAATGTAAAATTTCATGTAGCCACCATTGTAGTATCATACAGAATAATTTTAGTAGCTGATATAATCTCTTCCATCTATGATATATATTTTTTTCTGGTGATGTTTCTACTAAATGAGGTTTCCAGGCTAACTGTCTGTAAACGGATGTTGAAGGTATTCAAGAAACTTTTGTTGTTGTTGTTTTAAATTTCAACTTCAACCTCCTGATTATAAAGTTGAGGATACAGCATATGTCCTCTATCTTCTGCAATATCTATTCATATCTTTTTGGAAGAAGTTAGATTCAAGTTGGGAGTACTAGCTCCTAATCTCATGAGTCTCTCTGTGACAAGCTCATAAACAGAAAATCTAATGGATTAGCACTCATGAGGGTTAAGAGCACTAACTTAGTCCCTGAATTCAGAATAATTTTCTTCTCTAGATAATAGTCTACCATCACCAGAACTTATTTTAATCTCTGGAATGGAGGCAATTAAATGGTATGCACGTACAAAATCTCAACAGACTTTTGAACCTCAGGTTCCTGCCTCTGCCCCACCTCTAAATGTTTCTTTGACCATCATGTTTTTGATCTGTAGGGAATGTATTAAAAACATCCTCAAATATTCACTTGATGTAAGTAATCTTTGCTATGATGGCATGTAATATTTTTGCCAGATTCTTGTTCAGGTGACTTGCTGTCATCAGAGATAATCAGATTTTGGTGGTTTTGGTATCTTAAGAGATTGTATTAGTCAGGGTTCT
The DNA here is from genome assembly GCF_009761245.1 of Sapajus apella. Lineage (NCBI taxonomy): Eukaryota > Metazoa > Chordata > Mammalia > Primates > Cebidae > Sapajus > Sapajus apella. The sequence goes on from NW_022436945.1 coordinate 49,114,844, forward strand.
CTGGAGTGACAGAACTAATATTATATATATATACGCACACACACACACACATGCGCACACACACACACATACATATAAACATATTTGGGAGTTTAAGTATTTGTCACACACAATTATAAGTTTCCACAATTGCTCATCTGCAAGCTGAAGAGCAAGGAAACCAATCCAAGTCCTAAAGCTGAAGTATTTGAGATCTGATATTCAAGGACAAGGACAGGAAGCACCCAACACAAGAGAAAGACGTAGACTGAGAGACTAAGCCAGTCTAGCCTTTTCACATTTTTCTGCGTGCTATATATTCTAGCCACACTGGCAGGTGATTAGATGGTGCCCACACAGATTCAGGGTGGGTCTACCTTTCCTGGCCCACTGACTCAAATGTTAATCTCTTTGGCAACAATCTCACAGACACACCCAGGATCAATATTTTGTATCCTTCAATCCAATCAAGTTGATAGTATTTACCATCACAGTGATGATTATATTTTTCACAACATTCTGAATTTTGCCAATGCACTGATTCCATCTCTGAGGACTATTTCTTGAAGCCAGTTAAAACATGGACAAAATCAATAGGCAAATGAGTTTGAAATTTTTTATGGGGCATTGAAGGACTTTTTTCACTGCAGCTTATTAGCATAGTAGTCAGCTAAAAACATTTCTGCTGGTTTTCAAGGCTTGTTTCTCTCTATGTACACTTATATTAATCACAATTCTTCTAATAGTAAGGATGAAGATATGAAGTAATTTCTATTTCTAAATTCCATTACGGGGGGGAGGATATGGGACTTTCGTTAGTAGTTAAAAACTTTCTCTGCTTCTATAACTCTAAAATCATGTGCCATAATAAACACATACTCACACTCACTATAGATGTTGACCTTATGATCCTTTGAAGACTTGACATGTTCTAGTAAGAGCTATTAGCAGGACCATTTGTGTTAATTTAATATCTGCAAGGCCATTAAATTATTGAATGTATTGGAATTTAGTAATAATATATCCAGTTTGATATTTTTCCTGCTTTGTGGTATAAATAATCTACAAAGAGAGTCAAAATGGGAAAAGCAAATGTTGTTTTTAAAATATCAATTTGTGGCTGGCATAGTGGTTCATGCCTGGAATCCCAGCATTTTAGGAGGCTGAAGCCAGCAAATCACCTGAGATTAGGAGTTCAAGACGAGCCTGGCCAACATGATAAAATCCCATCTCTACTAAAACTACAAACATTAGCCAGGTGTGGTGGTGCATGGCTGTAATCTCATCTACTTGGGAGGCTGAGGCCAGAGAATCACTTGAACCCAGGAGACAGAGGTTGCCGTGAGCCAAAATTGTGTCATTGCACTCCATCCTGGGCAAAGGAGTGAGAAATAAATTTTTTAAAAATATTTAATTAATTAATTAAAGTAAATAAAAAATAAAATATCAATTTGTGACAAATGACTTCACTAATAGCCAACTGACAGTACCAGATATTATTTCATCAGGAATTTGCCTTAGTGTGGTAGGATTCAAGCTGTCGCATCAGGGTAGAGTTGAATGAAAAGGTGGGTGTCTTCTATATCATATGAGGTTAGTAAATGGGCAGAAAAAGTGACATATACTACCACTTATAAGTAAGGTTTGAAGAGCATAATGCTGTAACAAATTTAAATTATTTTCCACAATAATATTGGCCAAAGTTTCTAGTAAATGTATGGACATGTCTAAAGAGCAGATACGCCCTAACTATAGCATCCCAAATTACTCTGCAGTATGCTAGAATCTGTTATATGGCTTTGGTTTTGAGGGGGTATTACTGAAGTATTTCAAAATCTTTTATGTACAAAGAAAAGAAGATATGATCACCAGAAAGCCCTAGAGTGGTGAATAATAAGAGAAAGCTTAATGATGACGTGGAAGAGGACATTATGAGTACAGCTCTAGCTTTCCAGAGCCTCAGCTTTGAAGAGGCTATTTCAGAGAAATGATTACCAATTGATAACTATACCTCATAATATTCAAAATGTTCCAAATTATTTCTTGGTGGCTGATTGAAAAAAGTTCTTAGTGACCCATAAACAATCAGTTAAGAGCTACCTGCTTTGCAGATGTCATGCAGCAGATGATGGATGAGAGATTAACAATCTTTCAATTTATGTTTGGAGATAGAGTGACTGTTCAGTAAGTCCCTTAAGAAGCTAAAGACATTCTTCTATGAAAACTTCCTTAGAAAATAAACAAAACATTTAATCACCCACATTTTGGGAAGCATAGTGCATCCTTCAAATGAAAGATAGTCTTTATATAGACACAGAGAGAAGCATAAAGGTTCATCCCTGTGACATGACTGTTCAAGTATGTTGTTAATTTTCTCATCTGAAAGCAAACAGAAAACAAATATTGACTTAAAAAATGCAAGTAAAGATGAAAATGTTCTATCATTGTATAGTAAATAGCATCCAAAAGAATACAGGCAAGAATACTCTTCAGACCAGCAACAACTGGAAAATTATGTATAATAATCGCGTCCAGTATCCTGAACAAAATCACAGGCTTGTCATGAAGTTTCTTAACTATGAATACAGGGCCTGTAAATGTTATTATCAAACTTCTCTGCACTGAATTCTTTCACTTATTGTTTTAGAGCGAATTAAAGGAATTTAAAAAGAGAATTTTTAGGGTCCATTTAAATTTAGATATTAGCCCAAGGAATGGAGAAAAATGACCTATTTCTGTACTCCATAGAATAAAGAATTATTCTAATGCCTCTGCCAAAATTTGTTGAAGCAATTTAAAGCCTTGGTAATTAAATCTAAAAAGCATTTTGTAATAAATTAGCCTCATATCCTTAAGAAAGGAAAATGCAAGAAACTTCTAGTATGTTCTAACTTTACTGAGGAGCCTGATCTAAGCATGATGGTAGTCTAATGCTAAATCCAAGTCATAGCCCCATGTTCCAGAAACGAGAATTTAGTAAGAGACTGTACCGTGTGTCCAGACTTTGCTTTACAAAACACTTTGGCTAAGGAAGTAGCTTCAAAAATGAGCAGCTCTGCTGCCTGAGGGGGTGAAGGGCTGAAATCAGGTCATGCGGGACTTGAAGTCTATTGGAGATCAGAGCCTAAGTGCAGTTTCACATGTCAGAGAGTATATGCAGTTCCACATATACAGATGAAGGAGAATTCTCCCATTGAATAAGAACAGAATGCAGTATCTGGGTCTAAAGGTCAGTCACACTCATGTTTAACTGAGTTAAGGTATACAGGGAATTCTCCAGGAAACTGAACAGCAGGCATCAAAATTAAAAACTTTCATTTAAAAATAATTTATTATTATTCAAAAACTTATTCATGATGAATACCTTAAAATATAATGTCTATAGTTTTTTTATTATCTAAAAGTATAATATCTCTAATTAGACTATACATTTCTAGGTTCAATGAATGTCATTATGATAAGCCCATACTGAAAATAATTGAGGCATAAAGCTTTTCCCTTTAAATGTAATAAATTACCTTACACCCAATGAATCAATTTGAGTATTGCTTTAAGCAGTTTTCTAGCAATTGTGAAAATAATCTACCACCTGTTATGTAACATGTTAGATTAATTTTCTTAATTTGATGCATTTAAATTTAAAAATTGATGTGTAAATTTATTATAATAGTGATAACATCAGTATTATAAATTAAGTGCTATAACTGTGAACAGTTCTAGACCTATGCATTATTTGTCCCTAAGTTTCTATACCAATATTATTTTAACTATAGAACATATTTGATATTCTAAATCATTGTAATTTATCTTTATATTTTGCATTCCTTATGTGCTAAATACCAAATTTACCTGATGACCAAATCTCTCTTCACAGTGCCATTTGAAACTGTTGGATAACTAAATGGTACATTCCTCTTGCTACACAAAGTTAACAATTTAAAAACTAAGTCTCATAAAATTAAACAATTAAAAAATTTTGGAATTTGAATGGTTCCCTAGTCATCTATGTATTAGAGATAAAGAAAAAAATCTTCCTTATTATTACTTTCCAAAACCTGTTCTACCTATTTATATTATTGGTGATTTTATAATTAATTTAAACTAAATTTGGATTGTCAGTGAACACTCTTTTTTATTTTTCTTTATTGTTTACTTCATTATCCACATAAATCAGTTACAATATTTTAATGAATATTTATGTTCACACACAGTTTATTCTGAACAATAAAGAAATGGCATTGCAGAGAGAAAAAATCATGAATATGCAAACACAAATAAATTAGGAAAGAAAAGATATCAGAAAGAAAGATCTCTGAATGAGGTATAAAACTACGAAATAGCAGACAAGAATAAGTTGAAAGCTTGAAATCTGCAACTCTGGAAGCCAAGAAGCAAGTCAGTCTGTACCAGAGAGCAGAGGAATAAAAATCCTAGGTTTTTCTGAACATAAGAGTTTGGGTGTGGATTTGTTAAAAATCTTTATAAATCTAGATCCATTATAAAAACTGGAGTTGACACTCATTCCTCCTCCTGAAAAAATATAGTAAATATGTTGTCTGGAAGTGTGCATAAGGGAGCTCTTAAATTCAGGCAATATCTGCCTAGCTGATGGTTAGGGTACCATATTGAAAACTGAGGAATTAATTAATTATGTATATGTGTGTGTGTGTATATATATGTATATATATATATATACATATATATACACACATAATTGCATTTTAGGTTTTGGGCCATGTGAAGAACATGTAGAATTGTTGCATAGGTACATATATGGCAATGTGGTTTGCTGCCTTCCTCCTCATCACCTATATCTGGCATTTCTCCCCATGAATGAACCTGGAAACCATCATTCTCAGCAAACTGACACAAGAACAGAAAATCAAACACCACATATTCTCACTCATAGGTGGGTGTTGAACAATGAGAATACATGGACATAGGGAGGGGAGCATCACACACTGAGGTCTGTCTGGGGGAAATAGGGGAGGGACAGCACAGGGTGGGGAGTTGGGGAGAGATAACATGGGTAGATGTTTATTTCTAACAATGAGCTCTCCTACTACATTTAACACTGAGAATGCTGCCTAGAATGTTTATGGCTGCAGCTTCCTCATCTTCCTCAGGATGGAGATTGAAAGTTTCTTTCTGAAGGAACTAATCAACTCAAAATAAAAACCTATAAATACAAATATTAAGAATTTCTCCAGTGAAATGACTAGACCCTGTCAAACCACAGTAAAGCCTAACATATAATCGAGTGCCTCTCAGAACCTAGAATTTATGATCAGCTTCTGGGTGCTTTAATCTTAAGTATGAATAGGCAACCAAGGATTACCAGATATTTGAAGAAGAGTCTATAATGACGATTCATGAGAGAAGATTGTTATTTGTTATCAGGAGGAGATGGGGATATTTAAAGAGAATGGATGAGACATTAAATAATTCTTTATTTAACATAAGAATGAATTTACCAGATAAATTTGCTAATATCCGAAGTTTTGTTAATAGTTATTTTAGTGTTTCCTAGCTGAAGTTACAAATATTCCAAGCATTGTTAATAACTACTTTAAATTGCTGATAAGAATTTATAGTACTATCCAAATTGAGTGATTTATTCTATAGAAAAACCTACCTATGGAACAGTAAGCTTGATTAGTTTATGTAGGATTGTCATTAAGATACTTTACACATTATTAATATTTTCTATACAGTTATCATTTTAATTATACTCTTCAAATAACATATTTAACCATAATATTTGTCTTATCTTTACTATTGCTATAGGTCCTGTAATATTCAGTATTTTCATTGATATGTTTTCATTTGCTCATTAATACAAGAGTCATTTTTCTCCGTATATATATTATTCATCATAGAGAAGTGGTAGGTGTTCTGTGTTGAATTGCATTTGCCAAGAAGATATGCTTAAATTCTTATTTCTAGCACCTGTGATTGTGACCTAGGTGGAAAATAGGACCCTAAAATGAGGTCATAGTAGATTAGGGTAAACCCTTAAATCCAATGACTGTTGTCCTTATTAGAAATAAATATGGCGAAACAACATATACAGAGGATGGCATGTGTCCATGGTTGCAAAGATTGGAGTTATGTGTCCACATGCCAAGGAAGACTAAGGACTACCAGCAACTACCAAAAGCTAGGAAAGGGCACAAAACAAACATTTAGAGCCTTCAGAAAGAGGATTGACATAAAATCAACTTGATTTTGATCTTGTAATGTCCATAACTGTGAGAAGGGAACTTTCTACCATTTTAAGATAAGCTCTTTGTGGTACTTTTTATGCGATCCCTAGGAAACTAAAACAGTAGTCTTTCATGACTGGTTTGCATCAGTTGGTTTATTCTGAATTCCATCTCAGTGTCAGTAACTGTGAATGTGTCCCTTGCCCGAGTGAGTCTGGGTCTGAAATATAGTTTTTAGGTCCACCATTGCCCTAACAACTTTTGTTTTCTGCTTTAAGTGTTTTTTTTTTTGGTTTTTTTTCCCATGCTTTAAGTGTTTTTTCTTTCATTTTTCCATCAGCATTGGAGGATGACAGAGATTTGTACTTGGGAGTGGGATTTGCTACATCATTCCTATCCATTTTACAAGAAAACATTGTACCTAAAACCAAAGATTCCGGAATTATAATATTTTGGTGTGCATTATTGCCTGATAATTACCAGCTGTGCATGTTACCTAGTCCTTCTAATCTCAGTTGTATTTTTTATAAAATAAACATAATATCAGTAACTATTCCATAAAGTTATGAGAATCACATGACTTTATAATCAAGGTGAACAACTTCAAAGAGCTCCAAGATACATAACCAGTAAATAAAATTTAGCTTTTATTTTTAAAGGAAGGCACTTCCAGTTCTTCAGATGTTTCTGTCTTTTACTTTAAGTGGCATACAAACATGTTGGCTTTTCTTTTATGATGTAATAAATAAATTAGGGAAAACTATGTAGTAATGAAACCTTTTAAGGTTTTACTATAATGAAGTTTCTAATGTTAAAATAGCAAGTAAATAATCCTATTATGATTCTAGATAATTTTTTAAAATAAATTTTATGTTTAAATAAGAAGTCTTGATAGATATGACTTTTATAGTAATTCAATAAATCATTGATAATTTAGAATCTGTTTAATGACTTGTGGTGAATTAAATCATAAAGTTGAAGAAGCTTACTCTTCAATAGTAAATGTAACCCAGCTCTCTCACGAAGTGTTCTACACATCACTGAAAGAAAAAGAATCTGAAACACTTGAGAAAATTCATTTCTGTTGCTTACTATGTACTGAAAGACTGGAGGCATAGATCATCTTTTACATTTCACCAATTTTGTACTTTGTTCACTGTACCACAATGTTTCTGATACATTAATAGTTATAAATTACATTTCTCAAATGGCCTGTCTCAAATATGACTGGGCACCTTGATATCAATTTCAAGTTTAAATTTACAAGATTAAATCTGTAATTCCTCCAAGTAGAAGAAATTTGAGTACAATATACTAATATGAATTTTAAATGTGAGAATATTACAAGTATATTAAATTTAATTCAGATAAATGAACTCAGCCTGACAGAAGTACTCCCAAGAAGAAAAGTAAGTTAAATGTTTTAAATAGCACAAAGCTAGGATTAATAGCATGAATTATGTTTCAAAATATTATTAAGAATTATTACTGTCATTTAAACATAATCTACATCTTACATGTATAATTAACAGAAAAAAATAAAATGTAAAGAACTCAGTTATTTTTAAATGAAAAGACAACTGACTGAACATGTTTCTATTTCACAAGCCTTTATTCCAGAGTAAATTTTTGAGACTATTTTAAGACAATTTAAACAATATTTTAGTGTAAAAATAGTGTTTTATTTAAATTATTACTTCAATTGTTTAGCAGACATTTTCATAATCTATTATGTGCCTCATTGGAATAATCAAGTATAATCAAGACCATAGAGGGTATTCATAAACGTTTAAAATTTGTAGAACTCTGAAAGATATATTTTCTTTGTTAAATGTAGGAATACAAAGAATCAATTATGCAAACTGTATATTTGAATGTAATAAATCTAATTTAATGCCAAGCAAGGTAGGAGGAAGAAAATTAGTCTATTCCTATATATGCATATATTTTTAATGCAAAAATTACTTAGCTAAAATAGCAGTTGAACAGTAACTGCTCTTTGAAAAATAGTAAATGTAATTAGCCTAGAACAATATCAGATACAGTAACGCTTAATCTCCATATCTCTTTAAGAGCAAGAAAGATAAATCAAAGCTAGTCAATTTAACTTTTTATGGACACAATTTTATTCTAGTAGTAATGCAATTTTATACTTTAATTGTAATCTAGAGCTTAAAGAAGGCTTTGATTTTCAAGAGTATCACATTTAATGCAGTACAATTAAGATAATTAAACTGAGATTCAGAAGTATTGGTGCAAATTTTCAAAGCAATTGATTATCAATGTTAACCTTAGACTATTAGTTCAGTGTTCTTTCCAACATGTGTTAGGGCATTCTTGCATTGCTATAAAGAAGTACCTGAGATTGGGTAATTTATAAAGAAAAGAAGCTTAGTTGGCTCATGGTTGTGCAAGCTATACAGGAAGCATGATGCTGGCATCAGCTTGGCTAGTTAAAGCCCGGGAAAACTTACAATCATGGAACAAAGCAAAGGGGAAGCCCTGTGGCTTTGAAGGATTCAGCCCTGGAAGCTGCTTTTAAATGTTTTTGAGTGCCTATGGCTTTTCCACACTAAGAATGCAAGCTGTTGGTGTATCTCTCTACCATTCATGGGTATGGAGGATGGTGGCTCTCTTCTCACAGCTCCACTAGGCAGTTCCTCAGTGGAGACTCTGTGTGAGGGCTCTAACCCTATGTTTTCCTCATACACTGCCCTAGTAGAGGTTTTCTGTGAGGACTCCACACTGAAACTGGTTTCTGCCTCAACACCCAAGCTTTTTGATGCATCCTCTCAAATCTATGCAGAACCTCCTAGACCTCATTCGCTCTTGCACTCTGTGCATATGCAGGCTTAACATCACATCTTGTAGAAGCTGCCAAGGATTATGGCTTGCACCCTGTGGAGCTGTAGCTCAAGATGTGCCTGGGCACTTTGAGCCATAGCTGAAGTTGGAAAGTAAGGATGCAGGGAGACATGACCCCAGACTGCACAGGGCAGCAGGACCTTGTACCTAGCCCAGGAGACCCTGGTGTTCTTATAGGCCTCAGGGCCTGTGATGGGAGGGGCTGCCTCTTAAATCTCTGAAAACAGCCTTTAAGACAATTGTCCTATTGCCTCAGCTAATCAGCCCTTGTCTTCTTATTGTGATGCAATTTCTGTAGCATGTTGTTGTTCAGCAGTCCTCTTGAAATTAAACAAACTTTTCCAAACTTTTATGTTCTGCTTCCCTTTTATATATAAATTCCAACTTTAAGTAATGTATTTTCTCCCTTATATGTTTAGTTTGTTAGGAGCAGCCAGGCCACATCTTGAACGTATTGTGGCTTAGACATTTCTTCTGCCAGATACTGTAAATGATCACTCTCAAGTGCAAATTTCCACATAGCCCCAAGGCATGGACAAGGTCCAGCCAAGCTCTTGATTAAGGCATTAAACATGTGACATTTGTTCCAGTTCCCAATAAATTCCTCATTTCCACCTGAGACTTCATCAGACTAGATTTTACTGTTCATATCATTATGATCCATTTTGATCACAATCATTTAACTAGTCTCCATGAAGTTTCAAACTTTACCTCATCTTGTCTTATTCCGGGCCCTTCACATTCCTCCAAACTCTTCCTGTTACCGAGTTTCAAAGCTTCTTCTACATTTTCTGTACCCTTTTAGTGATAACCCACTCCATGGTACAAATTTTCTGTGTTAGGCTGTTCTTGCATTGCTGTAAAGGCATACCTGAGACTGGGTAACTTAAAAACAAAGGAGGTTTAATTGGCTCACAGGTCTGCAAGCTGGACAGGGAGCATAATGCTGGTTCTCCTCAGCTTTTGGAGAAGACTTGGGAAACTTAAACCATGGCAGAAGAATAAAGGGAGAGCCGGCATTTCACATGGCCAGAGCAGAAGCAAGAGCGTGACAGTTGAGGGGCCACACACTTTAAAATGACCAGATTTCAGAGAACTCACAGTCATGAGAGCAGTACCAAAGGTATGATACCAAACCATTCATAAGAATTCTTCCTCCATGATCCAATAATCCCCACCCAGATCCCATCTGTGCACTCAAAATTAAAATTTGACAAGAGGTTAGGGGAGGGACAACATGCAAGCTATATCAAACATACTAGTTTTCAGATAAATAAGTAAGAGCAGAGGCTATTTTTGTTTATCTCAATACCTGATGTTATCAGTCATTAAAACTAGAGTTATGTTTTTAAAAAAATATCTAAAATTATAGGAAATACAAATTATATTGTATGTTCTACATATTATATTATTAATTCAATTGTTAGTGATGTCAAAGTTTTCTTTCTGTTTCTTTTCACTTTCGTGTTTATAATGATGAAACACTAAAGTGCCTTTAATAATTTGATTATTGTTTACTAATTCGAAGATTGAATAAACATTTATGGAGCATGTAAATATTAACAAAAATCTTACCTCCTTTCCAAACAGCATACTATAAGACTATTTTAAAGATTTGATAATTTCTTTCAGTCATGTCTATATTTAACAGATATCATGATATAATAAGCTGTTGATATCTGGAATAACGTTTTCAGTAAACATGTTAATGAAACTTATGCTTTCATGTTTTAACTCCCCAAACAACAATTTGTTCTATAAATTTTGTATATCTTAAACAGACACACACACACACACACACAAATATAAAGTAATTTATAGTTCCACAAACTAGAGATTATCAACATTAGGATTTTGCTGGATACTAATTTCTGTCTTTATTTCTATCCATTAAGAAATGTAGTTTATCTTAAAGATGAAGTCATTCACGATACATAGCAGAATAGTAATTAGAATCAGGAGCTTTTAATTACTTAATACTACAAAGTATTAAGTGAGCTCTGCTACTTTCTTTCTTAGAAATCTATGGACTTAACCCTGGTTTCTAATTAACATCTTTGTATTTTATTTTTCTCAACTGAAAATAAAGAAAATAACATAATTAATCATGCATAATTGTATAAGGAGTCAATTCATCAAAATATAGGACATACTAAGAAAAATGCCTTACAAATAGTAATCAGGATTAACCATTACACTTATTAAAGTATTATTTAGTCATCACACTTTTACTTTGTAGTTGACAATGATTCTCCACTTCATTTCAATTACTGAATATGGTATTAGTGTATAAAATATAATTGATTAACTGAACTTACATTACTGATACAATGGTTAGGTCATTATAGTTAAAACACTCTTCAACTTTAAACCAGTAATCACTACATACCCCAACCCCGTATTTTCCTATATTTGTCTATATTTTTATTTGTTAATAACCTTAAAAAATATTCTAACTTGTGGTTCATTGTCCCAAATCATCAAGCACCAGAAAAATAACCATCGTAGCCATTGAAAAAACTATAAATATGAAAGACTTTGCGTGCTATTGTCTTTCTCTGTCTTTCTTTCTCTCTCTGTTCCTTCTGTCTCTATTTCTGTTATGCTTTTTTTCTTTTTTTTCTTCTTCATTTTTTTTTTTTTTTAATTTCTGTCTGGTTGTCCCAAATAGTTTGAGATTATGATGACCACAATGAAAACAAAATTAGAATTGATTGTCTTCCAACACTATATACCACAGTATGGGATATGGGAATAATACCCAAATGCTGCCAGATTGGATTATTCAGTTTCGTATTTAAATTTAAAGTCATAAACTTTATCCAATTTCTCTCCCTTTTTCTACATCGGTAAGTAAGCATAACCTGCCATCTGGTGGAAGTAAGGCAAATGATTTCTGGAAGAAGCAACGGATGTTTACACAAGGATATATTTATCAGAAACAGGAAGGGAAATAAGTAAGGTATACAAGTGCATGCTGGAATGGGGAAATTGCAGATCACATATTTAATCAGGTAATGACTCTGTTTTTGTCTTGTATTGCCAGTACATTACCTTTTAAAGAGAAACTTGGAAGGTAAAACGTAATAAGACATCCTCCGATTTAAATGAAGTCATCTAATTGAAACTACTGAAAAAAAAATAATGTGAATGTCAAATTCAGTCCAGGGAACATGACTTTCGCTTTTTATTTCTAAGAAGGAAGCTTTCAAAATAATTTCACTAATAACAACTCTAAGTGTTCTACAATGCATTCATTGAGATGATTAAGTACTCAAAGTTGGATTTGAACATTTACTTTTTTTTCTTCTATCATAGTGTAACATTGTCGAGATTTTAAATCTCATGTTCTACACATAAACTTACAACCTATCTACCTTACTGATTTTAGGGATAGAATGGAATAATGCAAACAGAACACCAAAACAATAAGAGGATGTAAATATAAACCAGTATATCTTCCCAACACATAATTTCTCTAAAAAAATGACAAGTATTAGAAAGAATCAAAACTTGGAACATTATTTGCTCTTAAATATATTTGAATATATTAAAATCAAAACTATAATTATCAATAATTCTGAAAAAAACATTATTTGTAAAGCTTCTAAGAGGCAATATAATGATAATTAAACAATGGTGTAATCAACATGGACAATTCAGTATGACTCTCAAGCAGTACAAAAGGTAAAAATAAAAATAAAACGAATAAGGGTATGTTGTCGAACTGATAATTTGTGATAGTATTTCTAGAGCATCATTGAAAACCAATGCTTTGGTATAAATTCATTTCAAATCTTTAATTCTGCATTTATAGCTTAATAAAACCAATCGTGTTTGATTCCAAACACTCTGCAAATTTTAAGAGAAACTTTGCAGAGCAAAGCAGCATCATAAGAATGATGGCAACCACAATATTTGTTAAACTGGGTTCAAGGGGAACATTTATTCCTTCTGTTATTTCAACTAAACTGCATTTCTGCCTTGAAAGTATTTCATGAGACTCCAGAGGTTGAGGAGCAGTTATGATTCATTTTAGTACCAGAATATTCCAGAATAATTAGCTTTTAGTGAAGAGCTGACATTTTGAGCCAAGTTTTAAAATATGCTATTTTCCTGAATTTTGTGGCCATGAAGGGATACTTTGAAGGTACATTAGATTGGCATGTACTGCTACTAAAATGCGATTTTCAAGTTATTAGCCAGGAAAGGAACTTTTTATAATATAATACAGATAGCAGCACAGCCCTAGACAGATTTTTTTTCCTATATCCTTGTCCACTACAGAGCTATTAAACCATGCATCGTATATAAGTGACATTTCCAAAAATGGCATCATTAATGTTTTAAAATTACCTATCTAAATTAATTTATAATATTTTATTATGACTTTGAAATAATAATAAAGAAATTCCATGGCCAAAGTTATGACCATGTTATCAACATGCCAAAAATAATTAAATATACTATATATGGGAACATAAATGAACAAGAAAGCAAAGTTGAGATCTTAATTTAAAACAAATTATCAAGGTGCATCCTCAATCTTGGGGAGTAACTAGGTGAAAGGACTGAGTATATGAGTATTATGTAGTGATTTAATTCAAAAAAAGTAAAGGTTAAATTTTTTGAAAATGTAAAAGATCATATGAAAGTAATTAATATGCACTTCTACAACACTGCATTTACATTATTTGTTTTTAATGCTTTGATGTGTTAATTGCTTAATTGTCTGAATGAATCTCAAGATTCATTGTATTTAATAAACTCAAGAATTAGACCTGGGTGGAGAAATAGATTTCATGGTAATAATTTACTCAAATGATAATAAAAAACAAAAATTATAACATAGTATGATAACTGTTGTGGTAGAGATAGTCCCAGGATATGTGGGAGTTCAGAGAAACAAAATAAACAAACAAACTGGTAAGCACACTAGTGGAAGAAATTATTTTTCTGGCAGAGTTAATAATTAAGCTAAATTTTGAAAGAATAAAAGAGTTTTATTGACATAGATAAAAGTTAGTCTTCTCATTGCCTACCAAAATACAAGACACCAAATAGTTTCCTTATAATTGTCAGAAGAATGAATTGCTGTTACAGTAACAACATTTAAAAAAAGCTGGGAACAAGACAGCATAGGTCACTTAAGAAATTACAAGTATTTTGTCAGGCATCTAATTGAAACTACTGAACTAACATAGAGTTCCCAAGAAGGTCATTTGGTGACTATTAGAAAGTGATTATTAGATTGGCCTAAAGTCTAAGACTACAGTTCTAGTTCAGTATAGTTATTACATTAATTTTATCTATATAAATTAAATAATAATTTATAATACAAAGAAGATTCATAAAGTTCATACAAGATTCTTATTGTGAAAAAAAATTGTGAGTGGATTTCAAAATTATCTTTTACTAAACTCATACTAATTTATTAAAACATGTCTGAACTGAATCTTGCTTGAGGAACAAGAATGATAAGACAGAAGCTTGAAAAGAACTCCTGTCAGATCAACATGAATTCTGCTAAAATTAAAGCAAGAACAAATATGAAATTTATAGTGAAACTTCGGTAGAATAATGGTAAAATCACTGATGTGTTATAAAAAGTGTATTAGCAAAATCCCCCAAAGAAGTTATTAGTTACAAATGGATAACTCATTTGAAGAAGGGACAAGATGATACTGAAGATGAAGCCCACAATGACAGATCATCTACATCAATTTTCAAGGAAATAAATATATCTTGTTTGTGCCCTAATTGAAGAAAATTGATAGCAAAAAGCAGAAACAATAGCCAAACACTATAAACGTCTCAATTTGTCCAGCTTACACAATTCTGACTGAAGAATTAAAGTTGACCAAACCTTCCTGCTGAAGGGTGCCAAAACGGTTGTTCTCAGATAAGACACAGATAAGAGTTTTCAATGGAAATTTTAAACAAGCGTGGTTAAGATAATGAAGTATTTATCTGAATAATTTTAACAGAAGATGGGACATAGCTTTGCCAATATGATAGTGAAGACAAAGCACAATGAAAGCAATGGCTACCAACAGAGTGAATGTGATCCAGTTAAAACAAAAGATGCCAAGAGGCATGATCATAACAATAAATTTTTTGAATATGTAAGGCTCTTTGCTTGCTGACTTTCTGGAGGGCCAAAGAACAGTAACAGCTACTTAGGATGAGAGTGTTTTGACATGGTAGTCAAAGCTTTAACAGAAAAATGCCCAGGAAAGCTTCAACAGAGATTTTTTTCTATCACAGCTGTGCTTCTCCTCATCTCTCTCTTCAAACGAGAGCAATTTTGTGAGAGTCTTGGTGAAAAACCATTATGCATACACCTGAATCCTAATTTTACTCCTCCTAACTACTTCTTTTTTTCATAATCTTAAAGCAAATCAATAAAAGGCAATACTTTTTCTTTAATTAATAAGGTAGAAAAAGATTGCATTTATGTATTTAAGTTCCTGGACCTCAATTATTTAGGGATAGACTAAATGGCTGGTTTCATCATAGTATGAAATTGTCTTGAACTTACATATATTGAGAAATACATTTTATATTTTTATTTTTATCATTTAATTTCATTTTCAAAGGACTTTTTGAAGTCCCCTCATATTAAATGTTAGTTATAATTAATATTAATTTAATATTATGAGTTAGATGTTAATAGTAGTTTAATGTTAATTGCTCTTAAATGTTAAATATTTTGGAGTATATTTTACATTAGTCTTATTTTAAAGTTTATAAATTAATGTGACATATTATTTCCCTATCATTATTCATTTTTCAAGAACTTAGTTTTTAAAAGCAAAAAATATCTCATGGTATGAATATTTCATGTCCAGTCTAAATAATACTATTTTTATTATTTTCTCATTGCTGATTTAATACAATTATAATTAGTATGTTGAAGCAAAAATACATCAATTTTTTTGCATATTTTAAGTAATTCAGCTGACTTACTAAAACTAAAAATAAAACTATTTAAGAGGTCTTTATAAATATATTTAAATTGCTTTCTAGGAAAACTTTATCAACTATTTTAAACAGAAATATAAGTAAAAGAATGCAACTATGTTCCTCAAACATTTTCAACATCAGATAATGCTATTAAAACACTCTGGTCAATTTGTTAACTAATGTGAATGTTGGTATTTTACTTTAAAAATTATTTAAAACTTTTAAAATATATCTTGACCTTTGACTTTCTTTGTTTCTGAATGTTTACATTGCTTTATTTAAAATATAATTTTTAATACTAAAGCTGATATTTTAAAATATGCAATTAAAATGTCACATTGGTAGTATAACCTTTATAGCCTAATGCAAGTAAATTAAAGTTGACCAATATGTGCTACAGAACTTTAAATGCACAGAAATATAATCATAATCAAGTGACTCCTAAAATGCATTTTCATTTACATATGAGCCCCAAGGAAGTTAACATGGTGTTTAACGTAAGACTTTTCTGCTTTATTAGAGTCAATGTTCAGTTAAAACCTTATCTCCTACTGTGTATTAGACTGAAGCAAATTGTCTGGTTTAAAATAATTTTTGCTAATATACGACTATATAAATTAAGGCATAAAGAGTTAATTTGCTTTTGAAAGATGTTAGTGTGTGCCTACGTTGCAGTAGCAAATTAAATAGTGATTTACTTAATTATTTAATAAGAAATGTATAATTATATGATTATAAACACATGTTGTATATCACTGTAATAGTTTAATAATGTTGTTATAACAAATTACCACAAACTTAATGGTTATGACAATACGAATGTATTATTATATTATAGTTCTGGAGGTCAAATCCTGAAGTCAACCTGTTGTCAGGGTTACAGTCCTTCTGAAGATACTAGGTTGCAGAGAGAATCAATTTCTCTGCCTTTTTCAATTTTTAAAGGCAACCTGTATTTCTTAGCCTATGGCCTCTTATATCTTCAAAACCAGCACATAAAATCTTCAAATTTTAGCCTCTGATCTCTGCTTCTGTTACCATATCTATTTTTTTTCATTCTGCTACTTCAGGCTCCCTCTTAGGAGGACTCATGTGATTACATTGGATCACCCAAATAATGAAGAGAATTTTATATTTTATAATCTTAACTTGATCATATATGCAAAGTCTTCTTTGCCAAATAAGTTAACATTCTTACAGGTTCCAGGGACTAGGACATAAACATTTTAAAGATGCATTCTTCTGTCTACTGCATTCCTTCCTCGGGCTTCCAAGATTTATATTTCAACCCCACATGCAAAATACATTTACTTTTTCTCAGTTTTGGAGCAGAGATAGGATTCCCAGGAATAATTTCCCCAGGGGAAGCAAAAAGCCACATGTTTTGGTATATGAAAAGGGAAAATGTAAACTCTTAAATTGGATGAGTTCTTCAAGAAAATTGAAGGATAGTCCTTAAATGGGAAGAGGTTAAGAAATGAGACTATACAAAATTTAGTTTTGATAAATTAGCAGAGGAAAGAGTATTTAATTACATGATACATTTGAAGTGATTTGTATTTTTTTTAGTCATTGGGACATTGAAGCATTTTATGTAAATATTACTTTCAACTTTTCATTGCTTTAAGACAATGTTCCACATGACACCTTAAGATTTATTCATACTACTTCAACTTTAACAGAAAAAGTGTGTTTATCTTCTTAAAAAAGGAAAGCAAAATTGGAGAAAGCCTTTGAAAATGAAATTTATAAAGATTACCACTAAAATAAAGTCTAGATCTTCTCAGTATGTCAAGAGCCTTTGATAGCTATCAACTTTGTAAAGAAATGTGTAAAGCTAAGAATGGGTGATGTAATCACATCAAACATTTTATGGGATAAATTTAATTACCCACTCCGGATTAATTTTAAATGAAAAGCTTATGCTCTTCAAATTACTGATGGCTAGTGTTTAATTAAATGCATTTTTATCATTAGAAACATATTAAACTTCAGTATTAAAAACTAATTTTAAACATAGGCCTCACACATGAATTAAAACAAGTACATAATCCTTGACCAATCTTATTTGATTTTAATAAAGTAGCTGGTTAACGGTGTTTTTGTTCCTGATTTTTATTTTTCTTTCTTTTTTCTTTGATGTTGCTCTCAGTCTTTATTTTGTCAAATCCCATGGCCAACTTTTTCTCTATTTAAACTTTCAGTAATATTTGACCAGTTGATCAAATATTTTCCTCCTTCTTGAAATGCCTTCTTCATTCAACTTCCAAGACATCATACTTAGACTTCTTCTCATTTTCCATCCCTTTCTTGAGGACTTATACGGTCTTGCAGATCTTTTGGAAAATATTATTACTATTTAAATTGGCACAGAGAAATTACAAAGATTTGTGAGACAGATAGTAATATTTCCATACATACAATGTGAAGTAGTCAAATACAAGTAATTACCATAATCATCACTCCAAGCATTTATTATTTCTTCATCTTGGGGACATTTAAAATCTTCTGTTCTAACTATTTGAAAAAATATAATAAATTAATGTGAACTATAGTCATCCTATATTACTGTAGAATACGAAAAGTGATTGCTCCTAATATTGATTCCTCCTGTAATATTTTATTATTTAACTAACCTTTCCCTAACCCTTCTTATTACTACCTTTCCCAACCTCTAATAATTAGTATTTCACTCTCTACTTTTATGAGATCAACTTTTTCACCTTCCATATGAGTGAGAATATATGGTATTTATTTGTCTTTATTCTGACTAATTTAGCTTAACGTAATATCTTCTAGGCCTGTCCATGTTGCCGTGAATGACAGGATTTCATTTTTCTTTTTTGGATAAGTAATATTCCATTTTTATATATGCTATTTTTCATTTATACATTTAGCTGTTGGACACTTAGCCTGACCTTGGCTATTTTCAATATTGCTGCATTATGCACGGCAGTGCAGGTGTTTTTTCACTATATAGATTTCCATTTTGTTTTTTGAATTTATACCCAGTAGTAGAATTTCTAGATGATATGGTAGGATTTTTTGGAGTTTGTTGAGAAAGCTTCATACTTTTCTCCATAATGATTGCACTAATTCATATTACCACCAACAGTGTTCAATGTTTAGAAGTAGTTTCAGCTAGTTTATTGATAATGTGTAAAAATGCTACCAATTTTTTAATCTTTATTTTGTTTTCTGCAACTTTATTGAATTTATCAGTTCTAAGTGTTATTTGGTGAAGTCTTTAGGTTTTTCTACATATATATGACCATGTTGGCTGCAAATAGTGACAAATAGACCACCTTATTTTCTATTTGAATGTTCTTTTTTTCCTCTTGTCTAATTGCTCTAGCTAAAACTTCAAGTATTCTTTTGAATAAAAGTGATGAAACTGAGTATTATTGTCCTGTTTCAGTTCACACAGTAAAACTTTCAGCCCTTTCCTGTTCAGTATGATGTTAGCTGTGAGTTTATCAAATATGGCCATTATAGTGGTGTGGTATGTTTCTGCTATGTCTAGTTTGTTGAAACTGGTTATTGTGAAGTGATGTTGAATTTTGTCAAGTGTTGTTTATTGAGATGATCATATAGTCTATCTCACATAAGAGTAATTATTCCTATTCATTTTTGTTTTCCATTTGCATTGAACATTTATTTTCATCCCTTCAATTCCAGTCTATACATGCCTTTCCAGGTGAAGTGAGTTTCTTGTTGACAAAATAAAGTTGGGTCCTGCATTTTCTGCATTTTTATCAATTTGATCAATCTATGTATTTGAATTGGGAATTTTATTCATTTATATTTAAGGCTATATTTGTAGATAAGTACTTACTCCTAACATTTAATTGCTTTTTGGCTGCTTAATCTATCCATTTTTATTTTCTTCCTCTCCTGTTTCTTTTAGGTGTTTTGTGGTTTTCTGTAGTGTTAAAGTTTGATTCCTTTATCTTTCTAACTGCTCTACCAGTGAATTTTTGTAATTTCTCATGTTTTCATGGTGATGGTTACCATCTCTTCCTTCCAGATGTATGATCCCTTAGACATTTCTTCTAAGGTCAGTCTACTCATGATTAATTATTTTAGTTTTTGTTTTTCTGGGAAATAATTTGTTTTATTCATTCATTTCTGAATAGCTTTTCTGTGCATGCTATGTTGGCAGAAGTTTTTGGTTTGTTTGGTTTGTTTTCTCTATGTTCAGTACTGGACTACGTTTTCCCATTCTCTCCTGAATTGTAAGGTTTCTTCTGAGCGATCTGCTATCAGTCTAATAAGGATTTCCTTACATGCGATTTGACTACTTCGTTTTGTTATCTTCAGAATTTTCTCTTTGTCTTTGACATTTAGCAATTTTACTACAATGGCCTCAGACAGGACATTTTCACGTCCATTCTATTTAGCGTTCTTTGAATTTCTTGGATCTGGATATCCATATCTCTCTTAAGGCTTTTGAATATAGATAATATTATATTAAATAGATTATCTACAAATTTTTTTTTCTCTTCTCCTTCTGAAACTCTTCTCAAACTACAAACATTATTCATTGAGTAGTGTCCCGTAAGTCGGGTAGTCTTTCTTTATTCCTTTTTATTCTTTTTGTTTTGGTTTTGCTTTTTTGATCTGACTGCATTATTTCAAAAGACCTGTATTCAGATTCAAAATTATTTATTCTGCTTTGTCTAGGTAATTGTTGAAACTCTTAATGATATATATTTTTAAATTTCCTTCATTGAATTCCTAAACTCCTAGATTTCTGTCTCTCTCTCTCTCTCTCTCTCTCTCTCTCTCTGTGTGTGTGTTTGTGTGTGTGTGTGTGTGTGTATGTGTGTGTGTTTTGAGAGGGTATCTCTTTGTTAAATTTTTCATTCAGATAATGAATTATTTTTTTGATTTACTTGAATTGCCTGTCTGTATTTCCTAAAATCATTATTCTAAATTTATTTTCTGGCATTTCGTGTATATATATATATATATATATATATTTTTTTTTTTTTTGGCCTGTTAGCAGACGATTATTTTGTTCCTTTGGAGGTATCATGTTTCCTTTCTTTATCTTGTGTCCCTATGTTGATATCTACACATCAGGTGGGACAATAACCTATTTCAAAGTTAGGTAGTACCTTTCATTGGAAAGTAACTTATACCTATAGCTTTCATTTATAGCTATAGCTTTCACTTATACATATAGATGGGCATTAGGGTGTCTGTTGAGTGGGGTGCATTGCCTTTGATTTTGGGTAGATACATTAGTGCACTTTCCATGCAGTTTCTTTAGCTGTAATCTATATAGGTAATGTTTATGAGTGTCTCAGTGGCCTATACTATGGCATTTTGTGGCAGCAGTGGCGTGGCTATACTGGAGGTGGGTTGACAGATCTGCTTCTCAAGCCAGGGGTGAATCCATGAACATGTGAATTAGCTGATTCAGGGACAACTAGCTCAACGGGTTAGGGTAAATGAGCTGTTTCTGCTCTGGGGGAATGCGCATGAAGAATGGATAAACTGGCTTGGGGACTGGCTTGCCCGGGTTAGAGCCTTCTACTGTTTCTCTAGCTGAAGAAAAGTGTCATAGATACTCAGCTTTATTGGAGGAAAGTTCACCAGCTTGGGTCTTCTGTTCTGTTTTTCAGTCAAGGGACAGATGCAACTTTTTGTTTAGATTTAGAGCATATACAACAGATGGGTCTGCTGGGTTGTTTCTCAGGCTGGAGGCTGGACCAGCAGCTACTTGAGACATCACTGGGGATGTTTAATGAAGGCATATTCACTGAGCTGATTCAATCCATATATGGGCCCTCTGCTGCTTGGCTGGATTACAGGCATTTCTCTTCAGAGAAAATCCACTAGACTATCTTAGTGGAGGCACAGGAGCACAGGTGCTTGACTGGCCTGAAGGAATGACCACCAGGAGCTGGTTTGCTGGGTTGTTTCTCAGCAGTGGCAGTAGTATGCAGCTGCTCGCCTGACTCAAATGCAGGTTTGCTCAGAGCTTCTCTTGTCAGTACACGTTCGTTTAGCTGGTCCATAGTTTGCTTCTCTGATATATAAGGCTGGAGTTATAACTCAGGTTCCAGGGCTGAGGCTTTGAGAAGCAGGGGTTGTGGCTTTTCAGCCGCTTGTATAGCTTAGTGGAATAATGAGAGTCCCAAAGGTAAGGTGCAGTGTAGCTACTGTTCCCCAAAGCAGAGCATACTCCAACAGTGGCTCTTGTTTTAAGGTTGGATCATGTTGCAGTATCTTGGGTCATGAAGGAGGTGAATACTGCAAAAGTTTCACTGCTAATCATGTGGCAATGTAGCCATGTGAATTCCAGACAGTTTCCCAAACTAGGCCAGGACTCTGTGAATACTGTGTTACTTTCCTGTAATAAGGAGTGCAGGTGTCTTCATTTGCAGTTGTGACTGGTGGGGTCTTCTGCTTACATTCTATGTATAATTGGAAGTTTATCCTGGTTCTGAGATAGTTTCACTGGGAGAGACTGGATACCTAACTCTCATCTCTACTTTGATATCCTGGGTCTTTATGCTCTGTAAGAACCTTGTCAGTTTCCTACTTTACTCTAGCACTGTGCCTCACACATTCCAGTTGAATTTTAGTTGTTTGTTTATTGTCTTGGTCCTTTTTAGAGGGGGACAAGTGCTAAGCCTGTTTAGTCAGCCATGCTGCTGCCATCACATACTTATTATTTTATTAGAAGCGTTTACTTTCTTTAGGTTTTGGTGATAAACATTTCTATGTGGTATATGACAATTTGTTGGAAACAGATGCTTGGTGCCACAAGTAAAACTCAGCACTGAGACAACAAAACTTTCAGCAAAGCAATTTTGACTTCCTGCAGAAAAAATACTCTCACTAGCCATCTTGACATGATAGTACAATGAACAAAGGAATAGCAGATGTATTTATCCCTTAAGCATTTGGAATTATCCTTACTGCTGTGTCTGATCTCTGTTGGTTGGAGCCAGACCTCACAATTTAAATTAAAACCCAATTTGCTAGCAACTTAAAACTGTTCCAAACAGGTAAAAGCAATGGAGAACAAAAAGGAAGTTCAAATAAGGAAGAGGCATAGGCTGCCAGCTGGAACATGCCTGTGAGCACATGCAACACAGATTATCTTGGTTAAAGTACAAGGACATAGAATGTACTATGTGCCTATAAGCATGTCTAACAGCTGCATACAATAGGGTTTAATAAATAGTTATTAATGAAAAGCAAGAAGGATTTTCTTTAATAAGAAGGAAACTTTGAAGCAGAATTTTTCTACTTCACACATATTGGAATAAAATTGATAATCAAAATGTTGATATGCCATCTTTCATTTTGCAATGATTTGAACTATTTTTATTTTTTGCCTGATATCTTATGTTTTCTTCCTCAGACCTATACTCCATCATTCCCCATACTGTTCCACACATACTGGGAAACTGATTTCCATGGATTAAATCAACAAGTTCTCACACTCTGGCCAACTGACCAGTTTGGCAGTAGGTTGTCTTTGGTAATGGTGTGAAGAGTGACATTATTACATTTAACCTTCTTCTTACTTCCCTTTGACTACCTGAGTTGAATTCTGTCCCTTGAGAGAGAATTACCCCTCCTCCAAAGTATTCTGAATATCTACTTGACATTCCCTACATGCAGATTCTGGGAACTTCTCCCTTCCTTTGTTCAATTAGGCTAAAGGATAGAGACAGCTTAGTTACTACCAGATTAAAATTAGTGCACTATTTATTATTTGTGCTCCCTTTATTTCATATTATAAATTATCCTTTTGTAAGTAAATACTCATTTAATTACTCACTTTTAAAATAGTCTTCTGTTGCCTAATTGACATTATATATTTAGTTGATTTGGGCAACATTTTTGATGACTTGTAGTAAGTCACTCATTTTTCTCTTTATGAAATAATAAACATGAAGATGTCTGACTAAATTTTCATGAATGTGAAATAACTTAAAGCTCAGCCCCAGATACATCTAGACATTATCCATTTCTCAAGCTAAACTTACATGTTGTATTTTTACATACTGTAATGGCTGTTAAAAGACTGCAGATATTTTACATTTATATTATTTATAAAATTAATTAGAAATATAAAAATAAGGTAAATTTTGACAATTTTAAATTACCTATTGTTATTTTAATTATACTTTGAAAACACAGAGATTTCCTGTAAATATACTGGTAAAATTTATTTAAATTACCTGAAGTATAATAGATTTACAATTTTATATATTCATTCAGTATGCATTTATTGAATTGATCTCTCTTTTAAGCTTTTTTGTGTAACAAAATCTTTCAAATTTAGAGACTTAAAACAATTAACCTTTGTCATTGACCTTGAGCCTATTTGAGGCTAAAGAAAATTTTAAAGGAGTAATTACTAGATGGCAGGAATGTGTTCCCTAAGAGGGATATTTGAGATGAGTAGTAGATGTTAGCCAGGAAAAGTGAAATAAAAGTGTATTCATTCTTAGATTACAGAACAGTCATTTTGCAAAAATGTGGGTCAATAAAATAATAAATAATGGAACATATACATTTTGATGTTAAGAATAAGTTATTTAAAAAAATATACAAGCATTCAGAGTTAAAGCCAATACCAAAGGGAATTCATTTAAAAGTTGGACAATATGCTATAGAACATTGGTAATGCTCAAAGATAGAAATTTTGTGTGCTAAGAAAGTCTCATTGGCTTGACAGTTTTCCTGAGGTTCTAATCATAACTTTAAAACCATTGGTTTGGCTTTGCTAATCAATAATTTTAATACTAAACTTCAGATAATATTACAAAGTCAATAAGAAGACCTATATTGGTTAAAGTGGCTTTTCCCTTAGCTATAAATAAATGGCAGAAACAGAACACAGAAGACATTGCCATACAAACTTATTTCAAAACCCATGTTATTGATCAATATTTATCTTTAAGCATCCATTATTATAAAATTGATTAATGTAATATTTCCTGCTAGATTAGTGAGTTACGTTAGGTATTTTCAACACTCAAGTAAGATTAAGGTTGTAGACAGAAGCATTACTGTTACATGACCTTGTTCAGCAATCACACTTTCTTAATTAAATTTTAAACATTAGAGAAGATTGTTGCATATGATGCTCTGAGCCTTTGATTTTATTTATTCTGTTTATTCTTCTTCTTGAAACTCACCATGAAGACAGAAGAAAACATATGTCAAAAAGATAAAAATAATAATAACAAAATAAGAGATCTTATCAGATGAACTCTATCAACCACTATTGAATGTTACCAGATACGATAATTTTATTTCAATAGAAGATAGCAGCTTACAGGCTACAGTATCTGTCACTGAGAAAACAAAATAATAGATAAGTGACGTATAATTTGACATAATTAGAGCAAATAGCATCAGAGAGCTATTGAAGCAACAAAGACTACAGGGGTAAGAATTTTGAAGCAGCAATTGATCTTTAATGGATTCTAGAAAGGCCTAGAGCAAGAAGCTGGAAATCTATGCCAAAATCTTCTGTAGAGCAACACAAAATGTGTCTTATCGCTTATGGCTGAAGGGAGAAATTCTGAGCTCAAGGGCTGTGAAGGAGACATTGGTGTGTGCCAGTGGACACATAATGCTTACAATAGTATCACCATAATGTGCTCTAGGACGGAACTAAAGATAAAGTATTATCAAATATGTCACCCAGCTTTAACTCTGCTTACTTCATTATTGGGTTATGATAATCATTCTCCCACTTTAGTTAATGAAGAAAAAGAATAAACTCTTTTAAGGAAAGATAAAGTTATTTGGGACTTTGCAACTTTTATATGTAATACTCAGTATTTAAGACCTGTTGTAAGCTATCAAACTGAGGATATTGTTATTTTTGCAAGCATAAAATGATGGAATAGAGAGCACAAACTGCAAACAAAAAAGTAAAATATTTGAACAAATATCCCACTGAAGAGAATATCTAAAGAAAAAAGAAGTGATTGAAATTTGCATCTTACCGCTCAATAGAAAATGGCAATTAATGTATTGGCCACAATGAGATATTGAAACACATATATCAGGATTGGAATAGAACTGTTATTTCAAAGGATTGGTGAGGATTTAATCAACTAAACACTATTATTCATTGCTGGATAAATGCAAAATATTGGAAACACAGTGGAAAACAATTTTTCAAATTTTTACAAGGATAAACATACATTGACAGTTTTCCTCAGGTTCTAATCATAACTTTCAAACCACTGGTTTGGCTTTGATAATCAATAATTTTATTATTAAACTGCAGATAATATTACAAAGTCAGTAAGGAGACCTATATTGGCTAAAGTCGCTTTTCTCTTATCTATAAATAAATGGCAGAAACAGACCACAGAAGACATTGCAATCCAAACTTATTTCAAAACCCATTTTATTGATCAATATTTAAGCATCCAGCAGTGAAATATAAGACACAATTTATATTGCTCTTCAGAGGATTCTGGCTTAGATTTCCAGCTTCTTGCTCTAGGCCTCTCTAGAATAATCTGGCCATTTTACTTCTTTATATCCACCCAAGATAAATGAATACATGTACTAGCAGATACTAGGGAAAGAATAGCCTCAAACTGAAAAAGCTAATGTTGAACAAGTAAAGAAGGATATGTTAGTCTAAACTGCTAAGCTATTTTGCTCAATATCTAACAATGTTCCGCCAAGCAAAAGGCAGAGGAAAGGTGCAATGGCACAATATTTAGACAGATGTAAAAATTACCAATAAAGGCAAGCTTATTACTTCAGAATCAAATAAACTGAAAAAAAAAAAACAAAGAGCCATGTCATTATGTGAGAAATCCCCGTTTCCTTGCACCTTACTCTACTATGCATCCATTGCAGTCACTTTTCTTCTTTTCACCTAGTAGGTGAAAATAAAATAAATATATTGAATAGTAGGAAGCCTTGTGCAAAACCTTCACCTTATTATTAACATTAAAACCTTATGATCTTAAAGTGATTGATAAAATAGTTTTATCATTCATATTTAAAGAAGCACAACCGTTTTGTCAGTAAGGTTTAACTTTTTAATATATGTGTAGGCCAGTTGATTGCCCATGTTCTAAGTATATTGACTTAAATTTTACTTAGAAAGAAGTACATAACAAAGCAAATAAAAAATGTACCACTGGCTGGGCATGGTGGCTCACACCTGTAATCCCAGAACTTTTGAAGGCTGAGGCCAGTGGATCATCTGAGGTCAGGTGTTCAAGGCCAGTCTGGCCAACCTAGTGAACGCTGTCTCTACCACACAAAAAATTAGCTGGATGTGGTGGATGCCTGTAATCCCAGCTACTAGAGAGGCTGAGGCAGGAGAATCACTTGAACTTGAGAGGCAGAGGTTGCAGTGACCTGAGATTGTGCCACTGCACTGTAGCCTGGGCAACAAGAGGGAAACTCTGTCTCAAAAAAAAAAAAAAACTGAGATTAAAAGAAGAAAAAGTACCACATAAGAGCTATATTCTACTAAAAGTTTGATAACAAAGTCAAACATAAAAAATAATTTCAATAGATCTAGATGATATCATAGCATTTGCATTCTTCAATATATTGTGAAGAATAGCTTAAGGTCATAAAACTTTTAAAATGCATATTGTTTTAGGAAACTTAACTCCTGTTCTTAGACCTTCTACCAGAAATCATCAGCCTGTTTCATGAAATGTTTCAATTGAAATTAGAGAAAATTTATATTGTTAAAAAAAGAAAAGATTTCAATATTGCCTTGTTAACTGAATTGTCCTCACATCACACATTCCGACAAATAGATCTGATTCTGAGAAAAGGAGAAAATGTATATTTAAATAATTCACTTGCTTTTTTGGTGAACAGCTATTAAACAAAAGCTTAATTTATTTTAAAACATTTTTACTTTGTTATTTACTCATAAAAATACATTGTACTAGAACAATTATTATCATAAACTCAAGCAATAAACTTGATTTTATAATAATATATTTCAGAAATATACACAAGTAAAAGCAAAATGAGCATTGGAAGGCAACAGATACTCAAGAGAATTAAAATGGCATACATTATTTAAGCAAAATAACAATATAACTTTGCAAAGTAAACGACTGTATCCAAAATATAAATTTTCTTCTTAGAAATGTTTGTTCAGAAAAACATTATTTGACATTTTTATCAATTTATGGGCCTTTAGTTGAGAGTTTTCAAAATAACATTGCATCCAAGGAAACATTAAAAGGGAAGCTATATCAGAAATGATGCGCAGTCATAAATTTATTTCAAAATTGGTATTTTTTATCATATACACCAAGCATAAAACATACTTTAAGGCTTTATTTTGATACTACCACTATTAAAGACTGGGCTATAAATTCTAAATAATTGTCTTCAAAGTTTTAAGCTCACAATCATTTTCCAGTCCTCATATATCAATATTTTTTGCACATCAGTGTTGTACTTTGTGATATGCACATTATTTATTTCATCGTTGTATACTTCTCCCAGGATATTTATTTACTCTCAGTATTCTAGATTTTTTTTTTCCTGTATTTTTCTGTTTTTCGTTTTATTATGGAATTTACCTCAGTATTTTGGAAGATTTTAACTTCCTAATCCCTTTTAAAATTTCAGATCAAATATGTTCACATGGATACTAAAATTACTATTATATTGAAAACTTAATCTCTCATATTATTTAGGCATAATATTTTATAGCAGAATTCATGAAACAGGTAGAGGATTGATTGATGTGAAACTGTGATGTTCGGGGGCCTGTTCTGTATACCACAGGCTTCTAACATAAGAGTTTATATAAATTTGTCCCTTGAACTATATAGCACACAGACATCTTGGCCCTTAGTTTGTTATCTGTTGTTAGTTAGTCTTCCTCAACATTTTCTAGGAAAAAATACAAAAGCAAAAGCATTAATCAGAGCACTGGGTAACACATTATCACTAAATTACATTAATTCTCCAATTTAAAAAAGACATTTAGACTTAAGCCTACCAACAGTATGAGAAGACAAGCTAGACTGAGAGAATTTTTGCAAAACACACATCTGATAAAAGTCTATTATTTTAAATATACAATGATTTCTTACATCTCAATAATAGGAAAGCTTAAGAAGCCAGATTTTAAAAAATGGGCCTATGACCTTAACTGATACCTCACCATAGAAAACATTTAGATTCCAAATAAGCATATGAAAAGATGTCCCACATCATATTATCAGGGAAATGAAAATAACCATTATAAGATACCACCACACATTATAATGGCCAAAATCTGTAATAATAGCAAGGAAAAATGCTGGCAAAGATATGGAGTAACAAGAACTCTCATTAATTGCTGGTGAGAGTACAAATATACAGACAGCTTGAAAGAAAGATGTGCAGTTTCTTATCAATCTTAACATGCTCTTATCATATGATCCAGCAATTGTGAACCTTGGGAGCTACCCATAGGTATTTGGATCATAGGATAAGAGTATGTTTAGATTGATAAGAAATAACTTTCATTAGTGAAATATTTTCCTTCAAAAGTGATGTCAGTGATTCTTTAACCCAAAAAGGAGTTTATCAAACCATGTAGCTGCTAAATGTATAAGTTGTACCCACATTTTGGCAGTTCAAATACTATATGTACATATGCATACATAAATATATATTTTAGGTGAACTTTTCCAATATGTTCATTTTTATAAAAATAAAATCAAATTTTTATGTTTATAAAGCTGAAACCAAACCATAGTTTGGGTTTATGTTATAATTTATTTTATATTATTTTTTATAATAATTAGAGTCAAATAAATATAATTTGAAAAGATTTGATGATCTTTCAAACAGTCATTTCTGGTAATATCTAACATCATAGAATTTTATTTTAATAATCTTTATATCTTCTAAATGTTTTATGAGTTTAGTAATTTTTGGATTGAATTTCATTGCGTCCAGTAGGTTTTTTTTAACCACCACATATAAATGTAAATTAAATTCAACAATTTTCATAACTACCATGAGACAGTGAGCAGTATACAGTATTAATATATTCCATAATTGTTTGTTAGGCACACAGCCTGTAACAGGAACATTGAATACTGTAAACAAAAAAGTTTATTTTACTAATTTCAGGGTATCAAATTGCAGCAAGCATATATACATATATATGTCTGTTTGTCTGTGTGTCTATGTATACATATTTGTTTTGTTTTCTTTCTAGAATAGAAAAATAGTATTACATAAAAATGAAAAAAAATTAAAAAATGTTCATGATTAATGTTAAAAATCTCTGGTCAATATAAATGAAATCAAGAGAAGTATAATTGAGGGGTTTTAGTTCAGCCCTGCTCTCACCTCATTCTCAAAAGAGCTGCAGTCCTCTAAACAAACAAACAAACACAATGCTTAAGAGGGAAAAAACATATTTGATTTTTAGAGTCCTAATAAGATTAACCATATTTGAGAATAAACTGTCTAATACTTTTTATAAATGTTGCATTCATTGTCAAACTCCTGTAACCAGAATTATTTCTATGTTCTTTATTTGAAATACATTGCATCAAATCTGGGAAGCTATTAGTAGTTCTATTCCCAAATACAAATTGAGTTCTAGGCACCTGAAGCAAGATAATTATTCCTGAAAGTAAGAAAATTTCTAGAACTCAGACTTTTACCTGATAAAATATAATATCCCCAGTTTTTTACAACTGTATCATCAAGAGGTAAGTAAAAATTCAAGCCTATGTTTTCAGGCACATGGCTCCCACTTATTTTACTGAAGTGATTAAAAACAGTTGATTGATTCTTTTAATAATCATAATTACGTGGCTGAAATTCAGTCTTTTGCTGTTAATAGCTCCATATTTGGATATTACAGGGACTTTGAATCTTTTTCCTTATTTTTAACTAGAACCATCCTGAAACTTTCCATTCATTAATACTAGTACTTTAAGTTATTAGAGAGCAAACTGAATATCTTAACCAAGTTGAAAATATTTGTATATTTGAAAACAACTACAAAATCCCTTCTTTACTAAAATACAGTGACGTTTCTCTCAGCTCTATTATATGACCACATTCTACATTTTCATCAGTTTAGATAAGCTTTCTCACCCTAAGCGAGAATCATACCCCTAGACCAATGAGCCACAGTTTAGATAAACTTTAAACTTTATTTTATGTTCCTGCTAAAGTATGATTCCCACAGCTTTTCATAACAGATAAAATTATATTGAAAACCAAATTGAAGTTAGCAGTTCCAAAATTTTTAACTAATTAAATTGGATATTTTTCAACATTCTAATTATATTTTGCCTATTGAAGCACCACAGACTTTCCAAAACTCTATGCAAATTGTCATGTAGGTCAAAAGTCTGATTTATGATCATAGTGTGAACTTTCATTGAATCATATTTACTTTAATGTGAAGATTCTGTGGTACCAGTTCTCCTTTAAGAGAAGGAAAGTATTACAGATATGCATATAAATCTGTTTATCTTAAATGCCTCCTTCCATTAAATGTGACAGGCACATTACTTTACTGAATTTTTAATCATCATATGGAGAATTGCTCAGTACATTCTGCATCTGTTAGTTTCACACACTCCAAATCACTAGTCCTGTTAATATGATTTGCCTTTATCAGTGTTTGCATCAATAAAAGGGCAAGTGCAGTTTATGCCCGTTCTCGAGAAAAATAAGTGAGCTTCATATCATTCTGGTATTTTCTCTCGGATATTACATCCTGGTATTTATTCTGTAGATTATGCATTTAAAAATATATTTCACACATCTAAAGCATAAGTTTTGTAACCTATTTGTTATTTGAAAATATATGCTTTGTTTTTGTATTGTAATTGCATATCAATCTTAAAATCTGGGTTTTGAAGTAATGTGCATATACAAACCTATAACTGTATCATAAAGTGTTATGCATTTGCAATGTTATAAATACATAAAACTTTTCTGTAGCTAAAACATTCTCTAGTGAGTTGATGGAGAAATCGCATTACTTTTTTTCTCAGTTTCAATTAGGCATACCTTAGGGCACCTCCATACTCATTACTATATTAGCCTGTATCATCTCTCACTCAAGCCATGTCAGTTGCCTCCAAACTGGTTTCTCTGCTTCAAATGTTGCTTCAAACTATTAATCTTTTTAAAAAATAAAATCTAGCATTTTATGCTCACACATAAAATGAATCAGTAAATTTTTATCTCCTAGAAGACAATTTTCTGACATTCTAGCAGGCATCTAAAGGCCAACAAGACCTCTTTCTTATCTGTGCTTCCAGTTCATGTAATAACGTGGATGAACTGCAATTGATTAGATAATTCCTTATATTTCATACTGTCAAACTAGAATAATAAGTTCATTTCCATCACTACAATGCATTCATTTGCCCACCTGTCCTTTCATATTTTAACACCCCACACACATTTACACAGTATATGATAGAGAGAGATTTTTGAAGTAGGCTTTCCCAGGACTTTGACCTTATTCCAGGCACTTCCCTTATCAGAAGTCAAAATCCTTGTTCTCAGAAATTAATCTAATCATGTCAGTAAATGATTCAATGGTTTCCCTTTTTTGTTATGCTAACCAAAAATAACTTGTAATTTTTTTTTTGCATGATGAGCTCATTACCAAGTATTCTTCTCTTCCTCTTCTCCATGCCTTCTCCCCTTAACTCCTGTTGTAGCCAAATTTGCTTTCTTTCACATTCAACATGCCAGGAGTGACTACTTGTTCTATTTGCCAATGAAAGTCTTACTTTACACCTATTTTATCATGTTGTGTGGTAGAACATTTGATTTGAATATGTTACTTTTAAATGAAGAGGATTGATTAATATTTGCTTAAAAATAATCTCAGATAGGCTTTCTAGGCCTCTGCTTGACACCACCAACATTTTCCATAATTATATCCAGTATTATGCACACATGTAGGAAGCAGGGTGTTCATTTTAACACATTTATATTTTAATACTGCCAGAGGCAAATAATCTCTTTTTTTTCTGTAACCCCCTGATTAAATAAAATGAGTTTAAATATGTGGCTACAGACAACAAACTCCATTTCTTCACAGGTGGTATTGGAAGAAGTATTTGACACAGTTGCCATTACCAGGAACTGGGAATAAAAACCAGCTTTACCTTGCTCCTACTCATATCACAGACTGACATGCTTGAAACTATCTGGCCTCCAGTTGTTGTTGAAAATGAATGTTGAACTTGGGCAGGAAATAGACAGTAAATAAGTGCTGCTGATAATTTCTTTTGAGTTGGAATATTCTTGCTTCATATATGTGAGTATGTATATAATAAAATTAGATAGTTTACTGTTGGAAATTATCTGTAAAATTTTAAATAAATCATATTCCCAATATTGAGAAAAATAGGTCAATGTGTACATTTAATAAAAATAAATTATAGAATTTATAGATTTTTCTGGAAATTAATAGTAAACATGTAAGTTGTATAAATTTTCTGCATACATTTATCATCCATCCAAGGGTCTGTAATGATATCACTGACAACATAAAAACTGAAGGAATAAGCTGGAGGCATCATGATATCTGACTTCAAACTATACTACAAGGCTACAGTAACCAAAACAGCATGATACAAAACAGATATATAGACCAGTGGAATAGAACAGAGGTCTCAGAAATAATATCATACATCTACAACCATCTGATCTTTGACAAACCTGACAAAAACAAGCAATGGGGAAAGGATTCCCTATTCAATAAGCGGTCCTGGAAAAACTGGTTAACCATATGCAGAAAACTAAAACTGGGCCCCTTCCTTACACCTTATGCAAAAATCAACTCAAGATGGATTTAAGACTTAAACATAAAACCTAAAACCATAAAAACCCTAAAAGGAAACCTAGGCAATGCCATTCAGAACATAGGCATAGGAAAAGACTTCATGACTAAAATACCAAAAGTATTTTCAACAAGAGCCAAAATTGACAAATGGGATATAATTAACTAAAGACCTTCTGCACAGCAAAAAAAAAAAAAAAAAAAAAACAAAAACTCTCATCAGAGTGAATAGGCAACCCACACAATGGGAAAAAACGTTTTGCGTTCTGTCCATCTACCAAAGGGCTAATGTCCAGAATCTACAAAGAGCTAAAACAAATTTACAAGAAAAAAACCGATAACCCAATCAAAAAGTGGGCAAAGGATATGAGCAGACACTTCTCAAAAGAAGACATTTATATGGCAACAAACATATGAAAAAAAGCTAATCATCACTGGTCAATAGAGAAATGCATATCAAAACTACAATGAGATATCATCTCAGACCTGTTACAATTGGGATCACTGAAAGTCAGGAAACAATAGATGCTGGTGAGGATGTGGAGAAATAGAAACAATTTTACACTCTTAGTGGGAGTGTAAATTAGTGCAACCATTGTGGAAGACAGTGTGACGATTCCACAAGGATGTAGAACCATAAATAACATTTGACCCAGCAATCCCATTGCTGGGTATATACACAAGGAAGTATAAATCATTATACTATAAAGACAAATGTACATTTATGTTTATTGCAGCACTATTTACAATAGCAAGAAGACTTGAAACCAACCCGAACACCCATCATGATAGGCTAGAAAAAGAAAATGTGGCACATATACACCACAGAATAGTGGCAGCCATAAAAAAGAATAAGCTCATGTCCTTTTCAGGGACATGGATGAAGCTGGAAACCATCATTCTCAGGAAACTAACACAGTAACAGAAAACCAAACACTGCATGTTCTCACTCATAAGTGGGAGTGGAACAATGAGAACACTTTGACACAGGGAGGCCAACAGCACATACTGGGACCTGCTGGTGGTGGTGGGGACAAGGGGAGGGAGAGCATTAAGACAAACAGCTAATGCATGTGGGGCTTAAAATCTCAATGAGGGGTTAATGGGTGCAGCAAACCAGCACAGCACATGGATACCTGTATAACAAATGTGCACATTCTGCACACGTATCCCAGAATTTAAACTAAAATAAGATAAAATTAAATTAAATTTTTAAAAATCCTGAAGGAATAACAATTTGAAGAACTAGCATCTGTGTCAAATTTTCAGCACCTTGTAAAACACCCAGTTGAACATAGTGTGTAATATGCACACACACACATGCAAACACATTATATATTTAAATATATGTATGTTTCTATCTATGTCAATACAGTACTGTGAATGTAGCTTTTCATTAGGTCAAATACCTACTGTTTTAATTTTATTTACTTACATGACAAGTTGTTTTGGAATATTTATAAATTATAAAAGATTAAAATGTGCTAGTTTTTAATATTTTTTATTTACTCAATTGTAACTAACCTATGTTCCCCCAAATTAAATAAAATATTGAGATATAAAGAAATTCTAAATTTTCTTAAATACTTGAGATGTAATAGTTAAGTATTTTGCTCTTCACTAAAGCAGTTTATAATTTCCAAAAATAGTCACAATCCCTATTTTCATTATTATTTTACATCTAAATATCACACAGCAATGTTTTACCCTTTCACAGATATTATAAAATGTACGTATCCCCTTCATTTAGTTTCAAATAGTCAATTTAAAGTGCCAAATAAAGGTAATGAGAAAAATGTGGGATGTATACAGTGTTAAACCCCACAGCAAATGATACGCAAACAAAATGTTCTTTAATTATATAAATGAAATATGTACTGTAAAAATTATTTAAGATCCAAATGAGAGAAATTATGCTTCCCTGGCTAGCTCATATCTCCATCAAACATATAAAATCAGCAGCAAAATGCGCAATTACAAAAGAATACTCTTCTAAAGCGAAGACCATCTTTCTGTGACTAAGGTACTAAGACTCATGTGTCAGTACCAGCATTCTGCCATATTTTATTAAAGACAAAAAAGTCCGCAGGCGGTGGCTCATGCCTGTAATCCCAGCACGTTGGGAGGCCTAGGCAGGCGTCATTTGAGGTCAAGAGTTCGAGACCAGCCTGGCCAACATGGTGAAACCCTGTATCTATTGAAAATACAAAAATTAGCTGAGCATGGTGCTGGAGGCCTGTAATACCAGCTACTCAGGAGGCTGGAGCATGAGAATTGCTTGAACCCAGGAGGTGGAGGGTGCCGTGAGACAAAATCATGCCATTGCACTCCAGCCTGGGCAACAGAGTCAGGCTCCATCTCAAAATAAATAAATAAACAAATAAATAAATTACTAAAACAAGAAAAAATGTCTAAACAAAATAGGCTGTTTCTAGACAATTTTGTAAGTAGACCATCTAAGTATTTTGCTCTATCTCCATGATGTTAAGACAAAAGTACAACAAAAAAATTAATAATAGAACAATACTATGTTAATGTTTATTATTGTCCTCATATAAAAAACATTATGAATAAATGCAGATTGAAAAGAAGACTTTATTGCAGTTAAATTAAATAGTCCTTATTTTCTTGTTTTGCTACTACTCTGCAGGTTTATACCTTTTAGCAGGTCAAATTGACGTTTTTATCAAGCATCAGGTTAGTGGTTCACATTTAATTGCTTACATTTTTAGATAAATTGTAAACCTCAGATAGTTTGTAACTATGAATTTCAAATACTGGTAGTGCTCAGGCATTATAACCAACATTCACATATAAGTATTTTATTCACATGTAAAATGGTTTGTCAAAAATGACATTTTAAATAATGTCATTCAGAGAAGAGAATTTTGGTGATGTCCCTAGTTTATATTATGAAGATGATATTTAATGACTTCTTATAAAAATATTGTAAACAACGAAATTGTGCTCCAGTGTGTATGATTATGGTGCAGGACAAAAGAGATAGACACAACTACCCATTTAAATACCTTTCCTAAAATTGTGGATATGATAAATACTCTGTTTCTATAGAAGAAGAAGTAGAAAACATTTATATTCCAAAATAGCAAATCTTGTGAAACAGAGAAACATCAATTTTAGAACATATTGTTTTCTGTTTTAAATGATGTTTTAAAATATTCTATATTTTAGTATGTGGTTGAAAATTATAATCCCTATCCTTTTAGTTTGAATACTGTGACTAAGCGACAATAAAAAGTTAGATAAATTTGAGCAGCAGAAGCAACAAAATTTATAATGTTACATAAAACTATTGTCTTGACCTAAGTTGCCTGTGGGTCTCTCAAAAGTCAGTTTTAATAACTTTGTAAAAGAGAAGATGGTAGAAAAATGAATTTAATCTGGTACAAAAGTGGGGACATTCCTTTTGTTAATAACTAGAAATTAAAAATGTATCATCTTTACTATGTTAAAACATAATTTATTATTTTAATAAATTTTATTATTTACATTTTATAATATTTTATGAAGAAATAAATGAGGAAATATATTTTACAAAGTACAAAGTTCTAATTTCACCATAATATCAAATCACAAAATAACCTTATAAAGTAGATAGGGTCAATATTATTGCCACATAAAATACAACACAACTGTATCAAGAACTTTGAAGAATATGTGATTTAATTCTATGTGCAAGGTAGCCTACTCCTGTTTTATAGATACTGGAGAATACACAGGACACTTCTGTCAAAGACTTAAGTGTTCTCTCACATATTATACAGCAGTTGCATGAGCTAAAGAATTGTGTTGTTCCCCATCCCCCCTAACTTCCATGTAGAAGATGCCAATTGGTCCATGGGGATTTGTACACACAGTTTGGGTCACAGATGAGGAACTTCAAGCTTAGGCAACCCTAATCTTATAAAGAATCCGCTAAAGTCCCTGCCAAAACTTTGTCCCTCAGGGAGACATTAACTTTATCATCCTAGTTAGAAAACTAACCTGCCTTCTACCCTGTCTTAATTTTTATTTTCTATGGCTATTTGCTACATAAAATATATTTTAAAAGTTAGTTTCAGAAAACAGCTGCCATAAAATGTTTTGAAATGCCATTGAAAATCCCTACATCCCCGTACACTGAGATTTAAAAATGCAGGGCTCGTTAGCAGCAATGAATTATTATTTTTTACCATGCTCCAATGAAATTAGTAATTGCTTACATGTCTAGATGTGAGAGGCATTTTGTTAAAGTGGCATTCACTAAAAAAAAATATAAAGATATGGGATTTGATATATCAGATCTATGTAATATGATACAATATGACTTGTTACTTAAATAGAGATAATAAAAATGTTTGAAACTAATTCTAGAATATATAACCTTTGAAAAAGACTATGAGGAGGATTCTTAAAAATTTGATAATGTACATATTGAAATTAAATAACTAATTTTGGGGGGTTTTTAGTTTAGCTTTAAAGTCTAATTTTAAATCTAGCAAATATAATATATAATAATTTGAAGAGAGATTTGGATACAACATCTGTTATGAAGTTAATTTTCAAACCATTCTACACTCTAAATATTTTGGCATTAAATTATATATATAGCCATATGAGAAAATGACATAATGTCTCAACCTAGGTTACTATCTTATCATAAAGTTTGGAAATGTCAAAGCAACTAAAAACAACAACAACAACAAATAAAACAAGAAACAAAAAAAAAAAATGGTCTTCCCTCACACCAAATTTTACTCTTTTTTTTTTTTTTTGGAACAAAATGAGATACAGGCACGAACAGCATTTCTTTCCAAAGAAGCTTAGAACTTTACATAGTGCTTCATAATAGCCCCATTGTCTCATATTAAACTATTTTGTTTTAAAAAATAGCATTCCAGTATGTATAAGGAACATGGTTTTCAGAAGATGCTGTTTAGGTTTTAAGGGCTTCCTGGTTTTGAAAATTCAGGTTGAAAATTATCATATTTCTAATTTCTGTTCTCCAAAAAGTTGTGCTCATGACCTTAAATTCTAAGTTTATTCAATACATGTCCCAGTCAGTAAGTAAATGCTGAAGATTTGTTTAAAGGGTTCACAGCTATCGTTCTGCTGACAAATACATCACCTTATAGAGTGAGACTTAGGCATGGTTTTTAGCAAGTTTACCCATAGATTGTATAGATTATATTCTCTCTGCTGGCTGAAAGTTCATTCCTTTTTGTCACCACTGTTTATGAACTCAAGTGAGCTCTCAGTTTGATCAATTGAGACTACTTAATTCTGAATAACACTGAGGTGGAAAATATTTGACTTGGAGACTAACCAATATTAGTCATATTTCAATGTTAAGAATGGATCTCTGATGATCATAATATTGAAGAAAATTTAACTTAGGATATGACAACTTTGCATTTCCAGCATAAAATATAAAATTGGAGAAACTGATTTGCTACGAATGTGTGGTGAAAATGAATAAATATTATGCAGAAGGAGATATTTTTAGGCTTTTAAATTCATTATATTTATTTTATTATAGTAACATGAAATATTTAGTTTTTGCAAAAATGTTTGTCATTTCTAGAACAATTATGGAAGGAAAATAGATATGCTTATAAATAAAGATTGATATATTTATGTTATTAAATTAAATGTTTAGTAAACATATAAATACATAACTAATATCATCATTACCAAGATCTACAAAATATCACAGTACTCTGCTCCTCCAAATCCTTTTCTTCTTTGCAAAAGTAAATGCTACTCTGACTTCAGATATCACAGATTAATTTTGCTGAGTTTTAAACATGATAATAGAATCAGGTAGTAGGTACTATTTTCTTTAGCATTTTTGCTCAATATTATATAAGTAAGAATATTCCACTTTGTTGCATAAAACAATCCCAAGTTCATTGTCATGTAGCATTTGTATCTCATGAATACACAAGTTATTTACCCATCTACTATTTATAGTTCTTTACGTTGTTTTAAGATTTTTGACTGTTGTAAATAACTCATTAATATGTTTTCACCTCTTTTAATAAATACACCTAAATACTTCTGTTGGTTATAAACCAAGATGTAAAATCACTGAATTATTCACAGGACATATTTGTCTTCAGGTATAATGAGAGTAATCAGGTTATTTTAGTAACTTCTGTTTTAGGCTAGTTGTGCCAATGTAATTTAATTACAATTCAAATTTAAATTGAAAAGTTAAATTCTTTTTTATCTTTAAATATCATTTTTTGTAATTTTCCTGTTTAAGCCATGTGCATATTTTTAAATTGTGACTCTTTCAATTTCTTATTGATATGTAGAATATATTTTTAAATACTTCATTAGTTATTATTATAAAGATATCACAATCACTCAACAAATTGATATTTTTTTTACTGGTGAATTGTGATTAATAGAATTTACTCATTTTAATAATAATATTGAAATAAATATTTTTAAAATACTTCATTAGTTATTATTATAAATATATCATAATCACTCAGCAAATTGATATTTTTCTCTTAATGGTGAATTTTGATTAACAGAATTTGCTTATTTTAATAATCACCAAGCATTTTATGCCATCTATTGAAGAAATCTTTTTCTATCCTAAAATCATCAAGCCATAATCCTAATTTCTTCTGGAAATTTTAAGATTTTATATCACACATTAATATTACAACCAGTCTGTATTACACCTTCATCAGTGTAATACGTTGAGAAGTATAAAACACAAAAATTTTATTGTAGATTTAATATTAAACAAAAGAGAATAAAAATTATCCCCAAGGACCACCAATACTTTAAGTTTCATTTGAGGAGACAAGTGGATAACAAAGTCAAAAACAAACGTTTTCTTCGTTGTATCATATTTGTCTTCAAAACTTTTAAAATCAAACAATTCTCTAATCATGTCTTTTTTCTCCTTCCAATTGCATTTTATCTTCTATTAATGTTTAAAGAGTTTGATTTTTAGTGATGCACAAAA
This sequence comes from Sapajus apella, assembly GCF_009761245.1. Classification (NCBI taxonomy): domain Eukaryota; kingdom Metazoa; phylum Chordata; class Mammalia; order Primates; family Cebidae; genus Sapajus; species Sapajus apella. Next base: position 49,155,666 of record NW_022436945.1, read on the forward strand.
ATATTTAACGATGCACAATAGTTGGTACTAAAAATGTAGCATGTATGTTAATGTGACACAGAATCCTCCTGGCTAGTTTTAATGAGCTAAAAATAGGACAAAGCAGAAACAAAAGCTGGCAAACCAGAACTGATAGAAAAAAAGGTAAGAGAGGAGATGACATGGGAAAATGAAGTAGCAAAAAAAGGAAAGTAAATAGAAGTGGAAGAGATGGTACTTAATTGAACACAGAGTACTGTGATATTTGTTTCTCTGGAGAAACAAATGGGAAAATATTGTTTCTATACAAAGCGATGATTTATTTTAGCAGTGTTTTATCATTTTCATTGTAGAGATCTTTCACTTCCTTGATTACATGTATTCCAAGGCATATTTTGTGTTTGTGTTGCTACTGTAAATGGAAGTGTGTTTTTAATTAGGCTCTCACCTTGAATATTATTGGTGTGTAGAAATGCTACTAATTTTCATACACTGATATTATAACCTGAAACTTTATTAAGAATAATTTATAAGTTCTCATAGTCTTTGGCAAAGTTTCTTTGGTTTTCTAGGTATAGAATTATATTTTTAATGAAAAGAAATAACTGTATCTATTATTTGTACAGATTTTTGTATCTATCTTTTTTTCTATTTGGATATCTTTTATTTATTCCTCTTATCTAATTGCTCTTGCTAAGACTACTATGTTGTATAGGAGTCATGAAAGTGGGCATAATGTCTTCTCTTGTTTTAACCTTTATTTAAAGAGGATGCTTCCAGCTGTTGCTCACTCGATATTTCTGCTGCGGGTTTGTCATGGATGTCTTTTATTATGTTGAGGTTTGTTCCTTCAATATCTAATTTATTGTTGTCTCTTTTTTTTTGTCAGAAATCATGTTAGATATTATTGAAAGCTTTTCTTGCATCTATTGAGATAATCTTTTCTGTTTTTTGCTTTTAATTATTTTTATGTGGTAAATTACAATTATTGATTTTTGTATGTTGAGCAAACTTGGCATCCCAGGAATAAAGCCTTCTTGATAGTGGTGAATTAACTTTGTGATATGTTGCTGGATTCTATTTACAGTGTTTTACTGAAGATTTTGTTTCTATGTTTATCAGGATTATTGGACTGTAGTTTTCCTTTGTTGTGTCTTTGCCTGACTTTGTTATCAGGGTGATACTGATTTTGAAGAATGAGTTAGCGAGGAGTCCCTCCCTTTCTATTTTTTTGAAATGCTTTCAGTAGAAAAAGCTCTTCTTTGTGTGTCTGGTAGAATTTGGCTGTGAATTCATCTGTTTTAGGGCTTTGTGTGTGTGTGTGTGTGTGTGTGTGTGTGTGTGTGGTTGATAGGCTTTTTATTACTGGTTCAGTTTCAGGACTCAATACTGTCTGTTCAGGGTTTCAATTTCTTACTGATTCAATCTTGGGAAGTTGTTTCCAGGAATTTGTCCATTTCCTCTAGATTTTTTAGTTTGTGTGCATAGAGGTGATCACAATAGTCTATGAGGATTCTTGTATGTCTGTGGGATTAGTTGTAATGTCACCTTTGTCATTTCCGATTGTGTTTGTTTGGATCTTCTCTCTGTCTCTCCCTCTCTGTCTGTCTCTCTCTCTCTCTTTTTTTTTTTTTTTTTTGGTTAATCTGACCAGCTTTCTATTGATAATATTTATCTTAAAAAAAAACAACTTTTGGTTTTGTTGATTCTTTGTATAGATTTTCATGTCTCAATATCATTCATTACTGCTCTGATTGTAGTTATTTATTTTCTTCTACTAAATTTAGGGTTAGTTTGTAGAAATCTCAGCTGCTTACATGTTCAAAGAGGGTGAGACACAAGAGCTCTCCCAATCCATTACAAAATGCATGTGTACCCTATACCTACAGGCCTGCCTGCGACCAGAAAATAATATCTTCTTCTTCTTTTCCGTTTTTTAGAAATTATTCAGATACTGCTTATTAGTAGCTATTCTCACCTAATTGCCCACTAGCAAAAGACTCTAGATAAGTAAATTCCTAGGGTTATTTCTGATTTCAGGATAGCGTGTGAAATAAAGCTATCCTGACCATCAACAATCCCGTTAAGCCCTATAACCTTTTCTAGTTTTCTCTTCTGCAGAACTGGGATGAACCACTGGAAGCCATCTTATGCTAAGGCCAGAAGAGGGCCTATAATGCTTGCACATATTTGACTTTGCCTTTTTCTAAATGACAAAAACATCTCCTCTCAAGGAGATAGAGACAACATTTCCTCCTGTTTTACTGCTTTAGCCACAGGAGAGATAATTTTAAGTGAAAAAAAAATCTTTATTTCTAAAGGAAAGTCTGAAAGACCACATTTTCTTGTGTAAAATCTCATCATATTTCCTTTATTATTGAAATTAGAAGCACAATCCCCTACTGTGATGATGAGTTGAGCAATTGAAATAAATATTATCCTTAATCCCACTCAAAATGAAAAGAGTTAAGAGAAATCTTTGTGCATCTTGATATTCTTTATCTTACCTACACACATACACACACCTGCACACATGCACAATTCATTCACTTATAATGCACACAGTCATACACAGAAATGCACAGGCATAGGCCAGAGACATATGAACGCACTTCTACAGCATGAATGCATTTTAATATGGCATATTTTGGGGAACAGTAAAAATGAAAAATACCTTTCAAGTTTTCATAATAAATTAAAGCAATATCATTTTTATGTGTAGTATTTTATTCCTGCTTTTTAGTTTCCAAAATAAAATAGAAATTTGACTAAGATAAATTTATTTTTGCAAACATGCTTACAAAATGAATATATTTTGCATATTATCTGCTTTGCACTTAAAGATTCATGAAAAGAAAAGCCAGGTTTGGTTTTCAAACAAAAGTTTAAAAATAGTACCAATAAGAGTTTCAAATAGTCCGTTAACAGAATATATTGATTTCTTTTTTTAAAAAAAGGTATAGTCATACAAACAATAAATAATAAAATATTTCCTAAGTTGTGATCATTTTACTTGCATGAAAACTTAAGCTGATATCTACTATTGATATCTGAACTGATATCTAAACAATACTTGCCTAAATCATATTTTGATTCAGTTATAATGGTGACTCTATAATTGGCACCAGAAACTTTAAACATTTCTGCTGTACTAATCAATATTTTTAATTTCAACAAAAATTGAACTCAGAACCAACATCTTCCAAAATAAATCACTTCAACAATGGTATATAAATAGAATCATATAGTATTCAACCTTTTCAGGTGGGATTTTTCTCACTTAACATAATGTTTGGAGATTCCTTTAGATAATTGTATATCAGTATGTTTGGATTGCTGAGCAGTACTGTATGCACCAGTTTTAACCATCCTTTGCCTTTTGATAGATATCTAGATTCTAGTTTTAGGCCATGATGAATACAGATGCTATATATTCATGCACAGGTGTTTTTGGGAGCATGTATTTTTATTTCTTAGAGAAAAATTCTAGTATATATTAATGTGTCATTAGAATGTGAATTATGAATATATGATATTTGCATGTTTAGTTTGTAAGACAATTCAAATTGTTTTCTAGAGTAGTTGTACCATTTTAAATTCCACCAGCAATTTAAAAGTAATACAGATTCTTAACCTTCTTGCCAGAATTTCATGTCATTTACAATTTTATATTTGAATAAATGTGCTGGGATTTATTTATTTATTTTAATTTGCATTTATCTAACGTTTAATGGAGTTGAAGATCTTTTCATATGTAATTCATTTACCATCTTTATGTCCTCTTCAAAGAAGTGTCTTTTCATATCTTTTACTTATTTTCTAACTAGATTTGTTGGTATATTTGTCTTTCCTGCTGAGTTTCGAGAGTTTATGTTCTAGATTCTAAAACATTGTCAAATACGTGATTTGTTATATTTTCTCCTACCCTGTAGCTTTTACTTTCTACCTCATAAAGGGTCTATTACAGAACAAAAGTGTTATACTTTAATAAAGATCACTTATCAATTTTCCCTTTTATGAGTTATGTTTTGTTATGAAATCTAAGTGTTGTTTTCCTTCCCTATATCCCAAAGATTTTTCCCTTTTTTTCTTGAAGGTTTTATAGTTCTACCTTCTAAATTAAAGTCTCATTGTAACTTTTGAGTTAATTTTTTTATTACACTTTAAGCTCTGGGGTACATGTGCAGAACATGCAAGTTTGTTACATGCATGTGCTGCATCCTTCCCCCCTTCATGTACATTAGGCATTTCTCCTAATGTTATCCCTCTGCAATCCCCCCGATCCCCTGCTATCCCTCCCCTAGCCACCCCCATTCCCCTGACAGACACCAGTTTGTGATGTTCCCCTCCCTGTGTCCATGTGTTACATTGTTCAATACACACTTATGAGTGAGAACATGCGGTGTGTGGTTTTCTGTTCCTGTGTCAGTTTGCTGAGAATGATGGTTTACACCTTCATCCATGTCCCTGGAGAAGACATGAACTCATCCTTTTTTATGGCTGCATGGTATTCTACGGTGTATATGTGTTACATTTTCTTTATCCAGTTTAACATTGATGGACATTTGGGTTTGTTCACATCTTTGCTATTGTAAACAGTACCACAATAAACATACGTGTGCATGAGTCTTTATAATAAAATGATTTATAATCATTTGGATATATATCTAGTAATGGGATTGCTGGGTCAAATGATATTTTTATTGCTAGATTCTTAAGGAATCACCACATTGTCTTCCACAATGGTAGAACTAATTTACACTCCCACCAACAGTGTAAAAGCATTCCTATTTCTCCATATACTCTCCAGTGTCTGTCTCCAGATTTTTTAATGATCATCATTCTAAATGGCATGAGAAGTAATCCCAATGTGGTTTAGATTTGCATTTCTCTAATGACCAGTGATGATGAGCAATATTTCATATGTTTGTTGGTTGCATAAATGTCTTCTTTTGAAAAGTGTGTTTAAAACCTTTGCCCACTTTTTGATGAGTGTTTTTTTTTTTTTTTTCTTATAACTTTAAGTTCTTTGTAGATACTGGATATTAGTCTTTTGTCAGATGGTAGGTTGCAAAAATTTATTTCCATTCTGTTGGTTGCCAGTTCACTTTAATGATAATTTCTTTCACTGTGCAGAAGCACTTAAGTTTAATTAAATCCCATTTGTCTATTTTGGCTTTTGTTGCCACTGATTTTGGTGTTTTAGTCATGAAGACCTTGCCTATGCCTATGTCCTGAATGGTATTGCCTAGATTTTCTTCTGGGATTTTTATGGTGTTAGGCCTTATGTTTAAATCTTTAATCAATCTGGAGTTAATTTTTATTTATGGTATAATGAAGGGATCCAGTTTCAGCTTTCCGCATAAGGCTAGCCAGTTTTCCCAACACCATGGATTAAACAGGGAATCCTTTCCCCATTGCTTGTTTTTGTCAGGTTTGTCAAAGATCAGATGGTTGTAGATGTGTGGTGTTGCTTCTGAGGCCTCTGTTGTGTTCCATTGGTTTATGTCTCTGTTTCGGTAACAGTACCATGCTGTCTTGATTGCTGTATCCTTGTAGTATAGTTTGAAGTCAGATAGCATAATGCCTCCAGCTTTGTTCTTTTTGCTCAGGATTCTTTTGGCTATGCAGGCTCTCTTTTGGTTCCATCTGAAGTTTAAGGTGTTTTTTTTTTTGTTTTTTTTTTTTTTTTTTCTAATTCTGTGAAGAAAGTCAACAGTAGCTTGATGGAGACAGCACTGAATCTACAAATTACTTATGGCAGTATGGACATTTTTACGATATTGATTCTTTCTGACCATGTGATGGAAAAACATCTGTTTTTTCATCTGTTTGTGTCCTCTCTTATTTCCTTGAGCAGTGGTTTGTTATTGTCCTTGAAGAGGTCCTTCACATTCCTTGAGTTGTAGCCCGAGTTATTTTATTCTCTTTGTAGCAATTGTGAATGGGAGTTCACTCATGATTTGGCTCTCTCTCTGCTACTGGTGTATAGGAATGCTTGTGATTTTTGCACATTGATTTTGTATCCTGAGACTTTGCTGAAGTTGCTTATCATCTTAAGGACATTTTGGGCTGAGACAATGGGGTCTTCTAAATATACAATCATGTCAGCTGCAAATAGAATTTGACTTCCTCTTTTCCTAATTGAATAGGCTTTATTTCTTTTTCTTGCATGATTGCCCTGGCCAGAACTTCCAATACCATGCTGAATAGGAGTGACAAGAGAGTGCATCCTTGTCTTGTGCCAGTTTTCAAAGGGAATGCTTCCAGTTTTTGCCCATTCAGTATAATATTGGCTGTGGGCTTGTCATAAATAGCCCTTATTACTTGGAGATATGTTCTATGGATTCCTGGTTTATTGAGAATTTTTATCATAAAAGGCTGTTTAATTTTGCCTAAGGCCTTCTCTGCATCTATTGAGATAGTCCTGTGTTTTTTGTCTTTGGTTTTGTTTATGTGCTGTATTACATTTACAGATTTACATATATTGAACTAGCTTTGCATCCCAGGGATTAAGCCTACTTGATTGTGATGGATTAGCTTTTAAGAAACAAGATTTAGATAGAAGTGAAATATTTAACAGATTAATATCTAATTTATTTATTTTTTTAAGTGCATGATTTTTTTCTTCATTGAGTTGCTTTTGAATATTTGTCAAATATAAGTTAGGCATTTTTGTGTGGATTTATTTATGAGTTCTCTGTTCTGTTCTCTGGATCAATATGTCTATCACTTCATCTATGTTGCTGGCTTCTTTAGCATCCAGCCTCTGATATATGAGTCAAAAAGAAATTCCAGGAAATTCACAATAATGGTGCTCCTCAAGTCTTTTTTTTTTTTTTTTAGATTTGAAAAGTTTTATTTTTATAAATTTAGAGGTATAAGTACAGTTGAGATACATGGATTTTTGAATAGTGGTGAAGTTTGGGCATTTAGTATACTCATCAACTAAATAGTATACATTGTGCCCAGCTGGTGGTATTTCATCCCTGACTCTGCTCTCGCTCTAAGACTGGTGTACGCATAGTTTGCTTCCATCTTTTGTTTTACCTTTCAAAATATCATGTCTGTTTTCTGTGTAAGGTCCAGGGTTTGGGGTTGTACTTAGTGACAGGAATAGAAAAAGGAATATCTATTTAATCTTTTAGAAATAAAAGCCATTTCCATTTTTCTTTTGTAGAAATGTGCATTAATTTAGAAATTTTTAAAGAGAATATGTCATCCTCATAGATAAACAAGACTCTTACATGAAGGGGTGTAAAACTTATCTTTCATTGTTAGTTTACTTACAAAATTTTAAAAAACATGTATGCACTCAACTCAAAATGAAATTTAGGCTTATTTGACTTTTATGGAGAAAAATATAAATCTAAGGCAAAACTGCAGGTAAATATTAGATTTTTTTTTCATTTAATGGTGCTTCATTTATTTAACTTTGCTTTTGTTTCTGTGCTTTGAATGTGATATCCAATATTTCAATGCTAAGGGCAACTTCAAGTAGTTTTTCTCCTGGTTTCTGTTAGAATTTTTACAGATTCAGATCTTATGCTTACATTTTGTTTCCATTTTGAATTGATTTTTTGCTGATGGTATAAGACCAGAATCTGAATTTAGTCTTTTGCAAATGAATATCCAGACTGAAAATTATTTATTGAAAAGACTATCTTTTTTTCCATTGTGTTTTCTTGGTGCCTTGTTCAAATATTAGTGGACTGCATATGGATAGGCTTATTGCTTGGTTTTCTATAATACTTCAGAGGTCTATGCAGCTGTTTTTATGTGAGGACCATATTGTTATGATTGCTATAACTATGTGAGATCATTCGATATCAGAAAGAAGGATGCCTCCAGCTTTGTTCTTTTCCTTTTCTTTTCTTTTCTTTTTTTTTTTTTTTAAGCTTGCTTTAGCTATTGAGATCTTTTGTAGTTTCATACAAATTTTGGGATTTTTTTATTTTTGTGAAAAATGTAATTGGAATTTTGATAGGGATTTTGTGGAATGTATATATAATTTTGGGTGTTACAAACTATGTTTATTATTTTTACTTTATTTTATTTTGAGGCAGAATCTCACTCTTTCACCAGACTGGAGTACAGTGGCACAGTCTCGGCTCACTGCAACCTCCACCTCCCAGGTTCAAGCGATTCTCTTGCCTCTTCCTCCTGAGTAGCTGGTACTACAGGCATAGGCCACCAAACCCAGCTAACTTTTGTATTTTTAATAGAGATAGGGTTTCACCACATTGGCCAGGATGATCTGGATCTCTTGACCTCGTGATCCACCCACCTCGGCCTCCCAAAGTGCTGGGATTACAGGGTCGTGAGCCAGTGTGTCCAACCTAAAGATTTTAACAATACTGATTCACTTAATTCACAAACACGGGATATTTTCTTACTTATTTATGACTTTTCCAATTTCTTTTATTGATGTCTTAAAGTATTCAGTGTATAAATCTTTTATATCCTTGATTAAATTTATTCCCAAATATTTTATTCTTTTTTATGCTATCATAAATGGGTTTTATTCTTGATTTCTTTTTCATATAAATTGTTTTGGTGTTAAGGAATATAACTGATTGTTTATGTTAATCTCTTATAGTGTAACTTTACTGAATTCATTCATTAGTTCTAAGAATTTATTCATTGAGTCTTAAGTGTTTACTACATATAGGATCATGTCATCTGCAAATGGATAAAAGTTTTACTTCAAGAAAAAAATAATCAACAAAAGTGAAAAGAGAATGGAATGAAAAAAATATTTTCATACTATATGTTTGATGAAGAGTTAATTTGCATATATATGAGGAACTCATACAACTGAAAAGCAAATCAAAACAAAAGAAAAAAACAAATAACCTAACTAAAAAATAGGCAAAGTGCCTGGATAAACATTTCTTCAAGAAAGATCTAAAAATGGCCAATAGGTTTACAAAAATATTATCAACATCACTAATCATCAGGGAAATGAAAATCCAGAACACAATGAGATGTCATTTCTCACCTATTAGGATGGCTATTGACAAAAAGACAAGGTAACAAGAGTTGTTCAGGTTGTGGAGAAAAGGGAGCTCTTGTACACTGTGGAAATCTAAATTGGTATAGCCATTATGGAAAACAGTATAGAGATTTCTCAGAAAATCAAAATAACACTACATAAGAGTCAGCAATCTCTTTTCTGGGTATATACCAAAAGAAATTGAATCAGCGCCTCAGATATATCTATAGTCCCGTATTCATTACAGCATTATTATAACAGACAAGTGCGGTGGCTCACTTCTGTATCCCCAGTACTTTTGGAATCCAAGGAGGGTAGATAACCTGAGGCCAGGAGTTCAAAACCAGCCTAACCAACATGACAAAACTTCGTTTCTACTAAAACTACAAAAATCAACTGGAGGTGGTGGTGCATGCCTGTGTTCCCAACTAGTAGGGAGGCTGAGGCAGGAGAATGGCTTGAGCCCAGGAGGCTGACTTTTCAGAGAGCCGACATTGCACCACTGAACTCCAGCCAGGACGACAGAGACAGGTTCTGTCTCAAAAACAAAACAAAACAAAAAATCAGACAAAATATGGAATCAACCTAAGTGTCCATGATGGATAAATGGATGAATGAAATTTGGACTTTAGTGTATGTTTGTATATATACACACACACAATCTTTGATGGCAGGCATGAATCTAGAAGACGTTATGTTAAGTGAAATAAACCACACACAGAAAGAAAAACAGTGCAAATTTGCATTATATGTAAAATCTGAACAAAGTTCAATACATAAAATGGAAGTAGAAAGGTGGTCAATCAGGAGACGAATGGGGAAGAAATGGGGAGATGTAAGTCATAGCATACAAAACTGCAGTTCTATTAGGATAAGTCTAAAGATGTAGAGCATAAGGACAATAGTTAATAATATTATATTATGAAAATTTGCTGAAAGTGGAGATTTTTGGTTATCTTAACATAAATTTTTTTTAAAAAGGTAAGAATGTGAGGATAACATAATTTTGTGGTATGTAATCACTTTACTATTATGTGTATATCAAAACATTATGTTGTATACCTCAAATACATAAAATAAAAGCTATTGAGTTTTTTTAAAACTCTCATTAAAATTGTATATTATAATATTTATGCCAAGGTTTAACACATATATGTATATAATATTAAATAAGACGTTATCTAAATGTATTATTAATTATTAGGATAAAAACTAATGGACATTCAGTAATTTGAGAGCTATATTGAATTCCACTCAATAAGCTCAGCTTCAGAAATTTAAGCCTTGTTTGCCACAGCCACTGCACCAGGCACTGGCTTTATTAAACTAAATGGGTGTTCTGATAATAGTGTCTAGAGGTAAAACCAAAAATTCTAGAAAGAAAGAAAAGTCATCTAATTAACTTAAAAGTAATGGTAATGCTACACATTTATTTTCTAATGTAGCTACATGCATAACTACAATTGTTTCAATTCCTTCCCTATATGCATATAAAATTTATTCCATATATATATATAATTCTAATGGAATGTCCTGGTAATTTTTTATTTCAATTTTATTGAATCATTTTTAGTATACTGAAGGGAAATTGTCACATATAATCTTAGTTGTAAACTCTATCATTAGAGTCACCTATCAATCAGTTCATCTTTAAAATGGAATCCCAATCCAAGGTATCTTGGTAAATAGCTTTCTGTCATGTGAAAAGAGAAATTAAGTGATTCATTTATGTCTAGAAACTTGGCTGATTTTACTCAGATTGAGCAACTGGAAAGAAAAATATGTCATACGCAGAGATAAAAGCTTATTATTCTGTGCATTTCTTTTCCCCAGAGAACTTGATTGTGTTTAAGAGGCCAGCGTTTCTCTTTGTCTTGCATTCTGTTCTCACACATTATGCCAGCCTGTCTTTTGAATACATCATCTCACTGTGCAGCCAAGTTGTAAGACCATCTGGTGCAGTTATCATTCCAGAAAACTGTGAGATTCTGAGAAGCAGTGATCTTCTCAAAACTGCCTGAATGAGACACTCTCACCTAAGTTAATAACTTGACAATTATTAAGTTCATCCAAATGTAGGCCATTACATCTAATATTTGACCTCAAGTTCTGTGCCATGTATGTGTGTGTTTGTCTATGTCTGTGTGTTTATTACAATGAAAAATTTGAATCTTGAGTGCCTTAATCCACACATTATATATATATAATCCTGGTCTAATTCTTAGGCCCAAATCTTAGGGTCATACTGATTTCCTCTATTTCTTATATATTCTACATTTATTTGTCAGCAGAATCTTTCAGTTCTAATTTGTGTATAAACTATGTCATCACTTAAACATTCTATTTGGTACTTTAGAAAAGAGATCTTACATATCTTTATGTGTGTATATATATGTGTGTGTATGTAAATATATATGTATACACACTAATTGTTAGACTTCATCTGTTACAACATTCTCCTGTAATTCCTCTCTGTAAAGGTTAATTTCTTGCATTGACCAGGCCATTCACATTCCTGCCCCAAATATTGTTGATATATCTACCTAAAATAATTCTTTCCTATACCTTCAAGTCACATCTCAAAGAACATACCAGCAGAGGTGTTTTTACATGACTTGTATAAAATAGTAATCTCCATTTTCTGCTTTTCTAAAACTGCTTTGCGTAATTCTATTTTGCTCATAGCACTTCACATCCTCTTACATATTATTTACCTAGTTTTATTAAATTTAAGACATCATTAAATATAAGACATACTGTTAGTTTATATGTGCCTAAGAGTGACAAAAAGAGCTCACAGCTAAACTATAATGTATAACTTTGCCATTGCTTACACATTTTATTTTATACTTTAGGGAATATATACATATATATATATATATACACACACATATACATATAAATGTATATACATTTTAAAATTATTAATATTGTGCATATGTTAATAGGAAAATAAACTGTTCAATGTATTCATAAAAATATTCATATTCAGAGGTATATTTTACTGAAATATTTACTGATTTAGCTTCTTTGATGGCCACATATCACACTATTCAATGACATACTTTGTGACATTAAATTTGGTTAAATATCCAGAGGTGAGGTTGCTGGATCATGTGGTAATCCAATTTTTATTTTTTTGAATAATCTGCATACTTTTTTCTACAATGGCTGTACCAATTTTTATTTCTGCCAATAGTGTAAAAATGTTTTCTTTTCTCCACATTCTCCATATTATTTGTTAACTTTTAAAAATAATTACTATCCTACCTGGCATAACACATCATCACTTCTATCTCTTTTATTAAATATATATGTATATTTATGAATTTATCATTTTTACTTACTAAACTACATGAGAACTAGCTTTTTAAAAAGGCATGGTGGTTAAAAGTATAGTGTTCAGAGCTTGGCTGCTTGGGGTCCAAATCTCAGTCTCCACCATTTGCTAGCTATGTGACATTGACACATCTCCTAAATTCTTAGTGCCTCCATTTCTCATAGCCTTATTGTGAGGATTAAAACAATTAATGCGGCTGGACCCGGTGGCTCACGCCTGTAATCCCAGCACTTTGGGAGGCTGAGGCAGGTGGATCGCGAGGTCTAGAGGTCGAGATCATCCTGGCCAACATGGTGAAACACCATCTCTATTAAAAATACAAAAATTAGCTGGGCGTTTGGCACTCGCCTGTAGTCCCAGCTCCTTGGGAGGCTGAGGCGGAAGAATAGCTTGAACCCAGGAGGTGGAGGTTGCAGTGAGCCGAGACTGTGCCACTGGGCTTCAGACTGGTGACAGAGCAAGACTCCATCTCAATAATAATAATAATAATTATTATTATTATTTTATTAATAATTATTTAATTATTTTTAATTTATTCATATTAATTTATATTTATTATTTATATTAATTAATATTTAATTATTTTTAAAATAATAATTATTTAATTGATTATTATTATTTTATTAATGATAATAATGATTATTATTATTTATCCAAGAAGATAACCTATAACAATGCCTGGCACATATTGAGGGGTCATAAGTGCTGTTTATTATTACTGTACTCTGTCTCTGCAACCAGAATATGTGAGACAATTGATTACAAGAATCTGATATTACTTACCTTTACATTCCAAGCTGGGTGCCATGTCATCCATCACTCAGTATTTGCTGCAAGAATAAGGGACTATGTTTGTACCCCATGCATCTCACAAGACTTCTATTCTGATTCTAGATTAGGCTTTTCTCCTGTCTCCTAATTTCCATAAGATTATTTGCCAGTGAAAAACGAATATGCTATCGAATTAGATCCTGTTTTTCATATTTTACTGTACCGTCAATGTTCTGAATGCTTAATTTCCAAAGAATTTTGAGTACTTGCTTTACATTAGTCCTCAGTGAGGCACAGGGAAGAGATATGGACATGAATGAGACACCAACACCCCTTCTACAAGTAATTTCGTGTATAATAATGAAAGTTTCTTCTATTCCTGTGTTAGGTTTTAAGGATACAAAAAAATTTTTTTCTTTGACCATTTTAATCAGCTATAAGCACCTCCAAGATGAGAGGTGACCTTCTGATCTGCCCTATTAAATATTTTCTTCGAGTTCGTGTCCTTTTTAGGGACATGGATGAACCTGGAAACCATCATTCTCAGCAAATTGACACGAGCAGAAAATCAAACACCGCCTGTTCTCACTCATGGGCGGGTGTTGAAAAATGAGAACACGGGGACACAGGGAGGGGACCACTACACACTGGGGTCTGCTGAGGGGAAATAGGGGAGGGACAGCAGGGGGTGGGGAGTTGGGGAGAGATATCATGGGGAGAAATGCCAGATATAGGTGAAGGGGAGGAAGGCAGCAAATCACACTGCCACCTGTGTACCTATGCAACAATCTTGCATAGTCTTCACATGTACCCCAAAACCTAAAATGCAATAAAAATAAATAAATAAATAAATATTTTCTTCATTAATATGGACATTACTCAATCTCAGATCAATTGGGAATATGGTCATCATTAGACTTATACATTGTATAAAGACCAGATGTCCATGACGATGTCCAGCATCAAGATTTCTACATTTTTATGATTTTTGAATGGTCGCTATGTACCCAGGATTATCTTTGGCATACTATATTTTATTTAATTATATGATCTTATGAGGTCAATATATCTTGCCCATTTTATAGAAGAGGGAACAAGGTTTCAAAGAAACATGTTACCTGCCAGACTCACAAGTAAAATCTGTTGTTACCATCCAAGAAGGGAATACTGATCTTACCTGTTAGTTCTCTTTAAGAATGTAGGAAGTATTTTAACTAAAGTACTAAGAGGAATTGAAAGCCTTTCAGGAGTGAAAAATTGTATGCCTAAGGAATGTTCCATTATAATGTTGAATATATGTGGTTCAAGTATTCAGGTATCTTGTTCAATGTCCTTAGAATGGTGTTCAAAAATCAGATCAAATTTTAATTATTTGTTGAATATTGAATGCAAACTTAGATTATCCAAGATAACGAGAAACTCTATTTCTTTGTTTGCAAAGGTTAGACTTCCCCTTTTCTCATGTACTATACTACGGGTTAAATTGAATACCCTCAAAATTCACATGTTGGAATCATAATTCCCAGAACCTCAGAATGTGCCTTTATTAAAAGACAGGGTATTTGTAGAGGCAATCACTTAAAATTATCTTATTAGATTAGGCCTTAATTCAATATGATTGGAGTCCTTATAAGAAGAGAAAATTTAAAGACAGACATGTGAATGCCACGTGAAGACAATGTGAACAGACACAAGATGATGGTCATCTATAAGCTTAAAAGAGAGGCCTGGAATAGATCCTATTCTCAAGCCTTCAGAAGGAACCAACCTTATCAACATCTTGATTTTGGACTTCTAGCCTCCAGAACTGTGAAAGAATAATTTATTTTGTTTACTTCATCCAGTCTGTGGTACAGCAACCTTAGAAAATTAATGTAGATCCTAAATCCTATTGTCACTGCTATTGAAATATATTTGGTATCTTGCCACTTCTAACGTCCCTTCCTCTCTCACACTGGTCCAAATCATCATAATCTCTTAACGAAATTATTCAACTGTCTCCTAACTTATCACTTACTGTCTACCCTTATATTTTTATTCTCACAAAGTAATCATATTGTTCCTTTGAATGCATATCGGATTTCTGTTACTCCTCAAAACTTGTAGAGCCTTCTCATACCTACTATACTAAAAATAAAAGTCTTTATTATGGCCTATAAGGCCGTCAAAAATGGCATCTTCTACTATGTTTCTGACCTAATCATCTTTCCTTCTTCATGTCCTCAACCATCCCTGGGCCCTGGGGTCATGTCCTCAACCATCCTTCAGGCACTGGCCCCCTGGTTCTTCTTTGAATGGGCTAGTTCTGTATTTGTGTCTGCCTCTGGCTTTATATTTATTGGTTTCTCTCCCTGGAATGCTCTTTTCGGAGATGCCAGAATAGCTCTTTTCCTAACTTCCTTCAAGTACCTGTTCAAATATTTTATCAGTTGAGTCTCTCAGTCAAATCTCTCTTGATTATACTCTAGAAAATGGCCTCTCATCATTCTCCACTTCACTCACCTAAATGTATTTCTTCTCTCCATTAGTACTTATCATTCTCTGACATATTATATAAAGATTTAAATAGCTCATAAAGAAATAAGCAATAATTTAAGCTGATATATGCTGTTTTCTCACATATGAATTGCAGGCATGATTAAATTTAAAAGGAAAAATAAATATTTATATGCCATTTCTCATGCAAAGCACTGGCGGTTTCTACCTTTTAAAAAGATGAAATAAAACTTATCGTCGGCCACCAGGAATCTTACAATCTAGGAGGAGATTGTGGTTTTAGAGATCTGATGGCATCTCTATACTCAGGGGAAGCATGGAGGATTCACAAAGGAGGTGAGTGATATCCGAATAGCTATTGGATAATATGTAAAAGGTCAGCGTGGATGAAGAAAAAAGGGCATTTTCATAGAAGGACCAACATGTGCAGAATCAAAGAACTGAAAGAAGGTGGCAGATGGCGTGTTCATCCAAATGTAGGTCATTATATCTAATGTGTGACTTTAAGTTCTGTGCAGTGTGTGTATCTATGTCTGTGTGTTTATTAAAATTAACAATTTGAATCTTGAGTGCCTAGTCCACATGCTATATAATATATACATATAACTCAACACATTATATTTATAAATATAAAATAATGCTTATTTCTGAGTAACTGGCTAATAAAAAATAAGCTAGGTGGCTAATATTTTTTGTCTCACTTGTCTGGATTTAAAATATGGAAAGTTTTTTAAAAGTACATTTTGTCTCTTTCCAAATAATTATTGCAGAGTAGTAGAACCATGTAAATATATCTATTACCAAAAAATGTTTTAACCGGGTTTTATTTTACAACACTAATTGAGTATTTTTGCAGAATATCTTTACATCTTCCCTTCTTCCTTTGAGTATAGCTACCACATAATCTCTGATTTATGATGGTTTCACTTAACAAGTTCTTTAAATTTTATGATTATGCAAAAGCAATATGTATTCAGCACATTCCTTGACTTACAATGGGGTTATGGCTAGATAAAATTATCATAGTTTAAAATGCAGTATGTTTAAGAAACACTCTTGATTTATGATATATTCAACTTGGATAGGTTTAACGGAATGTGACCTCATCATAAGTTGAAGAGCATCTATATTTAGTTATATTTTTATTCTCCAAAGGTGGTCACTTATTTAGTAAATATAAAATTGTATTTTAAAAAATTAATGAGTTAAAAAGCCTATTACTATTTAAAAATTAGATAGAGCATATTACTTTAGTTTTTTTTTTTTTTTTTTTTTTTTTTGCCAAGTGTAAAGGAATAAACAAGTCCAAAGAATTTTGGAGTTTTAAACATTTTTGATAATAATTCATACTTTGAATTCTTTCTGTTTAAATCATGTGATCTTTTATTTTACTTCTATAATTTGTTACGTTAAATTAATTTTATTTTGAGCATACAGTTCTCAAAGATGCATAATCTCCTGCAATGCAAAATAAAAAGCTAAGGCTGTAATGCATTTACGTTGATATCAAGTAACAGAAAATATTAAGATATTCTTGAAAAAAAGCTTGACACAGAAAAATCTTACCAATTCAATGTCTTCAAAAACTATTCAATGTTAAGGACTTCTTAAACATGAAATTGTCTAGTATAAATTAAATTGGCTCTTTCTGAATTTTAATCTAAAAGTAAATGACTAAAATTAGCTAACACAGATCTGTTCACTAAAGCATGTTAACCAAGTGTTAATTAAATTTTGTTTTTGTTTTGCTTTAAAGGATGGTTTTCATTTACAATCCCTAATATTTACTTCTCATCATATACCTAATTTTGCATGACTATCAATTCATGTATTAGACTCTGAAAAACCTAACCAGAATTTTAATTGGTTTGTTCTGGCAATGTAAGCAAAGAAAATTCACTAAAAGTTTATTGTTAGTGATTCAGAACTGAAACAACTGCATTTTGTTAAAATGGTATACTGTTCTATCTTTTGTTTGACACACGTAAAACACTGTACTTGTACTATCCTACTCCATCACATGGAGTTTTAAATAGTATCAATATAATCTGGTTGTTATCATATAACATTTTTTATTTTGTAGATGGTTTGACTCCAGTCACTGGGGCATATAAAAAAGTTCAAGTACAAGAATGATGCCAGCTAAAGTTGGAAAGCTCTCAATGCTTTAGAAAGTACATTAAAATA
The DNA here is from genome assembly GCF_009761245.1 of Sapajus apella. NCBI lineage: Eukaryota > Metazoa > Chordata > Mammalia > Primates > Cebidae > Sapajus > Sapajus apella. Next base: position 49,173,434 of record NW_022436945.1, read on the forward strand.
TATTCCAACAGATAGTACTTCTGAAAGTCAAAGAGTATTCATTCTTTTTTGCATAACATTTAGCCAAACGCCCCTGTGAGAATGTTTCCTAAATTTTTCTGTTTTTGCATTAATCTTTTTGGCTTGTTTTGATATTTTTTTGTTGTCTTACTCTGCTGCTATAAAAGAATACCATATTGTCAGATGTTTGTTAAGCGACAACCCAACTATCAGTACCCATTGTCTTGCCTACTTGGTTTTATCCTTCCATGACAGAAAAAGTGAAACTAGGTAGTTTACAATGAACAGAAATGTAATTGGCAAGAGCATGGCACCTGCATCTGATAAGGGTCATTCCATGGCAGGAGGGTAGAATGCAGAAGTGAGTACACAAGACAGAGAGAAAACAACGGCCAAACTTTTCTTTTTCTCAGAAACCCACTTCAGGAGTAACTAGCCAAGCCTCATGATAATGACATTAATTGAGCCACAAGGGAAGAACTCTCCTGACTTATTTAGTCACCTCATAAAGGATCCAACTGTTAATGCTGTTACAATGACAATTCAATTTCAACATGAGCTTAGGAGGGGACAAACATTCAAACCATATCAAGGGTTCCCTTACGTTTAAGACAAGGCTTTCTGCATACATTTGAGATGAAAATGAAAATTTATTTTAAGAATACACAAAGTACTTTTAAAAATATCTAGAATTCAGTTACTGTCATTGAAAAGGCATTATTCTAGGTGGCCATTAGGCAACCCTCTAAATAGAAAATTTGGGAGCACTTCAGTTTCTCTAGAAAAATTTATATCTCCAGCCTGGGGAATGACAAATTATTGGTTTTATTTTGTTTCCTTTTAGGGAGGGAAGGTGGTTTTCTCAACAGTCCCAGATTTAATTTTTCCAGAGAATTAGCTTTGATTCTTACTGAACATTTTAAGCTAGTTTTCTTCTTCATTGTTTTATGCTTTTGGGAAAATCATCTTGTACATATATGACATAAATGCATTTTTTTGCTATATGAATTTTAAGAGTATTTTTTTCATTTTGTCCCTTGCATCTTATTCTGACCTTTTGTTCTGCCACAGACCCCTAATATTTACCAAAATATCACCTCTTAAAACTTGTATCATCTATGTCTTACTATTGATATTCTACTTGGTCTTTTTCAGCAGAGACTACTTTGTGGCAATAGTTATAACTGTACAGTTAGCTTTGTACCTTCCAAATGTGTTGAAATCATTTATTTGCTAATTTCCTGTCTCCATTTCTGTTTTCCAGTGTTGGCTTTTATCTTTAGCTTTCTTTTTAATTATCTTCAATATTTTAGAAGACTGTAGGTGCTACAATACACAACTGTGTATATATAATTATCATTTATAATGTGACATAATGGATGTTTTTATAGTATCTTTTGAGTTTCATGTGTAACAAATGTCACATATAAAATACATTTTAACTTAATTTAATTATACTGATTTTTATATTATTTCACTTTAATTTGTTATCACAATAGCTAAAGCATCTAAACTAAATTAAAGAGAATTGAAGTAAAAAGCATTCTTTCTTCTTTAATTTAAACCGTTTATCCTCATTTAGTTTGATGTTTTCAGAGTTTTATGATGGTCTGTATTATGCTAAATTATCCTATATAATCATTTTGTTATCAGTGTTTATATATTTTTTACATAGTTCTATTATTTTAAAATACTTATTTCAAAAATATGAGCTTGGCACGGCTGTTTGTGCTTGAAATGAATCTTCTCTAGAGGTCACACTATTATTTCTTGTTTAAAAAATTGTATTTCAAGAAAATCAGTATTTTCAAATGTCTCAAGGTGCTATCCATTCTGTTTTAACAATGGAATATTTTTTTTACTTTTACAGCTGTTGAGTGTCCTAAAACAGATTGCAATTTATTTTGTTTATCTGCAATTGTTGTTCCATGTTACTGTAGCATCTATATTGTAAGACAGCAACAGTCTCTCACTGTACAAACAATCTGCTGTGGTTGAAATAGACAGAACTTTTCCATTTAGTTAACCAATTAGGAAATGAAAAAGGGATAAAATGACATAGTTCAGCTTATTTGCTGAAGCTCTGGAGGCCTCTCAGGTCTCCAAACTCTTGGAGTATGAGTAAAAGACAAGCTGTTCCTCTTTTGTAAACAATGAAAAACGTATTCTAGTCCACCAGTATAACCCCTTTTATAGTGGAATAACAGACCTTTTTAGGTCTTTCAAAGATTTCAGACAAGTGGGCAGAAGAAACTTACTGACTGAGGTTACACACTTTAATTTACAGTTTTGGTCATCTCAGGGCCTTGAAATCCACCTTCAAATGCCCTAGTCCTCAAGAAATTGCAAAACTTTATTTTTGCTGCTTGTCCATCAGTGTTCATACAGATAGTTCTTTTTTTTTTTTCTTTTTTTTTTTTAATGACTGAGGCTCACTCTTGTCACCCAGGCTGGAGTGCAATTGGAGTGCAATGGCTCAATCTCAGCTCACTGCATCTCGGCCTCCTGGGTTAAAGTGATTCTCATGCCTCAGCCTCCTGAGTAGCGGGATTATGGTCATGTGCCGCCACGCCAAGCTAATTTTTATATTTTTAGTAAAGATAGCATTTCATCATGTTGGCCAGGCTGGTCTCGAGCTCCTGACCTCAGGTAATCCACCTGCCTTGGCCTCCCAAAGTGCTGAGAGTACAGATGTGAGCCACTGTGCCGGCCCCCCTTGGATAATTCTTAAAGATCTTTTGGCTTTCACCTTAGTGCTACATCGCTGGGGCACATTTTCTGTCCCTCAAATCTCAGTTAGGTGACTCTTTCAAGATCTCTCATAGCTTAAACGGCAGTGTATGACTTACCAGAGAATGGAATGGATCACGCTACACTTAAATTCTTGGTTATTTCTTGAACGTGACACTGTACTGTAGGTTTCATAAAGTCAAGAAAAGTTTCTAAATTATTTATGATTGCATCCTCATCCTTTTCTTTAGTCTCTACCATATAATAGGTACTGATAAATTATTTGGTAAAAGAAGAAAACCGTGGTCAATTATTGGAATAATAAAGTCGAATGACAAAATTTTTCTAATTCACAGTAGTTTCTAGTAAGATTCTCTAGGAACCTTTTTGGTTTGCTATTTTTGACATTAAAGCTATTACAAAGTATTATTCTGTTTCATGAAACAATGTGGTAAAAATGTATAAAAGCCAAGCTAATCATGGCTTTCCATCCTCCACCACCTTACCTCACTGTGTATCTCCTTTGCCAATATTATTGAATTTGATGTGTATCTTTCCATGGAACAAAATTACTTTGTTTGCTCATTTTACCAAAATGTCATCATATTCGCATCAGTTGACAACTTGCTTTTGTCATATCACCATGTATAATGGATCTGGCCACAAACCAGTGATTATACATCAAACCTCTCAATGGCCTTTCCTCAACTTTAAAGTTCTTTAGAAATATATTTTAGCAGAGACTGCCACTTGTCCACCAATATTCATGTCCTTGACCTTTCTCTATATAATAGCATCTTCAATATTTAGCTAGTGGTATGGCCTTTCTTGAATCCTTTTTTACTTCCCTCACAATTAGCTATGTCTATGTGACTAGGATTTGCACAATCAGATATGTATATAAGGTACATATATAAACTGTGAATTTTTGCTTTATGTTTAAAACATTTCTTGAGTTCCATTTTCTAATTTTGTACGTTGTCATGTGATACGGGCAGGTGTAACAATGTAGATGACAGCTAAAGCCTAGAGAATGACAGAGTAACAAGATGGAAGCTACTGAGAAGGGAACCTAAACCCATTTGACTTTGTAGACTAGAGCAACCTCTCTGCCTTTGACCTTGTACTATTACTGGACTGTTAGGTAAGAGACAAATAAGCTAAATTTATATTTGAACCACTTGATTTAGAATCTCATTATTAAATAAGTGTAGTATATATCTTAAGAAGTATATAAATCAATGCCCAGAAGTAGAGTATTGTCATAAACAAAACTAAACAAAATGGGATGATTTTGCATTTAGGCTAAGCTATCAAAAAACAAACATTCCAGGCTGGAAACCAGGTGCTCCCCTTTTATTCTATAGCAAATCATTTAGTAATACTCTGTGACATCTTGAAAAACATATATGTCTATTAAGTTTATAATTCCAAGGCGAATGGTAGAAAGATTAATATTATTGTTGTGCATATGTGTGTTCTGGTGTTTTCATTTTTAGCGAGTACCTACTGAGATAGATCGATTAGGGAAGAATAAACAAGCATACCGGAAATAACTGAAAAATAGAGTTCTCCCAAATGAGAACATTTTTGCTAGGTCTGAGATCTAAATTAAAAGAGTGAGGCAGTCAATGGAGTCAGTTTCCAAATTAAGATGAGAAAACATTTTTACTAAGTATCTTCTTTAATAACTTTCTGTTAAATAGTCTTGATTAGGCAGTGTCCAGCACAATAGTAAAATTTTGATTTGAGGGTCATGCTTTAACATCCAATCCTACAATTTTGATAGCCTTAAGGTTGCCACAATTTAAAGGCAGGATAAATGGTTGGGTCAGTCACAGCAGTAAATAAAGAAGAATCAGCAGACAATTATACTCATGAAGGTGTCTGTGGTTATATTTAGTTTCATTTGGAATTGTATTAAGAAAATAGGCTTGAAGCTTATTGTTTTATTGAGACAACGTTATTATCGAAGAAAATACAAACTCATTCTTTGAAAGCCTTTTGTCCAGTCCCTAAAGCAACACTTGTTGTCCACCACAGATCAGCAGAAAGTAGTCTGAGAAAGCTGTTTGGCCAATAAGGAAGCTTATACTGAAACAATTGCAGACTCCGGTGTTGAGGATAATGAGCAAACAAAGAGATCAAAGGCAGGAATCATGGAGAAGAAAATATAAAGGTGCTCCTAGTAGAGAATCAGAGGCATCCTGGTGAGTTAAGCAAGGGATTGTCTGCATATTTAATATATATACTATATGATCTAAGTGTGAACTGCATTTATGTTTTAAGAATAGTGAATTACATTGTGAATGTTAAAGAGAATGATTAGTGTAACTGTTAAATACCACAAACAAGAAATTATAATTTTAGTTTTATTTATTGAGCTCTAAATTACACATTAACATTACATCAATTTACTTTTCTTCAAACTCCCAAATTGCAACTATGTGAATGCCCCCATGCTGGTGAGATTCATGAAGAAACTTTAATATTTGTGGAACACAGTTTTAGTTAATTTTCTAGAATAGGTTTTCTCAATCTTGATACTATTTACCGTTACAGCTGGAAAATTATTTGTTGTAGGAGGCTATTCTGTGCATTGCACATGCTAAACTCTAGGCTTCTAACATACTAAAAATTTTAAGAGCACCTCCCTCAGCTGTGACAAACAAACATGTCTGTAGACATTACCAAATGTCTCCCAGGGGACAAGATTTTTGTAAAAAGCCACTCTTTTTTTTTTTTTTTTGAGTTGGAGCCTGGTTCTGTCACCCAGGCTGGAGTGCAGTGGAATGATTTTGGCTCACTGCAAACTCCACCTCCTGGGTTCAAATGATTCTCTTGCCTGAGCCTCCTGAGTGCTGGGATTACAGGTGCACACCACCACGCCCAGCTAATTTTTGTATTCTTAGTAGAGATGGAGTTTCACCATGTTGGCCAGGATGGTCTTGAACTCCCCACCTCCAGTAATCCACCTGCCTCTGCCTCCCAAAGTGCTGGGATTACAGGCATGAGCCACTACACCTGGCCAAAGCCACTGTTTTTTAATATTTATATCTTTTCTCAGGAGTTCTTGCAGATAGCCTTCCAGAAGCAAGGACAGAGCTCATATTCTTTTCACTAAAGGGTTTTCTAATGATAATCTAGGCACTTGTTTTTATCTGCATTATTTAAAAAGTATATATTTTTAATTTTATGACATTTTTTCTTCTCTTCACATGACTTATATACATGCCTCTAAAACAAAGTTACCCATTTCTAAACATTTATTTGTACCTGTATCAACTCTTACTTCAGTATCTATTCCAATTAACATGAAATGGTGAAATAAAGGAAAACAGAAGGTAAAAAGAGGGAAATAAAAATGCCAGACTTGTAATGTGAGGTCTGCCATTGTGGTTACCTTATTACCTACAGAGCAGTGTTCTACATGTATCTCTGTGCTGGCTTTGGTTTTGTTTTCTGCATAGTAATATAAAAACAGAAAATTGCATTTGGAAAACAAATTAATTTACACAAAATGGTCCATATTTGCTATATTAAAGTATTGAATGAAAACTTTCACATTTCACATTTTTTTTAACTTATTGAAAAAGAGCAAATTGCATGACTCATGAGTTGGGACTCATATGAATTAAATAAACAGAAGCAATTTGATTTTTACCTCCAAATTCTGATTTTATAAATACATATGTAAAATAATCCTGCAAAGGTGACAGATTTTCAAATATATTGCGGAAGGAAGTTTAATCCTAAAGAATGAGACTCAGACACATTTTTATTTAATTATAGTTCAAAAATAAATACTGAAATCAATGGTTATATTTACTTGTTATATGTTATGTAAGAGAAGAGAAAATGAAGCTTTTTTTATTGTTTCTGTACATGTTTAGATAACACAAAATATCCCATTGCTTATGTTTACAGCATTATTACTAAGAAATTTATGAAGGCGGAAAGAAAATAAATAATGTTCTTCTAAAAATATTCATGCAACTGTGTTAATTAATTCCAATTAACAATATACAAGTCACTTTATCAGCTGAAGAAAGACAACTTTGACTTAGTCTGGTTCTTTGGGCTGATGTGCATGGTCTTCAGAAATCAATCAATGACACATCTGACTTTTAACTCTGTTCTTAGGTTGTATCTTACTCATTTTTTTATATCCTCTGTAAAGTCCAAAAGGCTATAAAACAAGTAGTAGCTCTTCCTCCTTTGATTACTTTTATTCTCTCCACTTCTTAACTGCAGTTAATCTTCCAGGCTTTAACAATAAAAATGAAGTCTATGTAAGGATTTATTATCCACAGTTATGTAGTCACTGGAGAATGCTATTCTCCCTGGTTTTAAAAATGCATCAGTGTCATATGCTACCCACAAAACTACTCAGGCGATAGTTTCAAAAGTATTTTGGAGGAAGAGATTTTACAAAAATCAATAGTCCTATTTCAAATGTGTCATAAAAGTTTGGAAGATACTGCTCTGTGCCTTTATTTTATTAAACATATTTACTTAGCATCTACTATGTGACAGGCACTATTCCATTCTGATAAGTTTTATGAACACAATAGAGAGACATGAAAGATAGTGACAATCTAGAAAACATAATTTATGAGTGGTCAGACAGTTCATAACAAATGAAATCATAGTAGACTGAAACTTGGTTTATTGATAGCTATCAGGGATAGATCAGTTGATAGTAAGCCATTAAAATGGAATGAAGTTAATGGAAAAAATATCTGAAAGAGGATTGAGATTGAATCTTCAGAAATAAAAGAAGAAATAGGTCTTTGGCATGTAGCAGGTAGTGAAAGAAACAATTACAAACAAACAAACAAAGAAACTAAAAATTACATGATATGTCTAATGCTACACAGAAAGTTACAATTATTACTCACTGACAAAAAAATAACATGTAAATAAAAGACAAATCTAAATGTTGCCAAGGCAACATTTTTTATTTAGTGTGATTCTTAGTAATATTTAAAGTGGCTTTAAAAATATCACAAGTTAGTTCTAGAGATCATGATCAAATATCAATAGTGAAAATTTTAGATTCATAGCTATGAACTTATTCTATATGATTCAGTATTTAAAACTTTTAAATTTATTTTCAATATTTTTGTTGTTTCTTTGTTCGCTGGATACATTTGCTTTCTTTAATGTTTCCCATATCCAATACCTCATTATCTTTATAAGTGAGAAATGGAGCATAAATTTGAAGAAGTCATACAAACTTCAGAAAGAGATAGATCTTCCTGCATAAGAAAATGCTGAGTTTGAAAAGGTCAGTCTGATTATAAATAGAAACTGACAAGAGGGAGTTCAGAGTGAGGCGTGTCAGTTAAAAGGGAACTATATGACAAAAGGGAAGGACAATGTTAAAGATAGGGAATTAATATAAATTCTCTCTATCTTTTATAAAACATTAACAAAACGTATACTGATAGCTAAATTTTTGATATTTTAATGGAATAAATAAATTGAAACTCTTCTGTTACAAAACCTATTAAAATTTTTGTTGAATATATTTCAATAATGAATAAACTCATAGCTAATTTTGCAAGAATTAAAGGAAACCATCAGAGAGCAAAAAAGCAAGTTAAAATATATAGGGAGAATGTTGGTTCTAGTCTATATTAAAAGTTTTATCCAAATAACCACACAGGAATCTATAAACAAAGCTTTTGCCAAATGGTGAATTGGTTGAGATGACCACATTCCACATGATAGCCACAGATTGGGTGTAATGCCAAGAGAGATTGAACAAACTATATAACAAAACTATAATAAAATACTGCCAACAGTGTAGAAATAAGAATATCTGTTTCGATCAAATTTGATATGAATAAAATGGAGAAAAAATATGTTCCTGTGACTTTGTAGCCTGAACTTTATTTCACTTGGATTTGGGATCTGAGTTCATGCTCTTCACATTCTCTGGAAACTCACACAAACACAAAACACATACGCACACAAACGCAAACAAAAACAAATGTAAATTATATTACTCTATTTTATTTTTATTTTGTTAGCTTTTCTTTTGAGCTTAGCGGTACATGTGCAGATTTGTTATATGGGTAAATTGTATGTTTTAGGGTTTAGTGTAGAGAATATTTCATCACCCATGTAATTAGCATAATAACTGATAGGTGGTTTTCATATTCTCATTTTTCTACCCCCCTCCACCATTGACTAGGCCCTGGTATCTATTATTCTTTTCTTTGTGTTCATGCTTACTCAATATTTAGCTTTGACTTATAAGTGAGAACATGTGGTATTTGGTTTCCTCTATGGTGTTAGTTTGCTTAGGATAATGTCCTCCAACTTTATCCATGTTGCTGTGATGGACATGATCTTTCTTTTTATGACTGCCTAGTAGGCTACGATGTATATGTACCTCATTTTTTTATCCAGTCTACTGTTGTTGAGCATTTAGGTTGATTCTGTGTGTTTGCTATTCTGAATAGTGCTGTGATTAACACACTCATGCATGTGTCTCTATAGTATAACGATGTATACTCCTTCAGGTATATACCAAATAGTGGGGTTGTTAGGTTGAATGGTAATATGCTTTAAGATTTTTTTTTTAATTTTTTTTTTTCATTGTACTTTAGGTTCTGGGGTACACACACAGATTATGCAAGATTGTTGCATAGGCAAATACATGGCAATGTGGTTTGCTGCCTCCATCCCCCTGTCACCTATATCTGGCATTTCTCCCCATGTTATCCCTTCCCAGCCTCCCCACCTCTTGCTTTCCTTCCCTGAGCCCCCCGCAACAGACCCCAGTGTGTGATGCTCCCCTCCCTGTATCCATGTGTTTTCATTATTCAACACCAACCTATGAGTGAGAACATGCGGTGTTTGATTTTCTGTTCTGGTGTCAGTTTGCTGAGAATGAGTCAGTTTCCAGATTCATCCATGTCCCTACAAAGGACACAAACTGATCATTTTTATGGCTGCATAGTATTCCATGGGGTTTATGTGCCACATTTTTCTTGTCCAGTCTATCACTGATGGACATTTGGGTTGGTTCCAGGTGTTTGCTATTGTAAACAGTGCCACAATGAACATACGTGTGCATGTGTCTTTAAAATAGAACAATTTATAATTCTTTGGGTATATAACCAGTAATGAGATTATTGGGTCAAATGGAATTTCTATTTCTAGGTCCTTGAGGAATCATCACACTGTCTTCCACAATGGTTGAACTAATTTACATTCCCACCAAGAGTGTAAAAACTTTCCTATATCTCCACATCCTCTCCAGCATTTGTTGTCTCCAGATTTTTTTAAAGATCTCCATTCTAACTGGTATGAGGTGATATCTCAATGTGGTTTTGATTTGTATTTCCGTAATGACCAGTGATGATGAACATTTTTTCATATGTTTGTTGGCCTCATATATGTCTTCTTTTGAAAAGCATCTGTTCGTATTCTTCAACCTCTTTTGAATGTTTTTTTTTTTTTTTCTTGTACATCTTTTTAGTTCTTCATAGATTCTAGATAATAGCACTTCATCACAAGGGTAGATTGTGAAAAATTTTTTCCCATTCTGTTGGTTGCCAGTTCACTTTAATGATTGTTTCTTTTGCTGTACAGAAGCTCTGGAGTTTATTTAGATCCCATTTGTCTGTTTTGGCTTTTGTTGCCAATGCTTTTGGTGTTTTATTCATGAAGTGCTTGCCTATGCCTATGTCCTGAATGGTTTTGCCTAGGTTTTCTTCTAGGGTTTTTATGGTTTTAGGTCTTATGTTGAAGTCTTTAATCCATCTGGAGTTAATTTTAGTGTAAGATGTCAGGAAGTGGTCCTGTTTCTGCTTTCTGCACATGGCTATCCAGCTTTCCCAACACCATTTATTAAACAGGAAATCATTAGCTGATTGCTTGTTTTTGTCACGCTTGTCAAAGATCTAATGGTTGTAGATGTGTGGCATTGCCTCTGAGGCCTCTGTTCTGTTCCATTGGTCTATATCTATGCTTTGGTACCATGCTGTTTTGATTGCTGTAGCATTGTAGTATAGTTTGAAATCAGGTAATGTGATGCTTCCAACTTTGTGTTTTTTGCTTAGGATTGTCTTGGCTATGTAGACTCTCTTTTGGTTTCATATGAAGTTTAAGGCGGATTTTCCAGTTCTGTGAAGAGGGTCACTGCTAGCTTGATGGGGACAGCATTGAATCTATAGACTACTTTAGACAGTATGGACATTTTCACAATATTGATCCTTCCTATCCAAGAGAATTAAATGCTTTTCCATCTGTTTGTGCCCTCTCTTATTTCCTTGAGCAGTGGTTTGTAGTTCTCCCTGAAGAGGTTCTTTATATCATTTGTTAGTTGTATTCCTAGGTATTTTATTCTCTTTGTAGCAATTGTGATTGGGAGTTTGCTCTTGATTTGACTCTCTGTTAGTCTGTTATTGGTGTATAGAAATGCTTGTGATTTCTGTTTATAGATTTTGTATCCTAAGATTTTGCTGAAGCTGCTTATAAGTTTAAGGAAATATTGGGCTGAGACGATGGCATCTTCTAAATACACAGTCATGTCATCTGTAAATACAGATAATTTGAGTGCCTCCTTGCCTAATTAAATGCACTTTATTTCTTTTTCTTGCCCCATTGCTCTGGCTAGACCTTGCAATCAGGAGTGGTGAGAGAGGGCATCCTTGTTTTGTGCCAGATTTCAAAGGGAATGCTTTCAGTTTTTGCTGATTCAGTATGATATTGGCTGTGGGTTTGTCACAAATAGCTTTTACTATTTTGAGATACATTCCATGGATACCTAGTATATTGAGAGTTTTTAGCATAAAGCACTGCTGACTTTTTTTGAAGGCCTTCTCTGCATCTATTGAGATAATCATGTGGTTTTTGTCTTTGGTTCTGTTTATGTGGTGGATTACATTTATAGACTTGCATATGTTGAACCAGCCTTGCATACCCAGGATGAAGCCTACTTGTTCGTGATGGATGAACTTTTTGATGTGCTGTTGCAATCAATTTGCCAGTATTTTATTGAAGATTTTTGCATCTATGTTCATAATGGATATTGGCCAGAAGTTTTCTTTTTTTGTTGAGTCTCTAATGGGTTTTGGTATCAGGATGATGTTGGTCTCATAAAATGATTTGGGAAGGATTTCCTTTTTCTGTATTGTTTGGAATAGTTTCAGAAGGAATGGTACCAGCTCCTGTTTGTATGTCTGGTATAATTCAGTTGTGAAACCATCTGGACCTGGACTTTTTTTATTTGGGAGGCTGTTAATTACTGCCTCAACTTCAGCCCTTGTTTTTGGTCTATTCAGGGTTTCAACTTCTCCCTGCTTAGGCTTGGGTGGGTGCAAGTGTCCTGGAATTTGTCAATTTCTTCCAGGTTTTCTGGGTTATGTGCACAGAGTTGTTTGTAGTAATCTCTGATGGTAGTTTTTATTTCTGTGGAATCATTGGTAATATCCCCTTTATCATTTTTTATTGCATCTATTTGATTCTTCATTCTTCTTTATTTATTACTCTGACTCGTGGTCCATCTAATTTGTTGATCTTTTCGTAAAACCAGTTCCTTGATTTATTGATTTTTTGAATGTTTGTTTTTGTGTCTCTACCTCCTTCAATTCTGCTCTGATCTTCTTTATTTCTTGTCTTCTGCTAGCTTTTGAGTTTTGTTTTTTTTTTTTTTGTTTTTTGTTTTTTGGTTTTTTTTTTTTTAATCTTGATAGGAAAGATTTAAGATTTCCTCACTTTTCATTTGGGCATTTATTCCTATACATTTCCCTCTAGACCCTGCTTTAAATGTGTCCCAGAGATCCTGGTACGTTGTCTTCATTCTCATTGGTTTCAAAGAACATCTTTATTTCTGCCTTCATTTCACTGTTTGCCCAGTCAAAATTGAGGAGCCGGTTGTTCAGTTTCCATGAAGTTGCACAGTTCTCAGTTAGTTTCTTAATCCTGAGTTCTAATTTCATTGCAGTGTGGTCTGAGAGACTGTTGGTTATGATTTCCTTTTTTTTTTTTTTTTTTTTGCACTTGCTGAGGAGTGATTTACTTCCAATTATTTGGTCAATTTTAGAGTAGGTGTGATATGGTGTTGAGTAGAATGTATATTCTGTGGATTTGGGGTGGGGAGTTCTGTAGATGTCTATAGGTTTGCTTGGTCCAGATCTGAGTTCAAGTGCTGGATATACTGGTTAATTTTCTGTCTCTTGATCTGTCTAATATTGACAGTGGAGTGTTACAGTGTCCCACTATTATTTTGTGGGAGTCTAAGTCTCTTTGTAGGTTGTTAAGAACTTGCTTTATGTATCTGGGTGCTCCTGTATTGGGTGTATATATATTTAGGATTGTTAGCTCTTCTTGTTGTATTGATCCTTTTACCATTATGTAATGTCCTTCTTTGTCTCTTTTGATCTTTGTTGGTTTAAGGTCCATTTTATCAGAGACTAGGATTGCAACTCCTGTTTTATTTTGTTTTTTTCTCTCCATTTGCTTGGCAAATCTTCCTCCATGCCTTTATTTTTAGTCAATGTGTGTCCTTGCACATGAGATGGGTGTTCTGAATACAGCACATCAATGAATCTTGACTTTTTATCCAATTTGCCAGTCTGTGTCTTTTGATTGGTGCATTTAGCCCATTTACATTTAAGATTGATATTGTTATGTGTGAATTTGATCCTGCCATTTTGTTGCTAGCTGGATGTTTTAGCTATTAGTTGACGAAGTTTCTTCATTGTGTCAATGATCTTTACCACTTGGTACATTTTTGGAGTGACTGGTACTGGTTGTTTCCTTCCATGCTTAGTGCTTCTTTCAGGAGCTTTTGTAAGGCAGGCCTGGTAGTGATGGAATCTCTCAGCACTTGCTTGTCTGTAAAGGATTTTATTTCTCCTTCACTTATGAAGCTTAGTTTGGCTGAATATGAAATTCTACGTTGAAAGTTCTTTGCTTTAAGGATGTTGAATATTGGCCCCCACTCTCTTCTGGCTCATAGTGTTTCTACCAAGAGGTCCACTGTGAGTCTGATGGGCTTCCCTTTGTGGGTAACCTGACCTTTCTCTCTGGCTGCTCTTAGCATTTTTTCCATCCTTTCAACCCTGATGAATCTGACGATTATGCCCCTGGGGTTGCTCTTCTTGAGGAATATCTTTGTGGTGTTCTCTGTATTTCCTGGACTTGAATGTTGGCTTGCCATGCTAGACTGGGGGAGTTCTCCTGGATAATGTACTGAAGGGTGTTTTCCAGCTTGGATTGTTCTCCCTGTCACATTCAGGTACACTTATCAAAGGTAGATTAGGTCTTTTCACATAATCCCATATTTCTTGGAGGCTTTGTTCATTTATTTCACTCTTTTCTCTCTAATCTTGCCTCTTGTGTTGCTTCATTGAGTTGATCTTCAATCTCTGATAACCTTTATTTTGCTTGGTTGGTTCGCTATTCAAACTTGTGTATGCTTCACAAAATTCTTGTGTTGTATTTTTCAGCTCCCTTAAGTTGTTTATATTTTTCTCTAAGCTGTTTATTCCAGTTAGCATTCAGTCTAACCTTTTTTCAAGATTCTTACTTTCTTTGCATTGGGTTAGAACATGTTCTAAAATAACAAATCCCCAAACTCTCAAATTCAGTTAATAACTTGTGAATAATGATAATATTTAAAATTAAAGTTAATGGGTTTAAGTAGACAATTTGACACAGTTGAAGAAGAAATGTAGTGCTGAAGAAATTAGACCTGAAGAAATTTAACAAAATATAATGCATAGAAACAGAAATCAAAATTATGAAGAAAAAGTAAAGATATTTTGGAGATACTGGCAGAAGGACCAACATTATGTAGAAAAACTTCCAGAAGAGAATAATATTACAATTTTCTTTTAAAATAAAAGAATTAAGAAATATACTGTTAGATATACAAAGCACAACAAATTCTAAGATAATAAAACAATATACCTAAATAATATTTTACTTAAAAACTGACCAAGATGACTTTTATCAGTAATACTAGAACCCCTAACCAGTGATGATTATTTTCAAAGAAGGGAAATATGGTAGTCTACCTAGAATTACATTAAAATGTGTGAAACAATATTTTAAAAATATAAAATGATGACATTTCCAGATGAAAATTGACTTTTTACTGAAGAAACTTAAACAGTTTATAAAAAAAGGTTTGACTGCTACATTTTACTAAGCTATTATATATATATATGTATATAATTTTCCATATCTACCTGACATTTGATTTTTCATAAAGTTAATCATTATCCACATTTTTTCATGTCATTACCATTCTGCATATTTAGTACACTTTCAATTAGTGATTTCCTGCTACTTTTTATTGTTACATTCTAATACATAAAGAATTGTTAGCTTCATTCCTTAAAGTTTACATTTTAAAGATGAAAATTTAAACTATAAAGATCGAATTTGAAGTCTGCAATGGACTGAAAGTTTGTGTTCCTCTGAAATTCATAGGTTGAAATCAAGGTGGAATCATCATGAATGGGATTACTGCTCTCATAATAGGGACCACAGAGAGCTAAATTTTTCCCTTTCCACCTAGTGAGGATAAAATGAGAATAGAACAATCTGCAACACAGAAGAAAGTCCTCACAAGAATCTCATCACATGGCACTCTAATATTAGACTTTCAGCTTCCATTTCTATGAGAAATAACATTTCTGTTTTTTTTTTTATCAACTATTCAATCTATGGTATTTTGTAATAGAAAGTCAAACTTCCATGACAGAGCTTTTTCATCTGTTTCAGTCTCACCTTTATTACATTTGCCATTCTTTTTCCAAAATCTCCATTGATTCTCCACATACTTAGAGTACAGAAAAACTAGAGTGTTTTCATCTCTCTCTTTAGATCAATTCTCTGATTTACGTATCTCTTTGTTTGTGTCATTGTTTTTGAAATGGGCATTCTATAGCAATTTTTAGAGAAAAGTATTTGTTAATTTGAGTTTTCTAGAAGCAGTAACAAAAGTTTTGTTTTCGTTTTCTATTTTATTTGAATGAATGCTTGCCATAAAAATAAATGAGAGAAGGATATAACATTAGAAAAAGAATAAGCAAGGGTGGCATTCTAGCAAGTATCAGATACCTTGGAGTACTCTGGAATTTATATGCATGAGTTGATCTCACTTTTCTTTCTTTTTTTTTTTTTTTTTTTTTTTTTTGAGATGAAGTCTTACTCTGTCACTCAGGCTGAAGTATAATGGTGCAGACTCTGCTAACTGCATCTTCTGTCTCTTGGTGTTGAAACAATTCTCCTGCCTCTGCCTCCTGCGTAGGTGGGACTACAGGCACCTACCACCATGTCTAATTTTTGTTTGTTTGTTTGTTTGGTTGGTTGGTTGTTGGGCACAGGGTTTTACCATGTTAGACAGGCTGGTCTTGAACTCCTGAACTCAGGTAATCAATCCATCCATCTCAGCCTCCCACAGTGCTGGGATTACAGGCTTGAGCCACTGTGCCCGGTCTGATCTCGCTTTTTATGCAAGGAAACTAACATTTTGTAACTTCATATCAGTCTGCCAAAGTTTGCCTGTTGCCCTTTTGGAGATGTGGTAGCATAATCTCCTAGGAGAGCTGGCCCTTTAAGCCCAGAACAATGCTGAGAGAAGTGTGCAGCAAAAGACAGAGAACCTTTAGAAGGTATCACTATTAACACCTAGTGCGTAGGTTCAACTGGCAGTAAAGAAAATCAAGATAAATAGCTGAGTGCATTCACTAAGATCTGTTTAGCTGAACTTAACTCTTCCCATTCATAATCCATCTAGTTATATATTTTCAGAAATTGTTTTTGATGAGATTGCTGGGAACGCATAGAAGAGACAGGAGAGCAGAATTAATTAAATATTTCACTGCTGTTGTTGGTCTGCAGGCCACTGCTGCTGTTAATTAGAATAACTGACACTTTTCCTCCACCCCAAATTTTAGACTCTTCTCCCTCTGGAATAGCAGCATTTCTTGTCTAGTTGTTGACCTTGTAGGGTGAACCAAAACTGCATTATTGAGGGTTCTGAGACCTAGATCTCATGCCTTTATCAGGCTGTGATTGCGACACTTGTCCATTTTCAGTTGCTACTACAAATAAGAGTAAAAAGAGTCATTCCGTTTGGTTACTTAGGTCTCAAGCTCATTTCTCCTCTTTGCCATTATGTTCATACCGATAACCTTGAGTTGCCATCTACAAGTTGATACCTCAGCTGTACTTTAAAAGGCTATTTGTTCAAGCCTCTTTGATATGCCCTAAGAACAGTAGATCTCTGATCATGAGTACACTGCTGAATCACCATTTCTGCAATGCATCACACTTAATCTGAAGCAAAGTCATGTAGGATTCATGTCAGCAGATCAGACATTCTCTGAACCCTTGAGTAGAGTTACTGGCTGTGATATGACAGTCCCAAAGGCAAACATAATCCCAACATGTGTGTCAATTTTGAGCAGGATAAAATACTTTTCTTTCAATGTTAGTAAGGGTCTTATGTTATCAACTTGTCATCAAGTGGCTGGTTGGCCTCTTTGATCTCTGTTGGTTACCAGTTGGACATTCAGCAGCAGCAATAGCTAGATCTAGCTTGGTAAAAGAGAACCCATACCTTTGGGCTCCAGGGCATTTATCATTTTTAAAAGAACGTTTTTTCATAATAATAATTCTATTACAAAAGCACAGTGTTGACTAAACTTACAGCTAGGCTAACTTCTACTCACTGAGCTATCCTGTCAACATAGTTTGATATTGCCACTGAAGGGTTTGGTGTTCTTGGTGGGATATGAAGACACTCACACTTTATGTGTACATCTGTGAGTCATTCCACATACCCCTCTCTCAGACTTCCCAATATCTCATCTTCTAATGATACTTCTTCTAGGCCCTTGACAAATCATCTAAACCAGTATCCATTATGGATGTTGCTTGAGAGATGTGATTAGGCTGAAAAAACCCAGCCCTTTCAGAATTTCTTAACTTTTACAATTAAGTCCTATTCTGGTAGTCAGGTAATTCTGCCCTCTCTCTGCAGATAAGGATCTCTTTAAGCACTCTGAAGCCCTCTCATGCTCACTATGCTTTAAATTTCTGATAAGTAAATTTAAACTTACTATTTTTGTCATAAGAATTATAATTCAATTCTTAACAGCTTCAACTATCACTGGCATGCTAGATTTGCAGTAAACAATAGCTGTTATTATTATTAAATTTGACCACCATCAATTCTCTTTAATCCCAAATCAGAAGGGTGAACTCCCTTCTTTCTCAAGTACAAGTGTCACCTCAGGGAACAATGTCTAGAAGACAATTTATATTATTGATGTTGAATCTTTCAAGATTACCTATTTTTAATCACATAATAATTTTTATTTTATTATTATTTTATTTTTATACACTGTTTGGATATTTCTATATGTTTTTAAAAAATATTTTTCATCATATCCCAACAATACTTTGTAAATATTTTTATTTATTTCTAAAGTCCCTCTTTCAGACTTCACTTTAGGGCAGAAGACTTTGGTATAAATGTTCTCAATTTTTATCTATAAATGTTAAGATTTAACTTTGTTCTTAAAGGATAGTTTTGTTCATATGCGTTGACAACTATTTCTCTTAAAATTTGTAATTATTCTCTACTGTTTTCATGTTTCCATTATTTTTGTTGAAAGGTCCATTATTCTCTTTTTCTTTTTTTCCTTTATATGCAACCTCTCTTTTTCCATTAGTTACCTTTAAGATTTTTCTTTGTTATCAGGATTCCTTAGTTTCATTCAATGTGCCTGCTCATGGAATTCTTTATATTGATTTTGTTTAAAATGTTCTTCCAGATTAGTGGAGTCCTGCTTTATAAATTCTAAAAATCCACAAAAATTATCTCTTTAAATAATTCATTCCTTACATTTTTCCCCATTTTCTCCTTCTGATATCCAGACAATATCTCATTCTATCTTCCAGATGCCTTAAAGCCTTTCTTATAGATTTTTTCCGATTTCTACTCTGCATTTTGATGAATGTTCAGATATATACCCCACTGTAGTTGATATCTCTTCAATAGCATCTAATCTGCCTTTTGCAATAACTATTTTATTTCAAAATATGATTTTTTTCTCTCTAAACATTAATTTTTTAAAATATTTCTTCTCAGTTTTATTTTAAACAATATTATCGACACCCTGACCAATAATCATTTCAGTCCCTCTCTATGGTTACATCTCATGGAGAAGACCTAGAGTAACCTTCTCCTCTTTTATCATTACATGAATCAATATTCCACACATTGTGTTTCGGGACAACCCTGCTTGTTTCTTTGGTATGGTCCAGGATAATCTTCCACTTCTTACTCTCACTCCTGCCTCACCATGTAGGGTTCTTGCATCCAGATGTCCCAGATTTGTCTCTCTACTCTGATCCACATTTACCTCTGATTTTAGCAGCCTGGAATCCTGTCTATTTTTTAGCTGCGGTAGGCTAAGTTCCCATTCTCTGTTCCTTAATTATGATTAAGTTTCATGGTTAGTTACCCTGATCATTATTAAATGCTCTTGTTATTGTGTATTAGGTTTCAAAGTATGAAATTTAAAGTAGAAGAAATGCAACCAAGGACAGCCTCCATTACTCAAGCAGATTAATTCTACTTAAATGATGATTCGTATATTTACAACATGTATTTTACAGGTGCTAAACAGAACTCCACTAAAAAATAAAGTAAAATATTTTGCAATTTAAGTTTTCTTTCTTCTTTAAGGTTTCAGTCTTCAGCTAAGTCTCAAGTGCCTCTAATAACACAGTATGTAGGGCTTTACATTTCTTATTTATCTCAATTTATTCCATTTTTTATAGTTGTGATGGTGATTCAAAAACCTCAGTTTGAATTTGTTTTTTTGTTCTAGATTCATCATGAAATGAAAAAGCACTCTTTCTGATGCTTTAGATAAAGGGGTACAGAGCTATCATTAGATTTGAGGAACTTAGAAAGTAAAATGTGGAGACAACAGAACTAAAACTACTTACAAATGTGAATGGGAGAAATGCTGCTATTATATGATGCATAAGAATTTCAGGCAGTGCGAGATTCTCAAATAAAAGTTCCTCTGTTAAACACAATTAAAAAGAGTGACTAAACATTAAGATATTAGTATAAAGTATTAATAGCATATATTCTTGATGGATTCATATCCTGCAATATTGAACATATAGTTCATTCAAAAGTAGAATAAAGTTTCTACCTCTGATGTGTCAACAAGAAAAAGTAATTTTTAGTGAGGTTGAAAATTCAAATATCTACCCATGACTGCTGGTTAATAGGTAGCAAAGATGCCTGGTAGGGTCATTGGTGAACAGAACAAAGATCCTTTCCTCCTAACTGTTCACATATGCAGTTATTATAAATACTCCCTTTATTTATGTAACTATAAAATTAAATATTAAGAATATGTAATTTACAAAAAAGTACTATACAATACCTGGAAATTAGGAACTATATTCACTGTACTCATTTACTTTATATAGTTAGATACATAAATACACAATAGTTAATATTTGAAATATTGAAATTTTAGGCATGTACTGAAGGAGGCCAATATCTCATAACCTATAAGGGGCCCTTCTTAGGGCACAGAGATGTGTTGGAAAGATCCAGGGGAAGAAAATCATGTTGGGTTTAGAAGCAAAATGATAAGCAAATATCAGGCTATATTTTCCAGATTACCCAACATTGTTATAATCTCAGTGTGCACAACTACACACACGTACATGTGTGCATGCACATGCCACCTGCAAAACATTCTGAGCACAAAATTCGAAATTATGGAGCTGTGCTAGTGTTGCAGCTTCTTCACTCTCATAGTTTGGCAAGCAGGAGGGAGTTTTACAGTTCTTTCACTCCTGCAGTTTGGCAAATTGCAAGTTCTTGTCTCATGACCATGAGGAATGTGGTAAGTGGACACCAGAGAGTGAGTAAGGCAGAGTAGAATTTTATTGAGCAACACAAAGAAAGCTCTCAGCAGCAAGAGGGGATGCAGAAGTGGGTTGCCAGCTATAAGGGTGAATCTGAGAATTTTATGAACTTAAAATGCAGAAATGTATGCTGATGGGTTTATGGGTAGGTTTGGAAAAAACACCATTCCAAAAGAGGTACAATAGTGTAAGAAACCAGTTGGGGACTGAAGTGAAGGCTTGGCCTGGGACTTTGGCCCAGGACCAATCAGGGGCTGTTTACACTGAACTGGAATGGAAGTTCTCACTCCAGTCCATGGACTCTATACAGAACTGGTGGGTTTGATGGTTGGGCTTCGGACTGTCCTTGGCTTGAAGGTTGAGATTCACCAGGACACATCTCTGTCTGCCTAGGAATTTGTCTGGCTTTTATTGCTATCACTAGACTAGATAGAATCTAGTCTAAAACTGCTCAAAATTTACCCTTGAGAATTCTAAGGGTGGAGGGTGAAGTACGTGGGATCAATATTCTTAGGCCTAGATGCCTGCGGAAAGCTTGGCCCACCACGGAAGTCTGATTTGTGGAGTCAGTGTCCAGGTCCTTTGAGAAGACTAAGGTACAGTTTAGATTCTAATTCAGGATTAGTTCCTTCTGATTGATTATCACTGTGTAGTCTTTTTTATCTAGCATTCTTGATACATATAAAATTTTATCTACAAGATATACTCAAACAATCCTGGGTAGGTGGAAGTGGAGTAGAAGTTGTTTTACAATAACATCAGTAAAAAAAATAATACAAAAACGAGAGACATGACTTTCTGTTGGTACTGGAATCTGCATTGCAGTGTTCAGCCGCCAGCTATTTGGTTAAGAAGACAGTTTCAAGGCAGCAATAATGGTAGCAGCAGCCCAAGTTTTCCAACTTCTGATCTGTAGCTACAATAGTGTGATATCCTCCTGATTTCAAAGCTTCCTGCCCATCCAACATTTTGTAACTATCAGAGACATAAATTAAATAGTTTCTGCCTGATACACTCAGAGTAGCTTCTGTTTTTGTCAATGAACCCTGACAGATATAGATCAGGAATGAACAATGCCTCAGAATACAAATATGACTAAGATCTATGGAATATATGAGAACTGATTTTGACGGGAATTTCTCATCTGAGACTGTATGGAAAGAAATACACTGTAGGTTTTCACCCTGGTTGTATATGCTGTATCACCTGTTTGACTCTAGATGGCCTTCATGTGCCCACTCCGGTCTAAGAAAAACAGAGCCTAGGACCTGGGTTGAGCATGCCTCTGATTACTGACTCCATTGCTATTGTATCATTCCTCCAGTTCTGATAAATTTATTCTTAGACTCACTCAACATGTTTTTTATTCCTTCCCCGATCCCTTTAATATATCTAATTTGAAGGAAAAATGAAATGTTTCCTTTCCATCTGCTCTTCGTAACCTGCACAAACTCAATGTCCTGTGTTCTTCTGTGTTAGATTAAAAACAAACAAACAAAAAACCCTAAAATAACAAAACCCAAACGTATTGTTTTCGAAATGCAAAAATACCTTATTTGATTTTTAGTTCATTATTTTTCCCCTAGAATCCTGGCTGATTAAAATAAGGGTAACAGTTTGGCAGAAAACTCACTTAGTGCCTGTAAATATTGCCTTCCCACACATCAGTATTATTTAGCATAGTTCCTGACACATATGGAGCACTGAACAAATTTTAGTTATTATTATTTATTTTGTCCCTATAGCTCTAAAAGAAGGCACCTAGGATCCAAGGACCAAGTCTTCTTCAAAGCATTGCTGGTTATCAGAAAAAAATATTTAAAAAGATTATTAATATCCATAAAATTATTGAAAGTGTTTTTTATAATAGAACAAAATGCTGACCCGTTTTGATAAGAATATATATATAAACAATATCTGGTGGCGGTAGTGAGAAAGTGGGGAAATTTTAAAAATAAAATAAATAATACACGTGTAGTTTATCTTAGAAAGTATTTGCAATTATTAAACCAGCTTTAAGGCTGGATTCTATTAGAAACAGCTTTCCTATTATGGATCTATAGTCATATGCACTGTGGTTCTTGGTACACCAACAAAGAAACATTGAAGACACAGATTCAAATTAAAGTAAATCACTGTTCCTGTAAATGAAGAAACATGGGTTAAGAATGTACCTGTATTTCTCTCAGTGGCTGAAGAATTCGTAACATTCAATCATACTACTACTTTATATTTAATATTTTTTAATTTAAAATTTATTGTAAACAGCATTATTTTCTTAGTATCTAATTTATCTTCTGTTTTTATAAAGCAATAAGGTTTTCCTCTAGTAAAATTTATGAATCAGTAGAAATATGAATAGAGAATAGACTATTTTGTCATGGTTATTCAACAATTTACCTTTGTAAAGGTGGCCAATAACAAACAAAAAATAGGCAGTGACAAACAGAAAATTGTAAAATATTATATTTAGTAAAAAGTACAAATATCCACAGGTATTCTTCATCATCAAATACTGCCATGACTTATAATAATAACAACTGTAAGTACTTATTCATGCTTGTTTTTGGCAATCCATATAACCTATAACTGCATATGTTGGAAATAGTTACCCAGTAGTAAGCAGATAACTCTTAATATGTTTATGGATTGCAGTGAATCCATGTTTCATATAGAGCTATGAGGTGTTGATTCTTATTCCACAGGAATTAACACAAATCATCATTTTTGGTTTTGCAAAGGGAGTGGACAGGAAAAGAGTTCATGGATCTCCGTGTATAATTGACATAAGTTATAACAGCTATTGTTACCTGACTCCTGATGATTCAACAATAAACATGGATTAGTTTTTAGGGATGTTTACGGTTTTTGTTTGTTTGCTTGTTTTTAGCTTTTTCTAGTTTTTGCCGATTAGGGACCCAGTCTGCTAATGTGAAAAAGCCTGGCAAATTTAGAGAACTGCCCCACTGAAACTGACTATGGTGATCATCAAGAAATGAATATTAAACCCCAAGCAGATACTACAGAATTCATCTTTGTAGTTTGTAGGCTTTAGTGGATAATTAATGGTTTCTGATTGTGATTCAAGGTTAATTGATTCAATATCACAGACCTCTAGAGTCACTTAAGATTTCATGAACAAATACACAAATTGGAGAGAGTGTAGTATTTTGATAAGACGTTCTCCAGATTTTTTATAAGATGTTAAGAGTATCCAAAAATAAAAAAGCAGCAATAACAATCTTATTAAGAGTCAGATCCTATTAAGACCACTATGATCTATTCATTGGCTTTCATATCTCCATAACAGTTTAAATTACAAACAAAACCAGAAAACAACTGTTAGCTACCGTCACAGTTATTTAATTACCATTGGCATTGATGACTTAGATTAATCTATTTTCAGTAGGTAGATCTTTAACATTCTTCATCATAGTGGGATTTTGCAGAATTTTATCCCTACTCAGATAATTTTGTTTTTCTAATTTCCTACCATTGAGAAAGATGAGAATAAGAAGAATACAAATTCTATGTATTTGTATGTTCAACTTGATCAAGCACTGATTTGGGGGAATATTTTATTTTAGTTTAAGACTTTTTAAACCTCATTTGGCAGATATGCACATTGATTGAATAGACCCATCTGTTGTCCCAGCAATTAGTTGGCTTGTATCTAGATAAATCAGGCACGTATCCAGTGTGAGGGGAATCTTCTGTGGGAGGCCTTGATTATGAAATTAAGATGTGGCTTCCAAGAGAAATGCCAACTGAATGTAAGCCATGAGTCTGTGCATTCATTCAGGGCATTTTGGGAATTTTTTGAGACACACACCATTTACTCAAGATATTAATTGAAAAAATTTCATTTGTCAGAATAAAATTGGCTTCAGATTTGCTTTGAGCAATTTCATGGTGTATTAAATCAACCATATCACAACTGATAAAAGAAGGCATCATTTGTTAGATTCACTTAAGACTTCTAAAGCTTGACATATTAATATTTGCATAGTTATACAAATATTTCAGCAGAATATTTTTAGACAGCTAAGGTATAAAAATATTTTTTTTTCAAAATATTAAGTTTAGAATTGAAAACTAATGTAGTTCATGTGGTCACCATGTATCTACCATTTTATAAAAACCAATGGGAAAAAATTACTTTCTTACCAAAATATCTCCCCTGTTAATTAATTAGGGTGTTGGCCTGTTTTTATTTTCAATGCTTAAGATACAGAAACAGATGTAACATAAATATAAACTCTTATTAGAAAATATACTCAACTTACATACATTTGGTATTCCTCAATAAAACCATCCATTCATGCATATACTAAATATATATTGAAATCCAATTTTGTGCTGACATTCTAAATTCTGGTGATAAAGTAGTAAAGGAAACATTAAAATTTTAAGTAAAAGATGATGCCCTTCTTGAATGTCGATTCTATAATGGATTAAGAGATAGTAAATAGAATTAATAAATTAAATAATATCTTATATACAAGGAAACCAGTATATATTATTTAATTTATTAATTATATTTGTATTTTAATATAATAGTCACTTTATTATATATAAGTGAACTAGCATATAATAAAATATTTAATTTATTAATTCTGTTTAATTGCTCTGAAGAAAAATAAAGTAGAGAATAAAAATAGAGGTAGAGACTGCGTGTTTCAATTTTAACTAGAATTGACAGAATTTAACTGAGAGAGTGATATTTGAGTAAATACTGGAATGACATGAAAGCATGACCCAGCAGATTTAGATAGTTCAGACTACCAGAATGAGAAATTAACAAATTAGCAAGTCACAAGGCAAGAATGTGTTTGCTGATATTTGGGTGTAGTCAGGAGCCAGTCTTCTGTGGCAGTGTTTAGGGAGAGAGCAAATGGAGATGCGGAAAGGGGTAATGGCCTTTGTAATTACTTTGATTCCTATGCAATGTGGGATACAGATGATTGGAAGATTTTAAGAAGAAAAAGCTGTAAGTTGGATTTTGAAATTTTAAGTGTGATTGCTTCTGAAAGAATTACATACTGAAGGACAATGGTGGAAACAGTAGTAGTAGAAGTGGCAAGAAATTATTAGAATCCAGATTTTTCAGTAGGTAGTGCCTAAAGAATTTGAAGATGGGATATATTCCAAAGAAAGAAAGGACTAAAGAATTATTTTGGGTTTTTGGCTTCAGCTACTAAATGGATACAAGTCAACTTAACTGAATGGAATGGAATTTAATTTGTTTAAAATTAATTTTCATTTCAGCCTTTTAATTATTTTAATAGCAGAAGCGTAGGCCGTTGGCATCTGTCTTCTAAAAAACATATAACCCTCAGTTACATATATTAGACTTTTGTAACCCAATTCCATGGATATATCCTACACTAGCAACTATGTTACATTCAGTCTTGCTACCAAGCTTCTCACTATTTAAACTCTACTTCTCTTTCTCTGGCTTATTTATTCGAATATACCTCTGAACGAATTCATCAACCTCATTAAGACTTTAACCTATAGACCTACACACTGCTTTCACTTCTGTTGTTGCTCATCTGAGATTACATGATTACAATTTAAACACTTCTTTATAATCACCTTTAGTATCGTTGTCCTTGTCTCTGTCATCGCATTTTACTTATCTAACAAAATGATAATAATGTTTAAACTAAAATATCAACTTTATCCCTTCTGTATCTAATCAATTGTAGGTTTCTTGAAAAAAAAAAGTCACAAGGTAAGGTTTTGAATTTATTTTAAATTTTGATCAAGTAGATTCAGTATGACTGCTTAGTTATAATGATTACATCAAATGTTTGTTCTCCTTCTATCCAGGGAGAATAAGATTAGACACATTTATATATCTGTGTAATCTTCTCTTACCCTCTGGAATTACTGACTTGTTGTACTCCTATTCCTTTAGATAACCTTTCTCCCTAAATGACTCATTTATTTCCATGGTTTTAAATACATTTACCCGAAGGTAATTTCCAAATATTTTTCTCTAATCTAGATCTCTCACTGAACTTTTAATAAATTCAGCCAATTGCCTAATTGGCCCCATTAATGTTTCATATGCAGGTCAAACTTAATTCCAAAATAGAATCCACTTTCCAGCACAACATGAAATCTGTCTTCCTTCCTGAAAGCATTATTTATTCAGTTAATCAAACTGGATATTTAGAATCATCATTGATTTCTCTATTTTCCTCATCACCCGCTGTCTGGCTTATGTCAATATAAATGTCTATCTCACTCTTTCTCACTCTCAGCATATACATGGCAAGGTTTTTGATACACACATGTATATGTGTCTCTTTGTTTTTGTGCACAAATAGACTTACACAAAGTTTTGCTATAGTCTTTAATCTAGTTTTTAACTACGAATATGTTTGTATTGGTGCATGTGGTTATTTTGGAATATCAGTCAAAGGGACAGTAATGTGGAAAAACTTTCTGTCTTCATTCCTAAATGTATTTAATTTTGAATTCTGGATTTAAGAAGGAAAAAACAGTAAAATGAAAAATAAGGAGGCTTCATATAATGCAGATATTTATTTCTCAGTAACATTTTATCAAATCTATTTTTAACTTATTTTAGAATTTTGTGTAAAGCACAAGACTGATTAAAGATTTTCCATACCTTAGTGGTTTATCATATGTGCTTAATTTATTTCTATTAAAGTAAATCATATAGTGTTATTTAGCCACTTTCTTCTGGAGTGGGATGAGTTTATTGAGTTATTTGATTAGATACGACTAGGCCACAACATACATATATATATATACACACACATACATATGAAATAAATCAATGTATATATATATTACATATATATGTATGTATGTATGTTGTGGCCTAGACATATCTAATCAAATATGTATGTATATATATACACATGTGTATATATGTACATACATATGTGTGTATATACGTATATATACATATACACGTACACATATTATACACACCATGTATGTATGTATACATACATGGTTTATATATACATACATATATCCATATATGTACTATATGGATATATGTACTATATGGATATATGTACTATATGGATATATGTATGTATATGTACACCAGTGGCCTTACCCTCACATTGTCATATTGGCAACATTATTGACGAGAAATAAAATAATCATAATGAAACATAAAATCAAAGAGGAGTCTCACATTAACAGATGAACATAGTGTATCATGAACTGAAGAATTCAATGAACATAATTCTGCATGCTTAAATAATTAAGAAACAAAGAAGAAACAGAATATATTTGGAGTAATATTGTAACCTGAGCTATTGTAAAATCAAAAGTTCTTAAG
Organism: Sapajus apella; assembly: GCF_009761245.1. Taxonomy (NCBI): domain Eukaryota; kingdom Metazoa; phylum Chordata; class Mammalia; order Primates; family Cebidae; genus Sapajus; species Sapajus apella. The sequence continues at coordinate 49,201,440 of NW_022436945.1, forward strand.
AAAGAATAATCCACCTGTTATCATCTTATGAAACACATGCTGATGGGCTTCCCTTTATGGGTAACCCGTCAGCATGTGTTTCATAAGATGATAAAAACACCGCATGTTCTCACTCATAGGCGGGTGTTGAGCGATGAGAGCACATGGACAAAGGGAGGGGAGCACTACACACTGGGGTCAGTTGGGGGGAAATAGGGGAGGGACGGTGGGGGGTGGGGAGCTGGGGGGGGATAGCAGGGGGAGAAATGCCAGATGTAGGTGATGGGGAGGAAGGCAGCAAATCACACTGCCATGTGTGTTCCTATGCAACAATTTTGCATGTTCTTCACATGTACCCCAAAACCTAAAATACAATAAAATAAATAAATGGGAAAAAAAAAAAAAAAAGAAACACATGCCTAATTTTCCTTTATAAAAACACAATGCTATTTTCATTATAAATTTTCCAAATGCCAAACAGATTTACTACAATTAAGGAGGCATGAAATTCATTAATATCAAAGCTGATGTTCAGCAAATGTCACCTTCAGAGAATTCATTAGAGGATAGAAAAATGAAAAGTATATATACACATACGGCCTGGGAACAAATAGCTTACATGGATTATTTTCCCAAGATACTAGATGACATGCCTACACACAAAAACAACTCCTGAAATATGTCTTTTTAATAAAGCAATTAGACTAACCACAGTCATATGGAAATAAAATCTATTATTTTTGTTATATATAAATACATTCAATGATGAAAATTAATTTTCGAAAACTATTCCTGAATATAATAGCTAACAATACATTTTTTCAGGCTATGTTTCCATAATGATGTAACCTATATTTCTGAGATAATTAAAAGGAAATATGCTAAAAAAGAATACCGGAGATAATAGTTTATTCTTTATATAAATTTCATTATTTAAATGTCAGGCTAAATTAAGTGATTTTCTTCTGCACATACAGTTTGTGTTGCTCCTGGAAAGAATGAAGCTTTTAACATAAACTTTAGAATCCAAATTTTAATTCCAAATTTAAATTCTGTGTCTTTGTTTTAACTTTTCAAAATAATAGTGAATTCATTCAACAAACATATACAGCCTTAGTTTTTAAACACACACACATACGCATACACACACACACATACGCACACCTTGAACAAAATGCCTCAAAATGTTTATAATACATATGTTTAAACTGAGGAGTAATGGGTAATTTTCTTTCTATTATATGATTATTTGTATATATTTACTATAATAATCACGCATGGTTTCATAGTAAGAAAAATACTGTAGTTGACATTTCATTTTCATTCCTCTTTTTCAGGGAAAAAATACATTGAATTGATGGTACTTATCAAAACCCTTATTGATTAAATCAATGATTCACAAGCTTTTTAAATCATGATACACTTAAAGTATAATGTTTTAGGAAAACATTAGGTTAAACTAGGCTTCTGGAGTCTAAAAGCAGTCGGCCTAGCAGGCCAGTGTCTCAAACGCTGAGGCTGTCAGTACCTGGGCACACTGGTAACTCATAACTTGTATACCAATTTGCCACACCTTGGAGAGAACCTCCATTAAGACTTACTATTTTACAATTATTTCAATTATTCTTCAGAGCATTGCAAATCAATTATATATTGCACAATTTCTATTACTAGTTTCCTTTCTGTTTGGTGATTAGGATTCCAGAATCAACTAAAAAATGATAACATAATGAGATATATTTATTTCCTAGTATCCTTTACAGAGGTTGAGTATATTTTCTTAGTTTTCTCTTATTTACCTATGCTTTTAATTTAAATATATTTTTCAATATATTAAACAATGTTTAACACTGATGATAATTCTAAAATAAATTTTATGTTTTTGGCACCTGTGATGGTTTCAATCTATTTCAAAATATTACTTTCTAATGAATTGATTTATTTATAGTGTGCTTTTTATACAAACATTTATAAAATTCAGAACCTGTCCCATTAATATAGTATTCTAAGTTATTGTTGTATATTAAGTGGTTAAAAATAAATATTTAAAATTGCTATCATCAATAACATTAACTTACACTAAATAAGTAGGCAATAAATGTATGTGTTCTTAGGCAGTGCATAATTCAAATCACATTAAATTAGTCTACTTAATAAAAGAAGTAAATCATATTAGACTAAACTAGGACTAAGATAGTGAATCAGTTTTCTCCATTATAAGAATACTGCTCTGTAAGTTATGTTTCAAATAACCCTTTCCTTTTACCAATCTATTTTTTTTTAATTTACTTATTTAACTTTAGGTGCATACTGTATCTGGCATTTCTCCCCAAGTTATACCAACCTATTTTTAAATTATCACCAACCTCCCAGTCTCAAGGGTTCCTCAACCTCCTCCCCACCCCCAGTAGCTGGGACCAACAGGCATGAGCCAACAGGCTCAGCTGTTTCTTTTGGGCTTGTTATGCAGAGATGGGAAGTCACTACATTGACCAGAATTTATTTTCCTCTATTCTGAAAAAAATATTATTAAACAAAACTTTCTAGCTTTATTCTCCCCCTCCCCCCCAAATTCATTCTTTAATCCTTGAAATTCTTTCTACCACTTGGAAGAAGCTGTGCTGTCAAGGATATCAGTAACTATCTAGTATCTAAACTTTTAGCATATTTTCACTTCCTTTTCTCTTCGATTTTAAAATCATATAACCCAGCTGCCTTCCTGTTGATTCTTGGAAGTCTATTTTATTTCCTTGTCTTCCATTAAAACACTTACCCACCCCCCTTTTTTTTTACTTTGTTTTTTACTGGTTTATCTTTCTGTTCATGTATTTAGAGTTTTAGTGTTCCCTATGTCAGACTATCAATACTATGGTTCCAAACTGTAGACCAATATTTTCAAATTCTTGAATTTCAATTTATTTCCAAAATGGTGAGTCCGAAACTAAGTTAATTGCTGTCCAATAACATCCCAACTATCCAGTTAGCCAAATTAGGCACCTATAAGTTGTCTCTGATTCATTTCTCTCCATTATCCCTCATATTCCCTAAGCTACTAATCTCTCCATATTCTACTTCCAAAATAAATATTACATCCATTCTTTATTTTTTATTCTACCCAGCACCAGTACCATTATGCCAATGAAGACACTTATCATCTGTTTCAGGAATATCATGAGTCTCCTAAATTCTATTTCAATAAACCCTCATAGTTACAATATTTTCATCCAAATTGTTACTAAATTCTAAAATGCAATTCTGATAAGATTAATTAATTCTGCCTAAGACGCAGTCATGACTTCTTATTGCCTAATAGCAAAAGTTTAATTTTTGTGTAATAGCTTAAAACTTTCTACCCAATATTCTGTCAGTTTATTATTTGAAACACATCCTTATTCTCTTTCACTTCATAGAGGAGATTTTCTTTGTTTTGGTTACTTACTTCACTTTGGGCATCTCAAAGAGGTCCACAATTTCTTTCTTGTATCCGCAGATATTTATGATCAACAGTTTGTTAATCAAGTGTTGTTACCTACAGTCCAAATCTTGAAGAAATTAAGCAAAGTAACAGGAAAGTTAAGAAATGGTGGCAATAACAACAGAAGTCTAGCTGCAATGGGGAACTAAATACCAAGTTACAGTAGTGCACCAGGTAATACTGTGACTAGCTAATTATTTTGGTGTTCATACTTCCTTATTTTTGGCTTGCTTTATGAATCTGATTCTCTTGACTTCCCATTGGTTCTGCAAGATATCAGATTAATCAATATCTGTTTCCATTATTTTCAGCTAAGCACTGCAACAGATAAAAACCTTGCCACACGTGAGTATAAAGTACATGAACATATGCTGTGAAATATTATACCAAACTATTATAAGGTTATATTTCTGAACATTATTTCCTGGTTTTTTAATCCAAAATATTTCTGCTCATTAGTAAAGAAACATTTATTATGCTTTTATTTTTCCTGTAACACCCTTAAAACCATGAAAGTTTGAGTTAATAATCTACTTTTCCTTATCTCTATTCTATGTTTTACATTTATATGTAACATATATTTTATCATACTTATTTATGGCTTTCATTTTTCCTCTCTTCTAAATTATCAGTAAATAATTACATGTCATTCATGTTTGTATATGTGAAGATTTTTCAAGGTATCTATTTGAGTATAGGTATTTGGTTGGATTATATAATAAAATACCTTATACATGCATGTAGCCCAATAAATAACATTAGATGACTAAATGTGTACTTATTAAAAATTTCTAAGCTCAGATCATTTGAAAATCTCTGTAACTAAAAAGTTATTCAATATTGTCTAAGGCAATATTAAGTAATAATTCTGATAGCAGTCAATGGAAGAGATAAATGTTATACATTCTAATTATATAAATATTAGTTGAAATAAATACTGGAATGTTTAAATGTAAGCAAATTTCTTTTCCTGTAATACTTGAAATATAAAGTATTATTCATGGGTGTGTTATGTATACACTCAATATAAAATAATGTAAAATTCATTACAGTTATTACATTAATATCCCTTTGCTTCCTATTCCCCATCTGGTCTTTTGACCAAATTATATTAAGTCTCTCTCTTAATATTGCTAAACTTAATGTGTTTACAAAAAATTTTCAAAACTTCTCTTTGCTTCACTTTTCCATTTTAAAACCAACTCTGCGTACATTAATATACATATATACCAATGCATATTTGGAGTTAATATGAGAAACTCACATGAACTAGTTGACTGACATAGTGGTTTCACAAAGCTAATGAATATTCATCTGTCTTAGAATATTTTTATTTCTGCCAATTATCCTGAGTCCAAATCTATATATTGTTGTGCCTTCCTAATTGCATATGATGCACACTGGTTTATAAAAACAAAGAATGAAATGCCTTGGAGCTGACACAATGACTTGATGTTTGATTCATGTACTGTCTACAGTTGAACTGATCTAAGATATATTCCTGTATTTTCAGGAAGCCAATTATATTCATTACTAAGAAAAAAGCAATCAATGTGTATTGCTAGTCAAAGATAGAGAGGCATTGATTTTTAATAATTTGAATTAATTAAAGTAATTCTCATCAACTCTTTACCACATTGATTTTACTATTTTTATACTAAAAACCAGTAATACAAATGAGAAAAGAAAAGCGAAGGGGTTTGTACTTAATGTGCTCATAATAAAATATTCATAACCTACTAATGTGTAACATGCTATTGAATTGTGACTTTATAGAGCTTTTTATTTCCAGTAATAATAAAAGCCCAACTATGTTATACCTACTTAATTGAATATCATATAGCTATTAAAAATCCATTGTAAAAGATAATGTAGCAACCTATAAAGTATATATAACCAATTAACTATGAAAAAAATCAGGACTCAGAATTATAACAATACATTTTAAACATAGAGACACATATGCTAAATAACTCCAGATAATTGATGTAGTTTGAATATTTGTGGCTGCCCAAATCTCATGTTGAAGTGTAATCTCCAGTGTTGGGCTGGGGCCTTGTGGGAGGTGATTGGGTCATGTTGGTAGATCCTTAATGTTTGGATGCTGTCCTTGCTATAGTGAGTGAGTTTCCTCAAGATTGGATTGTTGTAAACTGTGGCACCTCCTTCCCCACTCTCTCTCTTGTTCCTGCTTTCACCCTGTAATGCACGTTATCCCATTTCAACTTCTACTATGAGTGAAAGCTCTCTGAGGCCTTCCCAGATGCCAAGCAGAGGCCAGTGCCATGCTTGTACAGCCTACAGAAGAGTGAACTAATTAAACCTCTTTTCTTTATAGATTGCCTAGCCTCCAGTATTTCTCTATAGCAATGCAAGAATGACTTAATACAAAAATAAAACAGTATGTTACCATAGCTTGCTTATTAAGATGATGTGATAACAAGTGAAGTTGTATATTTAAATATCTTTTTCATTTTCTTCCATTTGCTTTGCTTTAATTACCTGTTTTATCAGAGAACAATTTTCTTTTTTCTTACATTGTTTTATTAGAAATTGAAGCTAAATGGCCCAGCAATCCCATTACTAGGTATATACCTAAATAACTATAAATTGTTCTACTATAAAGACACATGCAGACGTATGTTCATTGCGGCCCTGTGTACAATATAGCAAAGACCTGGAACAAACCGTAATGCCCATCAATGTTAGACTGGACAAAGAAAATGTGGTACATATACACCATGGAATGCTACACAGCCATAAAAAACAATGAGTTCGAGGGAGAAAGATCCAGGATGGCCTAGCAGGAGCAGCTAAGAATTGCAGCTCTCAGCGAAAGTGCAGAGGGTGAGTGGATGCTGCATTTTCAGACGGATTTTTATTGCTCACAGACCAGGAGATTCCCAGGTGGAGGAGCCCCACAGGTTGCCAGCGTGGCTGGTTTGGCCGAGGGGCTGCTTTACTGGCATCCCAGTGTGGTGGTTCTCCATACAAAATACATGGTTCTGGGTGCCATTTTAGCTGGCGATTGGAGCTCCAGGAAGGCAGAGTCACCCATCATCTGATTAAAAAGGGGACTGAAACAGGGAGCCAGGCCAAGAGATTCCCAAGCAAAAAAACACCACGAATCTCAGTGCTGCTGTTTCAGCCGGTGCAGTGGGTCACCACACGGGAAATCACACAGATCCCGGTGCCTTTTCAACAGGTGACTGGAACACCTGGGAGAGAGTCTATTGTTCAACTAACAAAAAACGGCTCTGAGGCAGGGAGCCAGGTGATCAGGCTCGGCTGATCACCCATCCCCACAAAAAAACAGCAATTGGAAACACTCTGGGTTGAGAGCTTCACAGCAAGCACAGCTGAACCCGGGAAGGTCCAGCTCTGTGGGGAAGGGGTGTCCGCCATTACCAAGGCGCTCCACCAATACAGAGGTAGTCCACCATTGCTGAGGCAGGCCACTGTTGCCAAGGCAACCCACCACTACAGAGAGAGTCCACCATTACAGAGGTGGGCCGGCTTTGCCAGGGCAGTTCTAACTACACCCGTATAAAAAGGACTGGAGGGAAGTTCACACAGCAGCTGGGCAGAGCCCACAGCAGCTCAGCAAAGCCTCTGCAGGCAGATAGTGACTAGGCTGCCTCCTCACTGGGCAGGACAGCCCTGATAAAAAGGCAGCAGCACAACAGAAACTCATAAATAAAGCTCTAACTCCCCGGAACAGAGCACCTGGGGAAAAAAATAAAGGGGTTTATGAGTTCTGCTGTAGCAGACTTAAACGTACCTGCCCAGCATCTCTAAATGAACAACAGAGATCACAGCTCAGCACTTGAGCTCCTATAAAGGACAGTCTGTCTCCTGAAGCAGCTCCCTTACCCCCCTATATCCAAAGAGTAACCTCATAAAGGAGAGCTCAGACTGACATTTGGTGGGTATCCTTCTGGGACAAAGATAGCAGAAGAAGAAACTGGCAGCAACCCTTACTGTTCTGCAGCCACTGCAGGTGATCCCCAGGCAAGCAGGGCCCGCAGTGTACCTCAGTAGTCCTACAGCAGAGGGGCCAGATTGTTAGAAGGAAAACTAAGAAACAGAAGGAAATAACTTCATCATCAACAAACTTGACGTCCACTCAGAGACCCAACCTGAAAGTCAACAACTTCAAAGACAACAGGTGGATAAATCCACAAGGATGGGAAGAAACCAGTGCATAAAAGGATGAAAGCACCCAAAACCAGAACGCCTCTCCTCCTACAAGGAATCACAACTCCTCACCAGCAAGGGAACAGGCTGGATAGAGAATGAGTGTGATGAACTGACAGAATCAGGCTTCAGAAGGTGGATAATAAAAAAACTTATGTGAGCTAAAAGAACATATTTTAACCCAATTCAAAGAATCTAAGAACCTTGAAAAAAGGTTTGATGAAATGCTAGCAAGAATGGACAACTTAGAGAGGAATATAAGTGAATTGATGGAGCTGAAAAACACAGCACGAGAACTTCACGAAGCATGCACAAGTTTCAACAGCTGAATTGACCAAGCAGAAGAAAGGATATCAGAGGTCGAATATCAACTCAATGAAATAAAATGAGAAGGCAAGATGAGAGAAAAAAGGGTAAAAAGGAATGATCAAAGTCTCCAAGAAATATGGGATTATGTGAAAAGACCTAATCCACATTTGATGGGCGTACCTGAATGTGATGGAGAGAATAAATCCAAGCTGGAAAATACTCTTCAGGATATCATCCAGGAAAACTTCCCCAACTGAGCAAGACAGGCCAATATTCAAGTCCAGGAAATACAGAAAACCCCACAAAGATATTTCTCAAGAAGAACAACCCCAAGGCATATAATCATCAGATTCACCGGGGTGAAATAAGGGAGAAAATGCTAAAGACAGCCAGAGAGAAAGGTAGGGTTACCCACAAAGGGAAGCCCATCAGACTCACAGCAGATCTCTCAGCAGAAACCCTACAAGCCAGAAGAGAGTGGGGGCCAATATTCAACATCCTTAAAGAAAAGGACTTTCAACCCAGAATTTCATATCCAGCCAAACTAAGCTTCATAACTGAGGAGAAATAAAATCCTTTGTGAACAAGCAAGTACTCAGAGATTTCATCACCACCAGGCCTGTTTACAAGAGCTCCTCCAAGAGGCATTAAACATAGAAAGGAACAACCAGAACCAGCCACTCCAAAAACATACCAAATGGTAAACAGCATCGACACAGTGAAGAAACTGCATCAACTATTGGGCAAAACAGCCAGCTAGCATCAAAATGGCAGGATCAAATTCACACATAACAATATTAACCCTAAATGTAAGCGGGCTAAATGCCCCAATCAAAAGACAGACTGGCAAATTGGATAAAATGTCAAAACCCATCAGTATGCTGCATCCAGGAAACCCATCTCACATGCACAAAGGCTCAAAATAAAGGGATGAAGGAACATTTACCAAGCAAATGGAGAGCAAAAAAAGCAGGAGCTGCAACTCTCATCTCTGATAAAATAGACTTTAAACCAACAAAGATCAAAAGAGACAAAGAAGGACACTATATAATGGTAAAAGGATCAAAGTAACAAGAAGAGCTAATGATCGTAAATATATACACACCCAATACAGGAGCACCCATATACATAAGGTAAGTTCTTAATGACTTACAAAGAGACTTAGATTCCCACACAATAATAGTGGGAGACTTTAACAGCCCATTGTCAATATTAGACAGATCAAGAGACAGAAAATTAACAAGGATATCCAGGACTTGAACTCAGACCTAGACCAAGCAAACCTAATAGGCATTTGCAGAACTCCCCACCCAAAATCCACAGAATATACATTCTTCTCAGCACCACATCTCACCTACTCTAAAATTGACCACATAATTGGAAGTAAGTCACTTCTCAGCAAATGCGAAAGAACAGAAATCATAACAAACAGCCTCTCAGACCACAGTGCAATCAAGTTGGAACTCAGAATTCAGAAACTAACTCAGAACCACACAGCTTCATGGAAACTGAACAACTGGCTTTTGAATGTTCACCTGATAAACAATGAAATGAAGGCAGAAATAAATATGTTCTTCGAAACCAACGAGAATGAAGATACAAATACCATAATCTCTGGGACACATTTAAAGTAGTCTCTAGAGGAAAATATATAGCATTAAATGCCCACATGAGAAGCAAGGAAAAATCTAAAATTGACATCCTATCATCAAAATTGAAAGAGCTAGAGGAGCAGGATCAAAAAAACTCAAAACCTAGCAGAAGACAAGAAATAATTAAGATCACGGCAGAACTGAAGGAGATAGAGACACACAAAAAAAAAAACCCTTCAAAAATTAATAAATCCAGGAGCTGGTTTTTCGAAAAGATCAACAAAATAGACAGATCACTAGCCAGATTAATCAAAAAGAAAAGAGAGAAAGATCAAATAGATGCAATAAAAAATGATAAAGGGGATATCATCACAGATTCCACAGAAATTCAAACCATCATCAGAGATTATTACAAACAACTCTATGCACATAAACTAGTAAACCTGGAAGAAATGGATAAATTCCTGGACACTTGCATCCTCCCAAGCCTAAACAAGGAAGAAGTCGAAACCCTGAATAGACCCATAACAAGGTCTGAAGTTGAGGCAGCAATTAATAGCCTACCACCCCAAAAAAGTCCAGGCCCAGATGGGTTCCGAGCCAAATTCTATGAGACATACAAAGAGGAGCTGGTACCATTCCTTCTGAAACTATTACAAATAATCCAAAAGGAGGGAATCCTTCCCAAATCATTTTATGAGACCAACATCATCCTAATACCAAAACCTGGCAGAGACTCAGCAAGAAAAGAAAACTTCAGGCCAATATCCATGATGAACATAGATGCAAAAATATTCAATAAAATACTGGCAAGCTGATTGCAACAGCACGTCAAAAAGTTTATCCACCATGATCAAGTAGGACTCATCCTGGGGATGGAACGCTGGTTCAACATACGCAAGTCTATAAACGTAATTCACCACATAAACAAAACCAAAGACAAAGACTACATGATTATCTCAACTGAAGCAGAGAGGCCTTTGACAAAATTTAACAGCCCTTTATGCTAAAAACCCTCAATAATCTAGGTATTGATGGAACGTATCTCAAAATAATAAAAGCTATTTACGACAAACCAACAGCCAATATCATACTGAATGGGCAAAAACTGGAAGCATTCCCTTTGAAATCTGGTACTAGACAAGTATGCCCTCTCTCCACTCCTATTCAATATAGTACTGGAAGCTCTAGCCAGAGCAATCAGGCAAGAAAAAGAAATAAAGGGTATTCAAATAGGAAAGGAAGAAGTCAAATTGTCTCTATCTGCAGATGACATGATTGTATATCTAGAAGAGGCCATCATCTCAGCCCAAAATCTCCTGAAACTGATAAGCAACTTCAGCAAAGTTTCAGGATAGAAAATCAGTGTGCAAAAATCACAAGCATTCCTATACACGAATAACATACTTAAAGAGAGCCAAATCAATAATGAACTGCCATTCACAATTGCTACAAAGAGAATAAAATACCTAGGAATACAACTAGCAAGGAACCTCAAGGACCTCTTCAAGGAGAACTACAAGCCACTGCTCAATGAAACAAGAGAGGACAAAAACAGATGGAGAAACATTCCATGTTCATGGTTAGGAAGAATCAATATCATGAAAATGGCCATACTACCCAAAGTAATTTACAGATTCAACACTATCCCCATCAAGCTACAAATGACCCTCTTCACAGAACTGGAAAAAAATGCCTTAAACTTCATATGGAATGAAAAGAGAGCCTACATAGCCAAATCAATTCTAAGCAAAAAGAACAAAGCAGGAGGCATCACACTACCAGACTTCAAACTATACCACAAGGATACAGTAATAAAAACAGCATGGTACTGGTACCAAAATAGAGATACAGACCAATGGAACAGAACAGATGCCTCGGAGGAAACACAACACATCTACAACCATCCCACCTTTGACAAATCTGACAAAAAACAAGCAATGGGGAAAGGATACCCTGTTTAATAAATGGTGTTGGGAAAACTGGCTAGCCATGTGCAGAAAGCAGAAAGTGGACCCATTCCTGACACCTTATACTAAAATTAACTCCAGATGGATTAAAGACTTAAACATAAGACCTAACATTATAAAAACCCTAGTAGAAAATCCAGGCAAAACCATTCAGGATGTAGGCATAGGAAAGGACTTCATGACCAAAATACCAAAAGCATTGACAACAAAAGCCAAAATAGACAAATGGGACCTAATCAAACTCCACAGCTTCTGCACAGCAAAAGGAACAGTCATTAGAGTGAATCAGCAATCAACAGAATGGGAAAAAATTTTTGCAGTTTACCCATCTGACAAAGGGCTGTTCTCTAGAATTTACAAAGAACTAAAACAGACTTACAAGAAAAAACAAACAAGCCCATTCAAAAGTGGGCGAAGGATATGAACAGACACTTTACAAAAGAAGACATACATGAGGCCAACAAAGATATGAAAAAATGCTCATCATCACTGGTCATTAGAGAAATGCAAATCAAATCTACATTGAGATACCATCTCACGCCAGTTAGAATGGTGATCATTAAAAAATCTGGACACAATAGTTGCTGTAGGAGATGTGGAGAAATAGGAACACTTTTACACTATTGTTGGGAAGGTAAGTTAGTTCGACCATGGTGGAAGACAGTGTGGCGATTCCTCAAGGACCTAGAAATAGAAACTCCATTTTACCCAGCAATCCCACTACTGGGTATATATCCAAAGGATTATAAATCATTCTACTATAAGGACACATGCACACGAATGTTCATTGCAGCACTATTTTCAATAGCAAAGACCTGGAACCAACCCAAATGTCCATTGATGACAGACCGGACAGGGAAAATGTGGCATATATATGCCATGGAATATTATGCAGTTATCAAAAACGACGAGTTTGTGTTCTTTGTAGGGATATGGATGAACCTGGTAAACATCATTCTCAGCAAACTGACACAAGAACAGAAAATCATACCCACATGTTCTCACTCATATGTGGGTGTTGAACAATGAAAACACATGGACACAGGGAGGGGAGCATCACACACTGAGGTCTGTTGGGGGGAAATAGGGGAGGGACAGCGGGGGTTGGGGAGGTGGGGAGAAATAGCATGGGAAGAAATGCCAAGTATAGATAATGGGGAGGAAGGCAGCAAATCATGTTGCCATGTATGTACCTATGCAACAATCTTGCATGTTCTTCACATGTACCCCAAAACCTAAAATGCAATAAATAAATAAATAAATAAATAAATAAATAAAACAATGAGTTTGTGTCCTTTGTAGGGACTTGGATGAATCTGGAAAACATCATTCTCAGCAAACTGACGCAAGAACAGAAACCCAAACACCTTATGTTCTCACTCATGGGTGGGTGTTGAATAACGAGAGCACATGGATTCAGGGAGAGGAACATCACACACTGGGGGCAGTTGAGGGGTTAGGGGAGAAAGAGTGGGGGGTGGGGAGAGGGGGAAGGATGGGGAGGGATAACATGGGGAGAAGCACCAGATATAGTATGCATCTAAAGTAAAATAAATAAATTTTTAAAAAAGGAATTGAAGCTAAAATACAAAAAAGAGATAGGCCACAAAATATTTGTCTCTCTAAACCCATTCTCATTTTATTATGCCATTGTGTATGAGAGAGCACAGACTTTTTATACTTTCAGCAGGAGGTACAGGATTAAATGCCCTAAGTCATCTACTCATCTAGGACCTTCTTTCTATGAAGCAAGTTTATTTGCCTTGGTAGATAAGAGCTTGGTAGATACGATCTCTTCATCAATTGGGTCTTTTCATGGAGAGCTGTTTTTGACTCCCACTGTGTAGCTGGAACCAGACACATCTTATCAGGAGAAAATACTGAATCTTTTTATACTTTAGCAATAAATCATTTATTTCTTGTGGCAAGTGTATCCCTAGTGTCATTGTTAGCAAGTTATTACCTGTAAAGAGATGGGCTTTTCTGAAGAAAGTCAGTGGACTTAGGCACTGCCTATTGATGACAGCAGGAGCTGCTCTTGGAAACTTCTGAAACTCAACTCATTTAAACAGGTACGGGTGGTATGACACTATTTTCTTGAACCTAAAATAAATGAATGCCACCATATTCCAAGTCGCCCGTAAGCCTCTTAATAATCTATTCTCAATATATCAGCTAAAGAAACATTTTAAAATACAATCAGATCAAATGTGTCCTAATTTCAAAATCTTGAAAGGTTCTTTATTTCACTCAGAGTAAAAGCAATATACTTTCCTGCTTTATAAAGTCCTAGTGAACTGGCAGCGTTATCTCACTGATTTTTTAAAATCTGCAATTATTTCTTAACCACTCAGTGTTCTAGTGATAACTACCAGATCATTTACTGTTTATTGAAAACAATGCATATATTCAAATTCAGGGCTTTTTCATTGGCTGTCTTCTATAAATGAAATGAGGTTTTTTTCCCAGACATTCACATGGATATCTTTCCTACCTTCTTCCATTAGTAGGAGTCTCTTTTCAATAAAGGATATGCTGAGCACCCTACTTAAAATTGTACTGTGCCACTTGGCACTGGACGTGCAGTCTACACACTTTGTAAACTATCAACTGTTTGTTCATTTGATTGTATGGAATGATGTTTCTAGAGATATTTTGTTTCTGTTCTGAAACGGCTGATTAAAATTTTCCTAGATCTTTCATTTCCCTGATCAACTTTCTTTTTTTAAGAATTTAGCTGTTTCCAATATGTATCCATCTATTTGAATCACTTTCCAGTTACAACTCCAATCATGCCAACAGACTTCTTAGCCTTCAACTTCATGGAGAAAATATGAGTGTTGTAATTTCTGACATACTGTCAATCAATTTAAAAAGTTTGTATTTACCTTTCCTTTTCATGTTCTATTTTAATGGGACAGGGGCTTTAACATAAAATGCCAACTCAAAATATGGATTTTATTTCAAGCCTCTTCTTCATAAATCTCATTTCATTAATTGTGATTTCTCTGTTATCTAACTCTCTCATCAACGGCGAGACTTCAGAAACTGTTGAATTTGTAAACTTGACTAGGCGGTGTGCTAGGGACTAGGATTGTGAGAGTAGACAGAGTCACTCTTAGCTATGAAGCATACTACTTTTTTTTTTTTTATTGTACTTTAGGTTCTGCGGTACATGTGCAGATCATGCAGAATTGTTGCATAGGTACATATGTGGCCATGTGGTTTGCTGTCTTCATCCCCCCATCACCTATATCTGGTATTTCTCCCCATGTTATCCCTCCTCACCATCCCCACCCCCTGCTAATGCTCTGCTAGCCCCCACCAACTGACAGCAGTGTGTGATGCTCCCCTCTCTGTGTCCACGTGCTCTAATTGTTCAACACCCACCTATGAGTGAGAACATGCGGTGTTTGATTTTCTGTTCTTGTGTCAGTTTTCTGAGAATGATAGTTTCCAGATTCATCCATGTCCCTATGAAGGACAAGCACTCATTGTTTTTTTATGGCTACGTAGTATTCCATGGTGTATATGTGCCACAGTTTCTTTATCCAGTCTATCATTGATGGACATTTGGGTTGATTCCAGGTCTTTGATATTGTAAACAATACCACAATAAACATACATGTGCATGTCGCTTTATAATAGAACAATTTATAATTCTTTGGGTATATACCCAGTAATGGGTTTGTTGGGTCAAATGGTATTTCTATTTCTAGGTCCTTGAGGAATTGCCACACTGTCTTCCACAATGTTTGAACTAATTTGCACTCCCACCAACAGTGTAAAAGTGTTCCCCTTTCTCCACATCCTCTCTAGCATCTGTTTTCTCCACATTTTTAATGATCACCATTCTAACTGGTGTGAGATGGTATCTCAATGTCGTTTTGATTTGCATTTCTCTAATGACCAGTGATGATGAGCATTTTCTCATATGTTTGTTGGCCTCATATATGTCTTCTTTTGTAAAGTATCTGGTGACATTCTTAACCCACTTTTGAATGGGTTTGTTTGTTTTTTCTTGTAAATCTGTTTTAGTTCTTTGTAGAACCTGGATATTAGCTTTTTGTCAGATGGTTAGATTGCAGAAATTGTTTTCCCATTCTGTTGTTTGCCAGCTCATTCTAATGATTGTTTCTTTTGCTGTACAGAAGCTCTGGAGTTTAATTAGATCCCATTTGTCTATTTTGGCTTTTGTTGCCAATGTTTTTGATATTTTAGTCATGAAGTCCTTGCCTATGCCTATGTCCTGAATGAGTTTGCCTAGGTTTTCTTCTAGGGATTTTATGGTGTTAGGTCTTATGTTTAGATCTTTAACCTGTCTGGAGTTAATTTTAGTGTAAGATGTCAGGAAGGGGTCCAGTTTCTGCTTTCTGCACTTTGCTAGCCAGTTTTCCTATCACCATTTATTAAACAGGGAGCCCTTTCCCCATTGCTTGCTTTTCTCAGGTTTGTCAAAGATCAGATGATTGTAGATGTAGGGTGTTGCTTCTGAGGCCTCTGTTCCATTGGTCTACGTCTCTGTTTCAGTAACAGTACCATGCTGTTTTGATTGCTGTAGGCTTGTAGTATAGTTTGAAGTCAGGCAGCATAATGCCTCCAGCTTTGTTCTTTTTGCTTAGGATTCTTTTGGCTATTCGGGCTCTCTTTCAGTTCCATATAAATTTGAAGTGTTTTTTTTTTTCCAGCTTTGTGAAGAAGGTCATTGGTAGTTTGATGAGATAGCACTGAATCTATAAATTACTTTGGGCAGTATGGCCATTTTAAAGATGTTGATTCTTCCCAACTTTGAGCATGGAATATTTTTCTATCTGTCTGTGTCCTCTCTTATTTCATTGAGCAGTGGTTTGTTGTTCTCCTTGAAGAGGTCCTTTATATCCTTTGTTAGTTGTATTCCTAGGTGTTTTATTCTCTTTACAGCAATTGTGAATGGGAGTTCACCTTTGATTTGGCTCTCTGTTAGTCTGTTATTGGTGTATAGAAATGCTTGTGATTTCTGCACATTGATTTTGTGTCCTGAGACTTTGCTGAAGTTGCTTATCAGTTTCAGGAGATTTTGGACTGAGACAATGGGGTCTTCTAAACATATAATCAGGTTGTATGCAAATAGAGACAATTTGGCTTCCTCTTTTCCTAATTGAATACCATTTATTTCTTTTTCTTGTCTTATTGCTTTAGCTAGAACTTCCAATACTATATTGAATAGGTGTGGTGATAGAGGGCATCCTTAAGTTGAGGCAGCAATTAATAGCCTACCAACTAAAAAAAGCCCAGGTCCATATGGGTTTACAGCTGAATTCTACCAGACATATAAAGAGAAGCTGGTACCTATCATTCTGAAATTATTCCGAATAATACAAAAAGAGGGAATCCTCCCCAACTCATTTTATGAGACCAACTAATCATCCTAATGACATCCTAATAACATCCTATTATCATCTTAATAACAAAACTGGGCAGAGATGCAACTGAAAAAGAAAACTTCAGGCAAATATCCATGATGAACATTGATAGAAAAATCTTCAATAAAATACTGGCAAACAGAATGCAACAGCAACTCAGAAAGCTTATTCAACATGATCAAGTAGCCTTCATCCCTGGGATGCATGGCTGATTCAACATATGTGAATCTATAAATGTAATCCATCACATAAACAGAACCAAACACAAAAGCTACACGATTATCTCAGTAGGCGCAGAGAAGGCCTTCGAAAAAATTCAAAAGCCATTTATGCTAAAAACCCTCAATAAACTAGGTATTGATGGAACGTATCACAAAATAGTAAAAGCTATTTATGATGGACCCACAGCCAATATCATACTGAATTGGCAAAAACTGGAAGTATTCCCTTTGAAATCTGGCACAAGACAAGGATGACCTTTACTTGGTTTTATGAGTAATATACTATTCAAAGAATCACACCGAAAATAAACATTATCAAAATATGTTTCTATAAAGAAAACTTTATTTTATGAGACAATAGAGTAAATGATTTAATGAAGTCGCACTACAGAGAGGCTTCCCTGAATAACTGATTTTTCTCTGGCAGCAAGGGAGAATAGGCATTTTAAAAATGGTTTTCCAAAATCAGAAGTTTGCTGTTTCCCCAGATGCTGGTATTATCACCTCAACTAAAACATATGTGTAAACATAAAATGTTAAGTCCAGCCACCTCAAACACTGTCTTAAATACTTGCCTGTCAACATTATACATTAGTCTGTATTAAGATATTTTACCTTAAAATCTCTTTTAAGATTTATGAAAGCAAATCTCACTGGCAGAATATAATTTATATATTGTGCCCAATTGCTAATGAATCTTGAAAATGTAGTGTTTAGATTCACTCATTGCAATTCAGAGAGGTGCATGAACATAGGTGAGAATAGATGTTAAAAGACAATATACAAAAATGCATTGTAAAATATGTTGGCCATGTAATTTATTAAATAGTTTGAATATATATACAAGAATTGCATTTTGGAAATCTCAGCCTTTACAGTAAAAAAGATGCTTAAAGAGATGCAAAATGAAGGACGAAAAAAGTAGTTTGGAAGCTATTGCAGTGTTGATCAAGCTGAGTAATTGTGGTAAACCGGGCCTATGGTATGGCCACGCAGATAAAATGGAACTACAGAATTTTAAGCATTGAGGGAATAAAATTTTTAAGACTTGTGAATGTATTAGTTTGGTTTCCTCTAAAGTGAACTCTTACTCACAGATGTAAGTTCAAGTGCTTTTATGGATGTAACCCAAGGAATCACTGGTCAGTGAGGTAGAAAGTGAGATATGAAAGAAATGGGAACCAGTTATTTCCCAACATGGGAAATAACATGGGCATCAGGATCTCATTTTTGTCTGAGGGCTTCAGAAGACCATGAAAATAATTTTTCAAGAATGTCCCATGCAAGAGTTAAGGATGCCTAGGACTAAGTCTTCCACATTCCATCCACTATTAACTGATGTTGCTTTTAAATTATTCATTCCTACTATTTCCAACATACCTCATATGTCAGCTGCGTGTGCTAGGGAAATATCTCGAAGAAAAGTCACAAGCACTTTCAATAGGTAGTTGAGGGCAGGAACTAAAATGATAAGAAAATTGGTTAAATGGACAAGAATGCAACAACATCTAATAAAACTATGGCTTGGATATAGATGTGGCAGAGGGAGGTATCAAACCTGGCTTCAAGATTTGTAATTTGAATGGCTGGGTAGATACAGATGTCTTTCACTAACAACAAAGAACAACAGAAAAACATCTATCAAGAGAAATTGAGAGCGCAATATTGAACATGGTGGGTTTGAGATGTCATTGATGTAAACACATAAACGGATATGCAGTAGGCACTTGGATGCATAAATTGTGAATTCAGAGAAGAGTAATGATCTGGTCATTAACATTTTATAAATATTAAAAGCATAGTGTGCAGGGGTCATTATGGCGAATGCACTTAATGAAATAAACACAATGATGCAGCCAGATGATACCAGTCACCTGTGTTGTTGAACACACCAGTGCTCTCAAAAAAGGCACACAGTCATCGTGGCAAAGACGAATACTACAAATTAAAGATTGCAAAAATGAGGTACTAAACATTCTACATTCTGATGCTGCTCTACCCGAAATGGCAGATTGCTCAGATTTCCTTAGCCAGGCTTCTGCATCTATTTCCAATTGTTATGATTACTGGTGGCTAAGAGCTCACAGCTGTGCCCTTTTATAAAATTGAACTAAATTGGACTCAGTCTGGTAATCAGGGAATCTATGCAGCATCTCAAAGATGACCTACAACATTTTCATGTCCATGACATCCTCTTTTTCTACCTATGCCTGGATTTTTGGAACACCAATCTTGCCTGTGTCTTTTTTTCTTTCATCTTTTCTACATTATTGTTTGATCCCTTAAAAATTTTCCCTTAAAAATGCTCTCTCAATAAATCATGTTTACTTTAATCCCTGTGTTACATGAGCATGAGGCACAGAAGCCAGTGTCACCAACCATTGTGGCACTCATTCTTTAAAGTTGACTCGCACCCAGGGTCTCATGAAGCGTTTCTTTTGAATTGCTTACAGAAGAGAAAATGTTCAAGAAATGAAATTCTGTTATCAGAGCCATGGGCATGCGTATGGACATTAACATGCTGTGGGAAAAGGAATTATCTGAATTAAAGCTATCCATGACCAGTAGCAATTGGCTAACCTGGCTGGCTAGAGATCTGAACAAGTACAGATTGAAAGACTGAGGATAATGAGGCCAGGGTAAGAGATAAATGAGTCATCCTACGATTGGCAACAAAAAGTGTGAAGATTATTTTTTTATGACACCTTGTCCAACACCATAGAGAAGACACCGTGGAAGACATTTAACAATAAAATAGACACGATGATATAGCCAGATTATCCCAGCCATCTGTGTTGTTAACTACACAAGTCCTCTCAAAAATGCACACAGTTGTGGTGGCAGAGACGGATGCTACAACCGGGAGATTGTACAAAATGAGTTCTAAACAGTCTGCATTATGTTGCTGCTCCACTAGAAATGGTCACAAAAGTCAAAAATAATTTACTTCCTCTAATGGTGCTTCTATTTACTATGAGATTTTAATAGATTTGAGAATATTTAACACTTACTCTTGTTCAGTTCTTTATTTTTGGCATTTAATGAATTGTACAGATTTTCTTTTTTTTTTTTCTTTCAAACTTCTTCATCTTTTTGAATATGGGTGTTTTCAGAGTCTTTCATAGGCTTTTTTGTACACTTCCTCTTTGGGGTTTATATTAATGGCCAAGGTCTTAACCACAGCTGTATTAGAGATAGATAGATAGATGATATAGATAATAAATAGATAGTTAAACAGATATTCAATGTTGAGAGGATATAGTATATAAAGAAATAGGTACTCATAATTTGTGGTACAATGATTGATATTTTTTTTGAAGAACAATATGTTAAAATTAAATATATGTGCCATGCACTTTTGACCTTGAAATTTTACTTCTCTATGTTTATTTAGAAAAATGCATGTACTAGTCTACAGACTAGGTTTGAGCAAATTTTTCTTTTTTTTTTTTTTTTTTTTTGAGACAGATTCTCACTCTGTCACCCAGGCTGGAGTGCAGCAGTGCAATCTCTGCTCACTAGAACTTCTGACTCCCAGGTTCAAGTAATTCTCCTGCCTCAGCCTCCAGAGTAGCTGATACTACAGGTGTGCACTACCATGCCCAGGTAATTTTTGTATTTTTAGTAGAGATAAAGTTTCACCATGTTGGCCCGGAAGGTCTCGAACTCTTGACCTCATTATCCACCCATCTTGGCCTCCCAAAGTCCTGGGATTACAAGTGTGAGCCACCACATCCAGCAAAATTTTTTCTTGCATCCTTGTTTGTAAAAATGACTTTAGAAATTAAAATAAAAATGAATAGACCAATAGTAATAAATAACTGCATTATTTTTATATTACTATAATTCAGTTAAAAAATAATTAAGTTTGTGTTTTTCAATAAGCAGATACCAAGAGAGCATTAGACATGCAAAAGTTTTACTGAATAAGAGACCACAAGTATAAACTGGAGGGAACAGGAGTAGGCAGAAAACGTCTGCAAATTTTGATGCAGATATGACAATTGTGGAAGGAATAAGGGAAGGTTTGGGTAGTAAGAACCTCAAGTAATAGTGTAGCTTTTGAAAAATCTCAGCTAGGCTGAAGGAAGACCTAGATCAAAGGTGGCCTCTAAGATTTAACTCATATTGGGAAGATAGGGTCCAGCTCTTGTAACCCTGCTATGATTGTCATTGGTTGAGAGTATTCCAGAAAGAATATGGCTTCCTCATGATTGCTGAAGGGGATACCAAAGGGGCAGCAGCTAGGGGCTGCCTGTCAACTCGACTCCCCACAAAATGTAGACATAAACGAGTTTCTAGCAGCACATTTCCAATGCCACTACATCTAATTCACTTCATTTTTAAAAAGCAGCATTCAGGCCGGGTGCGGTGGCTCAAGCCTCTACTGTCAGCACTTTGGGAGGCCGAGGCAGGTGGATCACGAGGTCAAGAGGTCAAGAGGTCCAGACCATCCTGGCCAACATGGTGAAACCCCGTCTCTACTAAAAATACAAAAATTAGCTCGGCGTGGTGGCATCTGCCTGTAGTCCAAGCTACTCGGGAGGCTGAGGCAGGAGAATTGCTTGAACCTGGGAGGCAGAGGTTGCAGTGAGCCGAGATTGCACCACTGCACTCCATCCTGGTGCCTGGCAACAGAGTGAGACTCCATCAAAAAAAAAAAAAAAAAAAAAAAAAAGAAAAAAGCAACATTCAAAAGAACATGTATAGTATTATATCATTTATACAAAAACATATACAAGACAAAAATATCATTATAAATGCAGAATATTCACCAAGATATTAACAGTAATTGCTGTTGGGAGAAGGAGAGGTATCTCTTGTGATTTTGGGAGTCATAGGGTGATGGTATGGGAACAGAGGTGCTCTCACAGGATACTTCTGCTTTATTTATATGGTCATTATGTTGTTTTACTACTAACATTTAAAATTTTCAAATTTTAAGTGAATTAAATTTAATGAGAAAGCTTATGTGGGCAAATGCATTTTTTAAGAATAGCTGGTTATTGTTAACTTAAAATTTTTGTAATTCTTGTTGTGAAATATGGCACACATACAGAAAACATTGCAAAACAAAAGGACAAAGAACAATTAATTTTCACAAAACGTCCATGCAAGCCTCATCCAAACAAGTAAAGGACCATGGCAACTAGAAGATGGCATCCACACAGCCCGTCCCTAATCACTGCCTTCTTCCTTCTTTTACAAATAATTTATGCCAGACTTCAAAGTTAACTCTTTTTTTTAGTTATATATTTAGGTACAGGATATGCGTGTGTGTGTGTGTGTGTGTGTGTGTGTGTGTGTGTGTGTGTGTCTATCCAATTTATATATATATATATATCCTATAAATTGGACATATATATTTGATATAGAATATATATACATATGTATCACATATATATGTTCTATTTAATTTTATATCCTGTAGAAAAATGTTATAGAACATGCACATAAGTACAAATTACCCTCTTTAAAATGTGCTATACCTTTGTCTATACAGTGCACTTAATTGAATTAGACATTTAATTTTTACTTGATTACTTGATTTGAAATTCTGGTATGCAGCATTACAGTTTATTTCTCTTAATATATTTCTTATTATATTTAATTTATATTACATATAATTAATGCATATGCGTGTGTGTATATACGTGTTTGTGTATATCTAGAGAGAGAGAGGTGTGTGTATATATACATATATCTCCAATCCCTTTGTCAGTTACGATTATCAAAATACCTCCTGAAACTTTGCAGCTTGTGTGCTCACTTTCATAAGGGTATCTTGAGACAAACATGAGTTCCTCATTTTTATGTTATAAAATATATTCTATTATGGTTATTATATTTGTGTTTTAATATTCTTCATTCCACTTCATATAATCTTAAAAATATTCTATAATTATACTAGAAATCATACAGTTTTGCCTTTTTAATTTAGGTGTTCAACCCAAATGAAGGAGGTCTTTGATTTACAATGCAACATAGAGATGAAGTAAATTTATTTTTTTATGTTTCTATTAAGTTATTTTACCATAATGTATTGTAAAGACTCTCCTTTTCACACTGTTCTGTATTGCAACTTGTATTAATTTACAACTGCTGAACATATACATATATTATAGTATATACAAATAAATAGATGTGTGTAATATCTAGCATATTACTTGCAATTTGTATGGAGAAAATATTCTAATTCATTGACATAACACAAATTTTCATTTCTAAACTTAATTGAACTTTAAAAAATATGATGCCAAAAACTGCTTTTTTTCTTAATATGAATTTAATTTTAACTTTCTAGGTGAACCACATCTCTATTTGAGCAGGCAGTTGGAAGAATTATTTTAGACGGTTGTGTAGCCTGCAGTGACTGTGCTCAAGGGTTTTAAAGGATTTGCAGAACTTATCTTACACTTTCTTATTTATTGCTGGATTTATTGTCCACCCTGGAGACTCTACTAAATTACTAAAAGCATGTCTTATGTCTCCTAAAGGTTTGTAATCATTTATTTGCTTTATAAATATAGTTAGAATAGTAAATGATATTCCTTTAAATGCTTCTCAGTTAAATTTTTAATGAATAGTAAACACTAAAGAAGTACATACATTTTGATAAAAGCACATTTTGAGAAAGTAATTATTGATAGTCCATAAGAATGATAATTTCACCACGATTTTTCAAGTAAAACAACATATCAGTTATTTTTTGTTTTTGACATAGAGGTAGGTGGCTAAGGCAATAACCTAAATTACTTACTTGCTCCAAGTGTATTGATTCCTAAAATGTTAAGTTGAATTTCACATACATTGAATTGTCTTTACCTACAGGTAGAAAAGAAAATGAAGATAAAAGATTAAACAAAACCTTGAAAATATAATGTCACAGAAAAAAAATACATATATATATGTATATGTATATGTGCGTGTGTGTATATATACATATATATGTATATGTATATTATATATATATGTGTGTGTGTGTGTGTGTATATATATATATATATATATATATATATATATATAATCTCCCCAGGTGAATGTAGGATTAAAAAACCCAAACTTCAAAGCAGCATTTATACCCTTGGGGAAATTTACTGCAAATAAAAAGAAACGTTCATAGTAATTTGTAAGCTTTTAGTTGGCTCTTGAGCTACCTTGAAGGATTTCTAAGGTATAAATATATGTAGAGAATGCTGTAAAATATCAAATTTCTAACTATTAGACTTAGTTAAAAGCAAGTTAATTATTTAATGAATCCATGTTCCATATAATTTTATTTCCTGTAGAATAACATTATATAACATGCACATAAGAAGTACAGATTACTTAGCCTCTTTAAAATTTGTTGCACCTTTTTCTATGCAGTGCTGCTTAAGTGTATTAGACATTTAAATTTTACTTGATTTGAAATTATGATATGCAGCATGTTAGTTTATTTTTCTTAATATGCATTTTCATTGGTTATTCTTTATAATACAAAGCTATATGCAGCAAAGATTTAATTTACTAAATGATGCACAGTGAACGTTTAGGAAATTGAATTTAAGAATGTTAGTGGTTATTTATACAAGTTTTAAAATTATTAGTTTGCAGAAGAATTGGTTACTTAATTTGTCAAGAAGCCAATGAGTTTAGAGACTTTTTACCACACATTTCTTTTTTTATTCATTTACTTATTTTCGATTTAGTAAATATTTGCACATAAACTACATCATGTTATTTATAAATATATTTATTTATAATTTGTGATAAATATTACAACTAACTACAAATTTTCATGAGTAGAAATACTATGGTAACAAGAAATGAAGTTCTTCATTTACCTTACCTTCAAGCCAATATAGTAATGTTCAGAGTTTAAAGAAAAGAAAATAGGGCCGGGGGCAGTGGCTCATGCCTGTAATCCCAGCACTTTGGGAGGCCGAGGCGGGCGGATCACGAGGTCAAGAGATTGAGACCATCTTGGCCAATATAGTGAAACCCCGTCTCTACTAAAATATTAAAATTAGCTGGGCATGGTGGCGTGCGTCTGTAGTCCCAGTTACTCGGGAGGCTGAGGCAGGAGAATTGCTTGAACCCGGGAGGCGGAGGTTGCAGTGAGCTGAGCTTGCGCCACTGTACTCCTGGCGCCTGGCAACAGAGTGAGACTCTGTCTCAAAAAAATAAATAAATAAAATAAAACCCTAGAAGAAAATCTAGGCAAAACCATTCAGGACATAGGTGTAGGCAAGGACTTCATGACCAAAACACCAAAAGCATTGACAACAAAAGCCAAAATAGACAAATGGGACCTAATCAAACTTCACAGCTTCTGCACAGCAAAAGAAACAGTCATAAGAGCGAATCAGCAACCAACAGAATGGGAAAAAATTTTTGCAGCTTACCCATCTGACGAAGGGCTGATATCCAGAATTTACAAAGAACTAAAACAGATTTACAAGAAAAAAAACTAACAAGCCCATTCAAAATTGGGCAAAGTATATGAACAGACACTTTACAAAAGAAGACATACGTGAGGCCAACAAACATGAAAAAATGCTCATCATCACTGGCCATCAGAGAAATGCAAATCAAAACAACATTCAGATACCATCTCACGCCAGTTAGAATGGTGATCATTAAAAAATCTGGAGACAACAGATGCTGGAGAGGATGTGGAGAAATAGGAACACTTTTGCACTGTTGGTGGGAGTGTAAATTAGTTCAACCATTGTGGAAGACAGTGTGGCGATTCCTCAAGGACCTAGAAATAGAAATTCCATTTGACCCAGCAATCCCATTACTGGGTATATATCCAAAGGATTACAAATCGTTCTACTGTAAGGACACGTGCACACGAATGTTCATTGCAGCACTGTTTACAATAGCAAAGACCTGGAACCAACCCAAATGCCCATCGATGATAGACTGGACAGGGAAAATGTGGTATATATACACCATGGAATATTATGCAGCCATCAAAAATGATGAGTTTGTGTCCTTTGTAGGGACATGGATGAACCTGGAAACCATTATTCTCAGCAAACTGACACAAGAGCAGAAGATCAAACACCGCATGTTCTCACTCATAGGCGGGTGTTGAACAATGAGAACACATGGACACAGGGAGGGGAGCACTACACACTGGGGTCAGTTGGGGGGAAATAGGGGAGGGACGGTGGGGGGTGGGAGGCTGGGGAGAGATAGCAAGGGGAGTGATGCCAGATGTAGGTGATGGGGAGGAAGGCAGCAAATCACACCTATGCAACAATCTTGCATGTTCTTCACATGTACCCCAAAACCTAAAACACAATAAAATAAATAAATGGGAAAAAAAATGATAAAAAAAAAGAAAATAGAAGTAATATAAATTTAGGTTAACAAATGTTTATTGGACATGTATTATGTTGAAAGCACCACTATGTTAATATATACATATATAAATATATATGTACAAAATGTGTGTAGGTATGTGTGTATATACATGTATACACATAAAATTATGCAACTATATGCTCATCTCTCTTTGTTTCTTAAAATGAATACAATCTTGATGGAACTGGGCTCTGTATTAAAACAGGCATGGAGTAGAATTTGAAAATGTTCATAGTGGAGGTAAACATTTAGAACTATTATTAACCATAACTGAGTTATAATTTTCAAAATCATGTGGTCAGAGTGATAAAGATATTGTAACACAAATTAATAATACGGATCTTCAGTAACAGAGATAATTTGAATAAGTAGAAATGTGGTAAAGACCACTCCAGGTTAAGCAAAAAAAACCCATTACATTTGGTTAAAGCTAAGTAAATATGCATGCAAGATGGTCTTAGGGCGCAAAATTAGTGTTGAGTGGCCACTTAAAGCATTTGTGTTTTTCTGTTAGGCATAAAAGTCATTGATTCTGGTTTGGCGGTTTGGTAATCAGGAGAATACCATGATCAAGTTATACTTCAGAATTACTTAGCTCACTAAAAGTGTATGTCACTAATAATATCACTATAATAATGAAACAATTATAATATTGTTTAATAGATAACATGATTAAGTAATAATGTAGAGGGTAAGATTTTTGGAATCTAAAACATTGCTATATAAGAAATTTTCTGTAACAAATTATTTTACAGACACAAGTCTACAATTCTTCCATTGATTAAAACAAGTCAGTTTTTAGTAAAAAAATATGCATCCAAAATTTTTGTGTGTTTTTTGTTTGTTTGTTTTCAATTTAGCAAATTTAGATTTTAACTAAGTTTATATTATTAGCCTCTTTTTTTCATTAGAGCATGGAATGTGATGCCAACATCAGGGTTTTGTGGATTTCTGATTATATCTGTATTTGTACATATCAATATGTTCTGATCACATTCGTATCTATAAGATTTGTACCCATAAATTGTCCGTATCCATGCCTTTACAATTCATTTTGTTTTAATAATATGTTTTGTAAATCTTCTAAGTGACTCTAGGGCCATGCAATGCAGTTGTTGCAATATTGTGTAAATGGTGCCCTATGGGTTTTTCTTCCCTTGACTTTTCTCTCCATCTTCCATGCCACTAAAATACTTTCTTTCAAAGAATATGGACAAAAATAGAGGTCAGGGCTCCTCTAATATTAGATTACCAAAATAAAAACAATAATACTGTTAATAATACAAATGGCTGTTTGTTGCTGTTTGTTGTTCATTCTTTGCTGTTAAAGCAGGAGATTTAGGATATAACATCGCCTTTAGGGAAATTTAAAAAAAAATTTTCAAAATAAAAATGACCAAGTAAGTTTTTAGGGGGGTATTATTTTGCTGTTTCCTCCTCATGGCCTTGGAAACAATTTTACAGAAATTTGTTTTTTACTAACAAGTAAGCAGTAAGATTTTCGGAAAGGAAATACAGCAGAAATAGGCCAAGGACACTTTTCAGCCCTTTCTTAGTGAGCATGTTAGACTAAAAGAGCAAAATAAAATGTCTATGTTTATTTTATATTTTATCACAATTCTCAAAATTAAAGATTACATTTTTGTTTGAGGACAAGATCTTATTAATAATATGAAATAATGAAGTTTTAGCACATACCCTCTAAAAATATCACGTGAAAAACTGCAACTGCTAGGTAACTGGTTGGAATTTCTCTGGTTTTAAATTTGGCTGTCTTCTTTCTCAATTAGTAAAACCATAGTTTGTTATTGACATTTCCACCAGGAATATATATGTTATTAGCTGAAGTGGCTACTGTGAAATAGTGGGAATGCAGCTTTCGTAATGTTCATTCTTTGAAACATTGTTTCTATTTAAAATGTACTATGTTGAAATGTTGAGCTATAATTTGGAATAAAAAATAACATGGACTATTTTAATTCTGCTTCCAGATAAATTTAATGATAGAAATTCACTTGTATAAATACCTATACATTTATGATATAGATAATTTGTATCATCCTAAAAAGTTTCTTCATGTCCATCCTACACTCCATGATGGAATCCAGGGAACCATCAATTTGCCTTTTGTCACTAAAGAACAGATATTTCTTTATATGTTTGCATGTTATATGTGTATATTGCTTGTGTCTGGCTTCCTTTTAGAAGCATGATGTTTTTGATATTTATGCAATTTATTACATGCAGGGTTTTCTAGATAGTCATGTTTTCTGCAAACAGGAATCATTTGACTTCTTCTCTTCCTAACTGGTTGCCTTTTATTTCTTTTTCTTTCCCGATAGCCTTGATCAGGACTTCCAATACTGTGTTGAACAGGGACAGTGAGAGAGGGCATTATGCCTTTTGCCAGTTTTGAAGGGGAAAGTTTCTGCCTTTGGCTCATTCAGTATCGTGTAGACTGTGGGTTTGTCATATACAGATCTTATTATTCTGAGGTATTTTCCTTAATTGCCAAAATCATTGAGAGTTTTTAACATGAAGGACTTGAATTTTATCAAAAGACTTTTGTGCACGTATTGAGATTATCATGTGGTTTTTGTCTTTACTTCTCTTTATGTGATTAATCACATGTATTGATTTGCATATGTTGAACAAACCTTGCATCCTAGGGATGAAGCCTACTTGATCATGGTGGATAAGCTTTTTGATGTGCTGCTGGATTTGATTTGCCAACATTTCTTTCTTGTATTACTGCAAGGTTCTGGTATTAGGATGATCCCGACCTCATAGAATGAGTTACGGAGAAGTTCCTCCTTCTCAATTTTTTGGATTAGTTTCAGTAGGAATGCTAGCAGCTCTTCCTTCTACATCTGGTAGAATTCAGCTGTGCATCTAGCTAGTCCTGGGCTTTTTAGAGTTGGTAGGCCATGTAATAATGCCTGAATTTCAGAGCTTGTTATTGGTTTGTTTAGCAATTAAATTTATTCCTGATTTAATCTCGGTAGGGAGTATATGTCTAGGAATTTATCCATTTATTCTATGTTTTCTGGTTTATGTATATAGAGGTGTTTATGCTGTTCTCTGATGGTTGTTTGTATTTTTGTGGGGTCAGTAGAAACACCTTCTTTGTCATATCTGCTTATGTTTATTCGAATCTTCTTTATTAGTCTACCTAGTGATCTATTTTATTAGATCTATTTTTTTGAAAAGCGATTTTGGGTTCTTAGTTTGCAATTGTCTTTCATGTCTTCACCTCCCTCAGTTCAGCTCTGATCATTGTTATTTCATTTTTTTCTGCTAGATTTGGCATTTGTTTGTTCTTCGTTCTCCAGTTTTTAGTTGTGATGTTACACTGTAAACTTGATATCTCTCTAACGTTTTCATGTGAGCATTTAGTGCAATAATTTTTCCTCTTAATACTGCCTTAGTAACACTGCCGTAACTTAGCTGTGTCTGAGAGAATCTGGTATGTCCTGCTTTTGTTCTCATTACAAAAATCTTTATTTCTATCTTAACTTCATTATTAACCCAAAAGTCACTCAAAACCATATTTATCCATTTTTTTTCTGTGATTGTATGGTTTTGAGTGAATTTCTAAGTCTTGACTTCTAATTTGATTGTACTTGGTATAAGAGATTGTTATGATTTCATGTTTTTTCTTTTTTTGAATTTGCTGTGTAGTGTTCTACTTTCAATTACAAGTTTACAGTAAATACCGTGAGGTATTGTTGATTTGGAGTGCAGAATTCTGTAGATATGCACCAGGTCCATTTGATCCAGTGCTAAGTTCAGCTCCTAATTATCTTTATTGATTTCTGTGTCAATGATGTCTAATATTATCAGTGGAGTGGTAAAGTTTTCCGCTATCTTTTTGTGGGGGTCTAAGTCTCTCTGAAGGCTTCTAAGAACTTGCTTTATGAATCTGGGTGGTCCTGTGTTGAGTGCATGTATATTTAGGATAGTTAGATTCTCTGGGTGAATCTCACCCTTTACTATTATGTAATGCCCTGCTTTTCTTTTTTGATCTTTGTTGATGTAAAGGCTGTTTTGTCAGACAGTAGGATTTCAACCCCTGATTTTTTCTGCTTTCCGTATCTTGGTGGATTTTTCTCCATCCCTTTATTTTGAGCTCATGTGTGTCATCACACATAGAGGTTGTATTCATTCCTTTTTGTTCTTTTCTTCTCTAGTCTTGTAGGCCTATTTTATTTCAGAAAGCCAGTTTTCAAGCTCTGAGATTCTTTCCTCTGCATTTCCTATTCTGCTGTTAATACCAGTGATTGCATTACGACATTATTTTATTGTGTATTTCAGCTATATCACGTTGGTTAGGTTCTTCTCTATACTGGCTGTTTTGTCTGTCAGCTCCCACATTGTTTGATCATGATTTTTAGCTTCCTTGCATTGGGTTTCTGTGTACTCTGTGGCTCAATGATCTTTATTTCTACCCATATTTTGAATTATATTTCTGTCATTTCAGTTTTCTCAGCTTCAGTCTTGTTCTGAACCCTTGCTGGAGTTTTTGAGACAGAGTCTCGCTCTGTCAACAGGCACCAGGCTAGAGGCCAGTGGCTCAGGCTCAGCTCACTGCAACCTCCACCTCGGGTTGTGACTTCTGGTTATGAACCCCGCAAAGCTGAAAAATTTATTAATGGACTTTGAACCTTACAAAACTGCTAAATTCAGTTATTGGTTATAGTAGCTATTCTGGAGTCCTTAGGATTTTCTATGTATGTAAACATGTCCTCTTATCAATATGAAAAGTTCTGATTTCCTGTTCTAATGAGCATGCTTTTAATTTCATATTCCCATGTACCCATCTCCCCAATCTAGCAACTGTTGTTTCCACTACAAGTTAAATCGGCATGATAAAAATGATTGTCTTTGTGATTTTCTATGATGAAAATTTATACAGTTCAACATCTAAATACTAAGTATTCTATTAACTTTGAATTAATGAAATTATTTTTGTTTTTAGAAATAAGATTAAAAGTACTACCTACAATTAATGGTGTGTAAAAAGGTTTTACCTTTTAAGGGCTTTGATTTATTTAAATGCTTTTTTGCATCCATTATGATAAGGACATGGTTTTCTTGTTGATACTGTTAATATCATGAATCATACTGATTTATTTTTAAATTAAATTTATTCATTATTTATTTATTTTAGAGGTGGACTCTTACTCTGTTGCTCAAGATGGAGTGTAGTGATATGATCATAGCTCACTGTAAACTCAAATTCCTATGCTCAAGCAATCATCCTGCATAGCCTTCTGAGTAGCTAGGACCACAGGTATGCACCATCATGCACAGCTATGTTCTCTAGTTTTTTGTAGAGATGGGGGCCCCACTATGTTGCCTAGGCTGGCCTTGAACTCCTGGGCTCATGTAATCCTCTTCCTTTGTCCTCCCAAAATGCCGGGATTACAAGAGTGAATCACTATGCTTGACTGACTTTATTAGACAGTTTTTTTTGTTTTTTTTTTTCTGACATAGAGTTTCGCTCTTGTTACCCAGGCTGGAGTGCAATGGCGTGATCTCGACTCACCGCAACCTCCGCCTCCTGGGTTCAGGCAATTCTCCTGCTTCAGCCTCCTGAGTAGCTGGATTACAGGCGCGCGCCATCATGCCTGGCTAATTTTTTGTATTTTTG
This sequence comes from Sapajus apella, assembly GCF_009761245.1. NCBI lineage: Eukaryota > Metazoa > Chordata > Mammalia > Primates > Cebidae > Sapajus > Sapajus apella. The sequence goes on from NW_022436945.1 coordinate 49,233,595, forward strand.
GTAGAGACGGGGATTCACCATGTTGACCAGGATAGTCTCAATCTCTTGACGTCGTGATCCACCCGCCTCAGCCTCCCAAAGTGCTGGGATTACAGGCGTGAGCCACCGCGCTCAGCCCCCTATTAGACAGTTTTACATAAAATTGAGCAGAAGGTGCAGGGATTTTTGGCATACCTTCTGTTTCTACGCATATGTAGTCCTGCCCACTATTAACATCCATCCCACACTGTACATTTATTACAATTGATAAACCTACATTAATACATTATTGTTATGTGAAGTCCAAGGTTCACAATTGAGTTCATTCATATATATATTATACATATATACATTTATAGTTGCACTCGAAGTTCTGGGGTACATGTGCAGAAAATGCAGGACAGTTGCATAGGTACATACATGGCATATGGTTTGAATGTGGTTTGCTGCCTCCATCCGCCCTGGGGATTTGACAAGTTTATAATGCCATGTATCTACCATTTTGTGATACATTAGAGTACCATACAGAATAGTTTCACTGCTCTGTAATTATTTGTGCTCTTTCCCTCTTCACTAACCCCTGATTTTTTCTATCTCCATGGTTTTCCTTTCTCAAGAATGTCATACAGTTGAAATTTATAGCATGTAGTCTTTTCCAATGAACTTATTTCACTTGATAATACACATATTAGGTTGCTCCTCATCATTTGATGGCTTGATAGCTCATTTCCTTTTAGTGTGAAATATTATTCCATTGTCTAGATGTACCACATTTTATTTGTCATTTTATTTTCTGAAAAATATCTTGTTTGCTTTATGTTTGGGTATTTATGAATAAAGCTTCTATACATACTCCCATGTTTTTATGTGAACATAAGTTTTCAACTCATTTGATGAAATACTAAGAAGCATGATTACTAGATCATATAGTAAGATAATTTTTAATTTTGCGAGAAATTGACAAATTGTCTTTCAAAATAGCTTAATATTTTGAATTATTCTCAGCCATGAATGAGAGTTCCTGTTGCTGTACCTCCTCAGCAGCATTTGGCATTTTCTGTACTTTGGATCCTGGCCATTCCAATAGGTGCATAGTGGTATCTCATTGTTATTTTAATTTGCACTTCCCTAAAGACATATTTTTACATGTGCATTTTCTGTCTATATGTCTTCTTTGGAAAGATGCCTGTGAAGAATTTTTCCCTTTTTTTAATCAAGTAATTCATTTTCTTACTGATGAGTTTTAAGTACTCTTTGTATATTTTGGATAAAAGTCCTTTATTAAGTGACTTTGGTAAATACATTTTTTCCTGTCTGTGACATTAATTTTAATTCACTTGACAGTATGTTTTGGTGAGCGAAGTTTTTAATTTTAGGCGAGATGCAGTGGATCACTCCTGTAATCCTAGCATTCTGGGAGGTCGAGATCAGGAGCTCAAGACCAGCTTGTCTAACATGGTGAAACCCTGTCTGTACTAAATACATAAAAAAAATTTAGCCAGGCCTGGTGGCGCATGCCTGTAATCCCAGCTACTTGAGAAGCTGAAGCAGGAGAATCTCTTGAACCTGGGCGGCAGACTTAGCAATAAGCCGAGATTGCGCCATTGCCCTCCAGCCTGGGCAACAAGAGTGAAACTCCTTCTCAAATAATAATAATAATAATAATTTTAATGAAGTTCAGCATATCAGTTTTTGCTTTTAGGAGTTGTGCCGTTGATGTTGTGTCTAAAAAGTCATTGTCATAACCAAAGTTACTGATATTTACTCCTGTGTTTTGTGGTATGAGTTTTACAGTTTTGCATTTAACATTAGGTTTATAGTAATGTTTGAGTTAATTTTTGTGAAGGGTTTAAAGTCCATGTCTAGATTTGTTTTGATTTATTTTTAAACATTAAACAACTTTACACTCTTGAGATAAGCCCCCTTTGACCGGAATACATATGTGTTTTATACACTTCTTGATTCAATACATTCAAATATTTTTATAATGGTGTTTTATGTCTATGCTCATGCATAATATTGGTTTTCATCTTTTTAAAATTTTAATATATTTTCTTGGTTAAGTGTGATCTCATAAAATGCTTTTTAAAAGATTATTCATAAAAATGCTATTTTTTTAAATCAATGTTTGTTAGAACTGACCAGTAAAGTTATCTAACTTTTATATAGTGTAAGTAAGGTTTCTTTGTGTGAATAATTTTGTTTGTTTTATCACATATTTCCTGTTTTAAAAGATATAGGATTATCAAGTGTTTCATCCCTTTATTAGACAGCTTTGGTAATCTTTATTTTCAAATGAATTTTTCCATTTTGTCTGATTGCCAAATTTATTAGTGTGAAATTTTATACGTATTTAGGTTTTATTTTGTTCTATGTAGAAACTATATTGTTGTCATTCCTTTGATTTCTTAATTAAGAATCTGTCTTTTATATATACTTTCTTTCAATTTTATTTGTTTCTTTATCTTTTGTATTTCAGAGATTTGAAATAACAACACATTTCTAAGATGTATTCATTTTAACTCTACTCATTATATTTGACTGGTAGTTTCTGGATATTTCCTGGTAACTATATTTTCTATAGCTCTAAATTTCTTTCTTTGTCACAGCCTACTTAATTAAATAAGACCTAATGAGTGCTTTAACTGCCTCATTCTTTTCCTGGTTGAATAAAAATTTAGATAAGCAAAGCATCATGTTCCTTTCCAACATTAAGCCACTGCTGCTCGGGACAAAGATCCCCATATCATACAAACTTGATACCTGTATCTGCTTTTGTATCAATTGCATCTACCTTACAATTTCCCCACTTCCTTAAGTGTTAATGTTCAAATAAATTCTGGCTTATTTTTTTCTTAATTTAAAACAATTTGTTTCATTTTTGTCTACAAGGATGTATAATTTCATGGAATTGCTATCATAAGATGTTGCACTCTCTCTCTTTTTTTTTTTTTTTTTTTTTTTTACAGAGTTTTGCTCTATTGTCCAGGCTGGAGTGCACGGGTGTGATCTCTGCTCACTGCAACCTCCATCTACTAGCTCCAAGTGATTTTCCTGCCTCAGCCTCCTGAATAACTGGATTACAGGCCCCTGCCACTATGCCTGGCTAATTTTTATATTTTTTATAGGGATGGGGTTTCACCATGTTAATCAGGTTGCTCTCAACATCCTCCTGTAATGTGATCCACCCACCTTGGCCTCCCAAAGTGCTAGGGTTACAAGTGTGAGCCGCAGCATCTGGCTAAAATGTATTCTTAATACGACTGTATGTTAAATCTATCTGGATATGTATTAATTTCTTGATCTATTTTATCAAATAGTGGGCAGTTAATTTGGTTTTTCCTGTTATGTATCTGGTATGAATTTCAATGATTTCTGCTCTCGCCTTTATCATCATCTTTCTTCTTTTACTTAGGATTTAATAAGCTCTTTTTTCTTCCTAGATGTTTAAGATAGAATAGTTGTTTTACAACTTTGATTTCAACTTTTCAATTGTATGCATTTAAAGTATAAATTTTGCTCTAAGCCCAACTGTGATTATATCTCCCACATTTTGTTATGCTAAGTTCTCATTTTCATATTATTTAAAATGTTTTTTTCTTATTAATTTTTTTCTTTGCACTTATATATTATTGATAGTGGTTTGTTAAGATTCAGTTCTGGGGACTTTACATACACGTTTCTGTCATAGATTTCTAATTTAATTACATTTTCTTGTCAGATAAGTTAGAAGGATTATGTCATTTAAAATTAACTTGGATTTATTTTATGGCCTAACATATAACATATTTTGACCAAAATTTCTTATGCATTTCAAACACAAACACTGATTTTCATACAATATTTCTAAATGTTAATTATTTTAACTTCATTGCTAATATTGTGTAAGACTTCTGTGTCCTCGTTTCTTTCTACGTGTTCTCTCAGTAACTGAGGGAAGTGTTGAAATCTCTAACCATACTTTGGAATTTACTTAAAATTTTTTTTCCAATTTTGTTCCATGTAACTTGAACTTTTTTATTAGGATATTTAAGAATTTATGATTCCAAAGTTAATTAACCACTTTGCAATTTTGAAATGTCTCTCCTTAATCAAGGCAAATATTATAGCCCCGCAAGCACTCATAATGCCTTCCATTTGCTGGTTTTATCTTATTTATTTATTTTTTTTCTTTTAACTCATCTAATTTAAGTTGAATGTAGTCAGGCATATTTCAGCAAAATTTGAGTTTTCACAAGTGAGTGTGATTAAAACATAAGTGTTACAGGAATTGAGGTTATTTCAGGGAAATAACTACAATGCTGGAAACCTGCACCCTTGAAATAATTCAAGTTACAATGTTAAAGATAAGCAATAAAC
>NW_022436945.1:49242932-49350213 GCF_009761245.1 Sapajus apella
ATGCTTCTTTCTGCATCTATTGAGATGATTAAAAATAATTTGTTAACTATTACAGAGGTATCCAGTACACATGCTAAATTTAATGAGCACACCTCAATCTTTAACCAAAACGATAATCACACCACAATCAATGGCTTTTTGTTAGCAAACAGGATGATTCTTTCTTTGATAAATATTTGTTTGGATTTTAGGACTTTAATGTATTTCTCCTTCTTTTTCAGTAACTGTATTATTCTCTATAATCTCTTTAGCTAAATATTCCTTCTTTCCCAGGTGTGTGAGAGTCTGGGTGACCCAAGACTTTGTAATTGGATTAATCCATTTACAAATAGTACCTAGGAGGTCTCACTCAGCTTCACAAGTTTAAACACAACTTTAGTTCTTGCCTCCCAAGTTCGTATCTACTTCTAGATATCACCCCCATCTTCGTTATTATGTATTCAGTTGCTTAAACAAGAGCTCCACCTTATTTAATAAGCAAATGGCATAATATATCCACAGATTAACTTCTCATATTTCGTCCCAAACTTTCTCTGGTTGTTGCCTTTTGATTTTCGGTAAATTAAAAGTCCATTTTAAAATTTTCTCAGGATAACAACAAAAAGCCAATGAATAAAAAAGGAAAGCGGCAAGAATAACAGAAAGAAAAAAAGTTGGATTCATCTTCAACCTACCTAATTTTGATTTTTCTATATACAATTCAATTTTGTTAACTTTACCTTAAAATATTATCAATCTCTGAAAAGTTATACCTACCATCAACATCTGTCACAGAGATTGTTGGAATTGCTTTCAAAAATCTATATGTGGCTTCTCATCTTTTCTCTAACTAAGTTATCAATTTCAACAAAGAGATATTTTAATACAAAGTTTTACTTAAGCTGGATGAGTAATTCCTGAAAATATCATGTAGAACATGGTGGCTATAGTTAAAAACAGTGAATATACTTGGAATTTCCTAAGAGTAGACCTCAAATGTTCTCACCATACACGCAGAAAGAGGTAACTGTGTGAGGTGGTGGACATGTCAATTAGTTTCATTGTAGTCACCAGTTCAAAATACATACATTTATAAAAACATGATGTTGTACACCTTAAATATATATATTCCTGTCTGTCATTTTTTGGTTAAATATACCTGAATAAGGCCAAGGAAAAATAAAAAAAGAATAAGTTAGTTCGGGGAACCCTTTGTTCAAAACTCATATTAATTTCTAATTTTACTCCAAATAAAATTTAAAGTTATTATAATCACTGACGAAGCCCTGTACTAGCTGGCCCCTATTTTCATTTGATTCACCTCTGACTACATTTTTCTCGATCACACCTCTTAACTGAACTGGCCTCTTTCTAATTCTTGAACACTTGCCTGCATCAATGCCCTTGAATTGGCTATTCATATTGACTGAATTATTCCTTTCCATATTGCTTCAAATAGTGAGACCCTTTCTAAACAATGACCCTTTTAAAATAATAAAGTATCCACTTCCCAAATCAGTAAATCATATCTCCCTTCTTTAATATCTTTCTAATAGATAATATCAAGGTGCCAACAAACATGTAAAGGATTAAATGCAAGATAACGACAAAGAAAGAAAATGCAGCTAATGAAAGCAAATGGTAACAAGTAAACAAAAATTTGCTAAGACTTTAAGGAAGTTCCATTGCCACTACAGCCACCTGTCTGAATTAAAATCATTTATGAATCTTTGAGACAGATGAGTTTGGGCTTGCTGGATTTTAATGTAGAAACTGTGATAAGCAACATACATGTATCCCAAGTTGGAAATATCCCTAAATCCCTACTTCAGATGTTACCAAATGGAAAATAACAGCCACTCTGAAGGTAGAAGTAGGAGTGATGCTGTGCAATAAGCAAGAAGCAGTATCAGTGCCAGTCAAAGAATATTCCCCACTCTCAGGATAGGAGACCTCAAAATATATGTTAAGAAGAATTTTACCATTATTATAAATTCATGTTTGTTTTGTGTCTTCAATTCTTTGTTCTGAAATTTGCTTTTATTGCAGTTATTTTGCCCATGCTTATTTACTAATACTGGCTATTTCAGTATTGTTAATTCATATTTTAAGTCCTTAGATCTATAACCAAGGGAACCACGATTTGAAATAATTTTTGGTGTATTCGCACGAGTTAAAGACAATTAGAAAAGGAAACAAACAAACAAATATTATTCATGTATAGATCATGACCCACAGATACAAGGCTCAATGTTCAAAATGGACAGGACTTTGATCTGTCTCTCTGAAAACAGTATATGTGTATTTTGCATTAGAAAAGAATAATTAATTAAATATTTGATGACTAGAGTGGTAGATTACAATAGTAGTTTTAACTATTAAAAATGTGATTCTATTTTTTCTTAGAAAAAGTAATATTTTACATTTTGATCAAATTTAAACATAGACATAGTAGCATAAATCAATGACATATGAATTGAATTAATATATGCCACTCCTAGGTAGAAGCTTTAATATTAAATACCTAAGCAGAAATATCAATACTGTCTTCCCCTTGATGTGGTGATTGCTGAAACAAATATTAAATGATTTCCTAATGATTACCTCAGTGGCTTGGATGAGTAGCACTCCTCAGAAGAGCCAAGCTGAATATCTAGCTATGACTAGAAATAAACTGCTATTGCATTAAGCCACTGGCATTTTCAATTGGTTAGCAGTGTCAATATACCCTCTACTATTTTGACTGATACACTAATATGTTATGGTATATACTCATTTATTTTATTTGCTGTCTAAGCCTAAGAAGATCTATTTCATGAAGTAATTGATATTTATTTATAAATTTGGGAGAAGGTCCATTAAATTGCTTCTATTTGAACAGTAAAAATAAATAGATCTTTACTAAAGGAGTTCAATCAAGCTTGATAGTTGCATGAATAAATGAATAAAACAAAGAAATAAATATATACTCGCATTCCTAATATTGCAAAATATCTATGTTAGTCATATGAAGCTGAGAATATAAAAGTGTTTGAAAATGATAAAACTATATGTTGAAAAACAATATAAATATAGATTTTGTACTTAAATTGCCCACGTTTACTTTAAGCATATGATTTAACATAGGCTATCCAACTTTGTGTTTGCTAGTTTTATTTTTCAAAATAAAATAAATTTGGATTTTTTTTGGCAAACAATAATCAAGTAACATAAGTACATTCACTTAATTCATTTCTTAAGGCTTATAATATCATTCATTTTCTCTGAGGGACAGAGTGGTTTTTATTAATGGAGCAACATCTGTTCTTTCAGAAGTAAATGAGTTCCCTGAAGGACAATTAATAAAAAATATTGCCAATAAACACAGCTGGTAAATTGTTAATAAAAACACAACAAATTAAGGGGAAAAACTGTGGATTCGATAAGTATGAAGAGAGAAAAATACATAATTAAATAATTTCATTATGAATTCAGTTAAACTGGAGTTTTAAATTCTTAACATACATGTAATTTATTTTTCACTAATAGCACTTTGATTATTGAAACCAGAAATATTCAGCATCATTATGTAATTGCACAATGTAAATTATTGGATTCTATAAACTAAATATAGATGGAGTGTAAAACTGCTAGAGATATTTCATGGCGCATGAGGTAGCATAGAGAATGATTAGCCAACCAAACAAAAAACGCTTAGCAAACTTACCTCTCTGTTTACTTATTTGCTCTCTGTCCATTCATATGAACAGTTGTAAACATTGGAAGAAAAATTAATTTTACTATATTATGTTTGAAAGGTTTTAACTATTTTACTAAAATATTAGAGCCAATTTGTTAGTCAACTAAAGAAAGTAAAACAATTATGAAAGTGCTGGAGGAAAATTATTTGCAACACTATGTGGAAAGAACTTGATACACTTTATCAAGAGTAGAAAGAACTGAGGCCAGTTGTTTTACTAAACTTGAAATTTTACTTTGAACATCATTAAAGAAACTTTACAGTGGTGTTTCTTAACCTCAGCACTTTTAACATTTAGACCAGATAATTATTTGTGGGCCAAAGAGGGCATCACTTGCACACTGTGAAATGCTCCCTGAAAGCGTTAGGTGAGGGAGGTCAGTGCAAAATCATCCGTAGTTTGAATCACTGTTTTAAAGTGGAAAATTTTTTGATATATGTACTCATACAATTTCGAGATTCCAATTTTCAAGGACATACATATAAGGAGGAAATGCCACCTTTCAACCTGTGTTTTCACTCGTAATATGTCTTTAATGCTACTGCTTCTTAGAAATCTAAAAATTTCACACTAGAGTAAATTTCTTCTCTTGTGCTCCCACGTTAAATTGTTTCGTTTTGTGCGGCAATTCATTCTAACTCTCACATTTAGTTATTTACATAGTAAACTTTTAAAGGGTAAGTATTTTATTATGTTCATCTGCTTTTAAAGTTTTTTTTTATGATTATCTGCTTTTTGTTATGTTCATCTGCGTAACAGCAGAACTTATCACAGTGTCTGGATATAATGAGTGATATACATACTTGCTGCACTGAAAAATCATAGAAATTTATAAAAATAGAACATCATATTTTCTCTTTTATCCCATTGATAAGTTCACTGATGGTCAGATGAGTAATTTTTCTGATTATGTATACCGGGTTGCCAAAACAACAATATATAGGGCAATGTCTCTACTTGCCTTTCAAAACAAATTTCTTACTTGATTCCTTTGTCGTTTTCTGTCTTCCACATTCAAAGAATCTTCTGTTTGTTTCCTAAGCGTATATGAAATTCATCTATCCGTTCTTCCTAATTATCAAAGACAGTTCTCTAATCCACAGTATTACCCTCTCCCACCCAGATTACTGTAGGCACATCTTGGTGGGAGTTCTTGCCTCCAAATTTTCTTTGCTCCTTGTTGCATCTAATTGGGCATTGACTTGATTGAAATCCTCTATGGGCTTTCATCGACTGCAGGATAAATTGAAAACTCTTTCATGTAACTTATAATGAACCAATTTATTTGTCTATACAGTTCACATTTGCCATTTCCCATCTTACATCCTATGTTTGATTTTTTAAATCCTATTTTTGTGTCTTCAGGATTACTTATAACCAATACCTTTCCCCTGAACTACCTACACCCTTTCTGACCCCTGCTTCTTCTAGACAACTTCTGTCCGCCTCATGTCCTCAACTTAGACATCAGTTTCTGAAGAAAGCTTTCCTTGACAGACTACTACCAGGACAGCTGGCGTTGCTGTTTCATGTTTTATAACACTTGACACACTGTGAGATGTATTGTCCGTCAATCTCCTTGCGCTATAAACTCAGAGGGCAGAGTCTATGTCTTTTTTTATATAGTCTCCCGGCACTGCTCAATTTTTTTTGACTTCTAAATGAATAACATTTACTGATCGCAATAAACAATCACTTGCCATTTGTCACACACTAGGCTAAGTGCTTTTCATTCATTTTCTCACAAAGAAATTAATGTTTAAAAGCATGAGTAATTTTCCCAAGACCAACAAGTAGTAAGTGGGAAAGACTAAATATAAACAAAACCTGGTCCAACCTTCACGCATCTTACCACTATAACAGTTCTGATATAAGGGTAGACCCAGGAAGGAATTTATTTTCACTCGAATAAAATGCTTTTGAAGTTGTTTTTCCCTGAGAAGAGATTTAATTTCCTCTAAATAATACTTTTATAAACCTTCCAATTTTATCATTTTACCACTCTATTCAATAAATGCAATCAAGTGATACTGATTTTTTTGTCTTCCATTTTTGACATGTAATTTTTACCAAATGTGAACTATATTTCCTTCCACTTCTGTGAATATAGCACTAAAAATAATTTTGTACTTTTATTACATCCCCTGAATCAATATCTTCTTGAAATATTTTTCTAGTACCACTCTTGCTGGTTCAAATCACAAATTTATAAAAGGCAAATCAAATTATTGACTTCTTACCATTTTCTGTATAAAGTGACATCATTAAATTCTCTAAATACAGATAAAATTAGAACACATACCAATGATTCTCTCATGTTATTAGCATTTTATTTTTAGACTCTATATGCGTGTATGCATATATGTATGTGTATATATGTGCGTGTGTGTGTGTATTTCTTCAGCAAATCTGAAAACAGCCCAATTTCTTCATAGAAAATGTATTTAGTTTTTTTCTATACACAAAGAAATGGACCCTCCAAGTATTAAAATTGGAAACTTACATTTGCCTTATCTGAATTCTTTCACAGAAAACCAACTTTCAGGCAAGAAGCTGAAAATTACTAGATCATCCCATCCAGACAGTGAAGTGCCAGAACTCTCATTCCTTATGATTGCTTTCTTATCTCTGCCTAATTCCTATTTTTCTTCATTTAGTTATATTTCTTCCCAGCTATATAAACCTTCCATTTTAGTTGGGAGAGAACATTTTGTCATTTATCTCCATTTCTCTTCAGCTTCAGCACCTGAATAAAGACTTCTTCCATGGCAATATTGTTTGTCTCAATGATTCGTCTTCTGTGGGGTGAGCAAGGAGCCCAGACTGATCCACTGGCATTTTGGTAACAGATCTGTTTCTTTAGATTGTCTCTTTAGCCAAAAGTTTTGAAATTTGCTTTTAAAATTCTCAGTTACAAATATTCCTGCCCTCATCATCCTCTTTCTTGACGAAAGTACTCACGTGGTCGCTTTCTCAAAAGTTCTAAACACAAGCATGTCCCAAACAATTAGCCTTTTTAGTCAGAAGTTACCCAGATTGACCATATCACTTGGAATATATGACTTCTTGAATTCCCAAGTCTTCCTTATATCATTTTGTGTGTCTTTCAATTTTAAGTACCAAAGAACAAGATAGAAACTAGGATCACATTGGCATTTTTATATTAATACTTCAAGTGGTTTTTATGTATGTCTTCTATCATATAACTTTATGCATAGAAATAGAATAACTATTGCTCTCATGTTTCTATGATTTTAGAATTTTCTCCAAATTTGATGGTGTCTTCATAGGGCTTTTTGCATTTATGCATTTACCGTGTCATTTGTCATTAAAGATATTTCTTTTTTTCACTAATCTAGAAAATTAATGTACATATCAACATATAATCCAGTAAAGCAATATAAGCTTATTTCAGCAATTAAAAATAAATATATGAATTCCTCCTTTTTGGTATAATAATAATACATAAAAATTATTATAGTAAAACCATAATTATGATTTCAATATTGTTATGCCAGTAAAATGGACTTTTAATTAATAAAAAGTTAAAAATGTGTAAAATCACTCATTCTAGGTTTACTTTAGTCATTGACAAAAATTGTTTGCAGAAAAATATATCTATCATATTTTTGGAGCAAGAAGGACTCTCATTTATTACTAGTGGAAATGCAACATGATACAGGCACTTTGGAAGATAGTTTAGCAGTTTATTTTGTATATTTATTTTGTTTATATTATTTTCCTGTACATGAATAACTTCTTTAGTGGTGATTTCTAACATTTTGGTACACCCATCACCTGAGCAGTATACACTGTACCCCATGTGTAGTCTTTTTTTCCCTCACCCCACTCCCACCTTTTCCCCTGAGCCTCCAAAGTTCATTGTATTATTCTTATGCCTTTGCATCCTCATAGCTTAGCTTCCACCTGTATATGATGAGAACATACAATGTTTGGTTTCTAATCCTGAGTTACTTCAGTTAGAATAATGGTCTCCAATTTTATCCAGGTTGCTGCAAATGCCATTATTTTTTTCCTTTTTATGGCTGAGTAGTATTTCATTGCATATATATACAAAAATGTAAATATATGCAATAAATGTTATATATATATGTGTGTGTGTGTATATACATATATATATATATATATATATTTTTTTTCTTTCTTTAACTACTCATTGATTGATGGTGATTTGGGCTGGTTCCATAATTTTGCAATTGAAAATTTTGCTGCTATCAACATGTGTGTGAAAGTATCTCTTTCATATAATGACTTATTTTCCTCTGAGTAGTTACACAGGAGAGAGATTACTGGGTCAAATGATAGATCTACTTTTACTTCTTTAGGAATCTCCACAGTGTTTTTCAATGTGGTTCTACTAGTTTACATCCCCACCAACAGTACAAAAGTGTTTTCTTTTTACCACATTCACACCAGCATCTATTATTCTTATTATTTATTTATTTATTTTTAGATTTTTCTTGCCCTTGAGTGTCACAGTGGTGGCACTCTATACTTTTATTATTTTTTATATGTATATTTTATTGCACTTTAGGTTCTGGGATACATGTGCAGAACATGCAGGATTATTGCATAGATACATACATGGCAATGTGGTTTGCTGCCTCCATCTCCCCATTACCCATATCTGGCATTTCTCCCTGTGTTATCATTTTTTATTATGGCCATTCTTGCAGGTGTAAGGCGGTATTGCATTGTAGTTTTGATTTGCATTTCCCTGATCATTAGTGATGTTGAGAACTTTTTGCATGTTTGTTGGCGATTTGTATATCTTCTTTTGAGAATTTTCTATTTATGTAATTAGCCCACATTTTAGATGAGTTTTTTTTTCTTGCTAATTTGTTTGAGTTCCTTGTAGATTCTCAATATTAGTCTTCTGTCAGAAGTATAGATTGCAAAGATTTTCTCCCACTCTGTGGGTTGTCTGTTTGCTGATTATTTGTTTTGCTGTAAAGAAGCTTTTTAGTTTAATTAAGTCTCATCTATTTATCTTTGCTTTTGTTCCATTTGTTTTTGGGTCTTGGTCATGAAGTACTTGTCTAAGCCAATGTCTAGAAGGGGTTTTCCAATGTAATCTTCTAGAATGTTTATGGTTTCAGGTATTATATTTAATTCTTTGATGCATCTTGAGGTGATTTTTGTATAAAGTGAGAGATGGGGATCCAGTTTTCATTATTCTACTTGTGACTAGCCAATTAGCATGATTTGTTGAATAAGGTATCCTTTTCCCACTTTATATTTTGTTTGCTTTGTCAAAGATCAGTTGGCTCTAAGTATTTGGCTTTATTACTGAGTTTTCTTTTCTATTCTATTCTGAATATTCTATTCTATATTTCCTTGGTCTATGTGCATCCTCTTAGTTTTCCTGGTATGTACATGTGGTAGTTCTTGGAGCAAAAGTTCATGATGTGATCCTCTACATGCTACTCTGTCCATCCAAGTGAAAGCTGCAAGTTAGTCCTGACTTCTATCTGCCATTTTGACCTCTCTGTCTTTAAAAATATTTCTAAGTATTTCCCTTCATTATCTGAAATTCCATTATCACATTTTCTTCATCACATTTCTTTATTTCCATTCATATTCTTATATATATGATGAGGAACAAAATATGTGTCACATGCTCATCTCCCTAGTATTTTATTATTTTAATTCTGTTTGTCATAATCCAGCAAAAACAAAATCTTATTTTTAGACAATTAATGTGCAACTAACAGTTCACATGTACTCCTTGTATTTAATGAAATAATAATTGGTAGCTGTGAGAAAAGACAATACATTTAACCTGAAATATTTCAGCATTCTGCAATAAAATTCTAGGAATTGTAGTACTATTACAGGTTTCTTGTGACTACATAAGTCATTCCTGGAGACTTCAGTTTATCAATCACAAGGATTTTTGCTAAAATTAGTAAAAGACAGTTTTAAAAGGCTTAAATTAAGAATGTATTTGTTATTTCACATGACAAGGGATCTGGAGATTGGGTGATTCCAGAAATGGTTTCCACCATATGGAAAGCAGCAGACAACCTCAAGATGCTTTCTTTGGTATATAGAATTACACCCAGTATTTATTAATTGTAGACACTGATAGCTGCTCTAATAGATTGCACATTCCTAGACAGTTTCATCCAAAGATAGCAGGGGGTATTATCATTGCATGTTTTGTGTTTTTTTTAAAAGCAACTTACTAAAATTATTCTTAGGACTCTAGGAAAAATTTAGGTAGATGCTCATTCTTAAGCTGAAAGAGATGCTTCGCTTTCTGTATTAAGAGGAGACAGGGACTGTGAGTGAGAAAGACACGAGTTTAGCTGTTCAGTAGGCAAACAGTAGCATTATTTTTTATAGTCCCTTTATAATTTCTTTGAAACATACTCTAGAAAGGTAGCACATGTCCCAAAAGAAAATGATTGCCACATATATATGTCATTAATAGAGAGTTACCATTATTATTGTAAGCATTATTTTGCCTGCAATGTTGTATGTGGGTTTTGGCTGAAATCTTAATTTCTTTTCTTTCAGTTTTTCTTAAACTTGTGTGCGATCTTAGTATACTTTATGTTATTTATTAAATGTATTACTTGAAGAAAAATGTGCTAGTAAGTATTAACAGAAAATTTCACACACCATTTGAGATAATTGGTTCTGCTGTTGAATCTAATCTGTTTACTCTTGAATGTCAATTTAATATGTATATTTCAGGGAAGCAATGATATAGTTGGTAAATATATCAGAATGCACTCTATAATATAATTCCACAGGCTGTGTTTACTATTCAATACTGATCAAGATTTTGGAATTCATCTTAACCTGTGTTTCTGGTTGCCTTGCACAATGACTTTCAAACCTCTGTGTGCTAGATTCTTCTACTTGTACTTCACTTCACTTCCCTCTTTCCTTCCTTCCTTCCTTCCTTCCTTCCTTCCTTCTTTCCTTCCTCCCTTCCTCCCTCCCTCCCTCCCTCCTTCCCTCTCTCCCTCCTTCCTTCCTTCCTTCCATCCTTCCTTCCTTTCTTCCTATCTTCCTTCCATATTCCAACTGTCCTCCCCCATATCTCATAGGCTTAAAAATAAAATATGTCATTTTCCAAACATCTTTGGAACAAAGAAACAGCTTTTCTGTAGGTTCCTTTAATGAAAAATACTTATATTATTTTGGAAGGTAGAATAACAACAACAACAACAAACAAACAAAAAAAAAAACACAGAGAGAGAGAGACACCAAGCTAAAATTTTGATGTGAACGAGTGTTTGAAGCAAGCCAGCCTTAGATTACACTATTCCATTACAAGATTCAAAAGCATAGGTTTGCTATGGCAGAAACAATAAGGTAATGGAATGTGGCAGCTGTTTCTTTTTACATTCTTATTTTCATGGATTTAGGAGCTACAGGTGTCACTATTTTACAGGGATATATTATGCAGCGGTGAAGTCTGGGCTCCCAGTACAGCCATTGCTTAAATAATGTACAGCGTATCACTAAGTACTTTCTCATCCCTCCCCCACCTATGTTTCCAAGTTTCCAATACGTATTATTCCACACTCCACGTCCACTTGTACACATTATTTAATTCCCATTTATAAGTGACAACATGTAGCATTTGACTGTATGTTTTTAAGCTATTACAGTTAAGATGATGGCCTCCAGTTCCATCCATTTTGCTTCAAAATTTATGATTTCATTCTTTTTCATGGCTGAGTAGTATTTCATTGTATATAAAGATCTATTTTAAGTTCTTCACGAAATCTTCACGTTGTTTTTCATGAAGGTTGCACTAATTTATATTCCTACCAACAGTGGGTGGTGGTTGTATTTCCTCCACATCCTGACCAATATGTTATTTCTTAAAGTTTTAATAATAACGGTTCTAATTAGTATAACATAGTATCTCATTATAGTTTTAATTAGCATCTCTCTGATGATTAGTGACGTTGAACAACTTTTTCATATACTTGTTGAACATTTGTGTGTCTCCTTTTGCCTACTTTTTAATGGGGTTATTTTGTTGTTGTTTGATTTTTTTGTAGATTCCAGATATTTGTTCTTTGTCAGATGCATAGCTCGAAAATATTTTCTCCCATTCTGCATGTTGCCTGTTTGCTTTCTTATTTAATTTTGCTGCACATAATCCTTTTTTTTTTTAAGTCCCATTTGTCTATTTTTGTTTTTGTTGTGTTTGCTTGTGTGATCTTAGTCATTAATTCTTTGCCTAGACCAATGCCCAGAAAGGATTTCCCTGGGATTTTTTTTCAATAATTTTTGTAGTCTCAGTTTTTACACTTAAGTCTTTAATGCATTTTGTTTTAATTTTTATATGTGGTAAGAGATAAGGGACCAGTTTCATTTTTCTACACATAGAAATCCAATTTTCCAAGCATCCTTTATTGACTAGGATGTCCTTTTTCAGTGTATGTTTTTGTCAACTTTGTCAAAGGTCAGTTGACTCCAGGTATCTGGTTTTATTTCTGGGTTCTTTATTCATTTTATTTGATTTATGTGTCTGTTTTTATACCAGGAATATGATGTTTTGCTTATTAGAGCCTTGTAGTATATTTAGAAGTTAGGAAATGTGATGCCTCTGGATTTGTTCTTTTTGGTTAGGATTGCTTTGGCTACTGAGGCTTTTTGTTGTTGTTGTTATAAATTTCTTACTTCTAGATTGGAAAACTAGTGTGGTTATTTTGATGTAAAAATCTGGTTATTTTCTTCGAACCCTTGTTTCTGTTCATCTAGACATTTTTGATAATTTTGTATTTATTTTATTATGTTAAATCCCACTTTTTATACAACTACATTTTTTCTGTTTTATATCCTGGACTTTAACTACAAAATTAAAAACGTTTCATCCTTAAAGCCAATAATAAAGTTTCTGAAAATATACCTTAGAGAATGAAAAAATTTTCCAATTCTTAATGTAGTCATAAATAAAATTAAATAAATTTGATCTTAAGCCTTCTGTATCACAAGTCATCTTACTACCTCCTTTAGCAGATACAAGCTTACATTAAGTACAGAAATGAAGCATAATAAAAATAGGGCTCCAGAACAAAATGATGACAATAAAGGAATACTTCTATAGACTAAAATTATAAGAATTGCTTTAGGAAAAGATCAAAGATATTTTAAAAATGCAAATATAAGCTAGAGAGAAGTAAGACTTAACTGACTATTTAGAGAAACCACAGAAAATTTAGATAGTAATATATATTATTTAAAAAATACAAATAAAGGATAATAAATATTTACTGATATTTGGAGCTGAAACTATTCAATATCCATACATCTGGGCTATGGTCAAAATGCTTCAAGATAAAAAGTGGGTTGGAGAAAATTTACAGAGAACTCTGAAAATATATTACGAAACCTCATTCTTAACAATTACAATGATTATAAATTTTGTTTCAAATATATATTTTCTATTTGTTGTAGGATGCATTGTTCCTTCTTCTGTTAACTGAATCTGAGTTTATATTGTGGAAACCATCCATTCTTCTTCCCAGCTCATGTGAGTGAAATATAGCAAGTGCACTGCATATAAGACCAGACAGGTGACTAGAATTTTATGAGAACTTATTAAAATTTCTTAGCCATGCGCACACAGTGGAAGATTTTCTCAGGACACAAAACAATAAAATTCTTGGAGTTGTTCCAGTGATTTGTGAATTTTACACGTTACATTTAAGTTAAGGTTGGTGGTTTGAACATGCTGAGGAATCAATGCTGAAATGAACAATAACCCATTATGGAAAAAAAAAATAACTACTTAATTCTAACTTGGTGTGAAATAATTTCAGTTTCTGTATAGTCTTTGCTGTACATAAATTTGTGTTAAGTTTGTTTCAGTAGGTGATTTGTTTCTTATAATAAAAAATTCTTGACTAATCAATTCGGTTTTAAATGATTATGAATAACAGGGAGAGCTATTTATTTATTTATTTATTTAGAGACGGAGTCTTGCTCTGTCACCCTGGCTGGAGTGCAATGGTGTGCTCTCAGCTCACCATAACCTCCTCCCCCCGGTTCAAGCAATTCTCATGCTTCATCCTTCCAAGTAGAGAAGAGGTTTTACCATATTGGTCAGGCTGGTCTCAAACCTCTGGCCTCGTGATCTGCCCGTGTCAGCTTCCCAAAGTGCTAGGATTACAGGCATGAGCCACCACGCCTGGCTAGGGAGAGCTTTATATTTTGAATATAATTGAACACATGAGTGAGTGTTGCATACAAATTGAAACAAGGGTAGAGATAGAAAAAAAAGTTCTTATCAACAAGTTCATGTCAGGTAGTTTTCACATACTCACGAGAAGGATACCATCACCCATTTGCTATTAAGGCTCAGAAAAAGTATGCAGAAATAAAGTTGAAACTTTTGTTTTCCAGATTTCAAATACCACATGATTTTAACATGGACATTTATTATGACTAAATCGCCTTGGTAATTCTACACAAAGTCTGAGAAAATTTGATTTCTTCAAAGTTGGTTAGAATACGGTTTCTCACTTGATGTCTTCCATTAAGGAAAAATAATATTCTTCATTAATGTTGAGTATCAATTTCTATCACAAAATAACAGGTTTCCAATAATGTAATGGTTGTAAATCCATTAGCAGGTTAACATTATACATATGTTATATAATGATCATTCTAGCTATAATTTGCATAATTATTAACATTATAGTATAAGTAGTCAAATAGCATATAATTTAAACTAACTCTGAGATTCTTACTTTTCATTCTAAAAGTTTATATGTAAAAGGCTAAAATTTTATTTTCTTTATTATTTTCTTTAGAGTAATTTTACTTCTCTGCTCACCTCTCTTGTCATAATGCGTAGAAAATGATTCAGCTCCTAGAAAAATATAATTTAAAGTTGTACAGATATGTTCCTAGTAAGCCAACAGCAGTGGATATCTTGATGTTTCAGACAAGTTTCTTGATCTGGGGTAGTACTCATTTTAAATGTAAATCATACTACAAAATATGTATCAAAAAATGAAATATTGTTGATCAAAATAAGAACACCCTGTATAATAAAATGCACAAGCCTAAAGAAATGCATTTGGGTCATGTTCTTAAGATGTTCTAAAGAAAGATAAATTATTAGTTCTTACAGTAAAGCGAAAAGGAAATGACAGTAAATCTCATTCTTAAATCATCTACCTCAAGCTATAGATTAAATGACTGTGTAGAATAATTTGAGGTATGTTAAAATATTTGAAAAATAAAAATGTCAGATTAACAAAAGTCTGTTAACAGGTGATTTCTTGGAGAAAATCCTGAAATGAATTTTTGGAAATATATCTTAATGTAATATTTTCCTTTTTCAGTAGCAAATAAATAAACTGGTTCTGTTGTAATTAATAAAATTATAGTATGCAATGCAAAAATAACACACTAAGCTAAATGATAGTTCCTATATTATTTAAAGCCCAAAGTCTTTCAGATTTCTCTCCAGGACATATGAATACTTATTGATGTGAATAATTAAAACAATCTTGGAAATGTGCAAAATTCAAAGACTTACATTGCTTGACTTCAGTTCTTACTACAAAAATAACTAAAGATATCAATACCTTGTGATATTCAAAATGGATGGAAAATATATCAAGAAGGCAAAACAAATCCCAAATACCTACCAACAATGAAGAAATAACTGTGGATAAGCCATACTGAGTAAAATAATCCAAACAATGTATACTATGTGATTTATTTATATAAATTTTTTGAAAATAAAAACTAGTCTACAGTAAGAAAAGGTATGTAATTGTTTTAGTTATGGGGGAGGCAACAGGAGGTAATTACACAAGGAAACTTTCGGGGATGATGGTTACGTTTTTTATTTTAATTGTGATGGTTTCACAGTTACATGCATGTTAGTAAGTATCATGTTATACAATTTAACATATCCAGTTCTATTATAATTATGCTAATTAAAGCTATTAAATTTCAAAAATTATTAAATAATAATTGTATGTACTGCCTTAGAAATTACAATTTTTACCAAAAAAGGCACAAAGTGACTAGTGGGTCTAGTGTATGCCATATTACCCCAAATCTAGGCAATCCATAGTAAAGATAAATATCGAAAATGATTTTATTTTATTTCAGTTAGAACACCTATCATTAGGCCTATTTTTATAAAAAATTTAATGTGCAATACAGTGTAGTTAACTATCGAGAGAATGTTGGACAGCAGATTTCTAGAACTTATTCATCTTGCATAATTGAGACTTCATGTCAATTGATTAACAACTCGCTATTTCCCTTTCCCTCCAATATTTATTTATATTGCACATGTATTAACATGTTTTAAATATAGTTGTTTTAAATATATTTGTGTTTTGACTTTTATAAACTTGAATCAAAAGCGATTTACCCAGCCCCATCTCAGTATATGATATTCTGTGTTTGTCAACATATTTTCCTTTAACAATGAGTTTTATACTTTCTTGTGTTATTATGTTGCTGTTTGGAGTTCTTTTGTTTCAAATTGATGAAGTCTCTTTAGTATTTCTCTTGATTCATCTCTAATAGTGATAGTGTAACTTCTGATTCTTTAGGGAAAATTTTCATCTCCTTTATTTTATAAGAATAGCTGTGGCAGGTGTAGTATTCTTGGTTAGCAGGTTTTCATTTTATTTATTTCAGTACTTTGAATACATCGTACCACTTCCTTCTAGCCTGTGCAAAAAGAAAAAAAATATCTGCTGCTACCCTCTTTGAAACTACCTTGTATGTGATGAGTTGCTTTTCTCCTTATGCTTTCAAAACCTGTGTCTACATTTGACAATGTTAGTATAACGTACCTTGGCGTGAATTTATTTGGGCTTATTTGGGCTGAATGTTCATTTTCTTCCCCAGATCTGGGAAGTTTTCAACCATTATTACTTAAAAATATTTTCTGATTTCTCTCTCTCTCTTGGCCACTTCTATAACCCCTTAATGTGTTTATCTTAATATGTTTATTAGTTCACTTGATGGTGCCACATAAGTATTTTATGCACTCTTTTTTAGTCTTTTTTATTTATGCTTCTTTGACTAAATAATTTCCAGTTACCTATTTTTCAAGCTTGCCTTTCTCTCCTGCTTTGCAGATCTAGGCTTCTGTTGGACCCTTCAGTGATTTTTTTTTCTCGGTTATTATATTCTTCTTCAACTCCATGATTTCTGTTTGATGCTTTACAATATTTTCTCTATTTATATTTTCTGTTTATTTATGCATTGTTCTTCTTACCTCCGCAAACAAGTACTGTGTGATGTTTATTTTGAATTATCTGTCACGTAAGTCATAAAACTCTATTTCATTTTGGTCATTTCTTAAAGCTTTATCTTACTCCTTTGTTTAGAATATATTGTCCAATTTCTTCATTTTTCTTGAATCTCTGTGTTGATGCCTGCTCAACTGACAGAACATCCATCTCTTCCAGCCTTTATGAACTTGCTTTATGAAAAGACCCTTACTAATCAGCTCAGCCAAAAATTATGGGGGCCTCTTCATACTTTGTGCTTCAAACCACTTTTTCTGTTTTTAAAACCCCTGGGTCTAGTGTATGCCAAGTCACCTCAAAAAACACCATGAGCAAGACTGAAGCCTGTTCCCCAACAAGTCTTGAGATAATTGGTATTATTGGTTATTTTGTAAGGCTCTTTTCCTCCACATGGAGAAGCAGAGATCTCATTGTTTTTGGCCTATCAGGTTGTGCCAAGCAAGGTGAAAGGATTTCAGTGACTATTTACATGTTGTATCAACCACTGCCTCTGTTCTCACTAGACCCCAGTTGGCTAGATTATTTCAGGTCCTGTCTACACTACAAGACAAGCTAGACAGAATCCAATCATAAGGATAACCCTGGAAAAGTTGATATTTTGGACACCCAGTACATTTTTCCTTACACTGGGAGAAGCTGAAAGCTGGGGATTTATATTCACTTTCTCTTTAATTACCTTGGAGAGGAGTTATGGCTTCAGCCAACCCAAACCACAATCCCTGCTCTCACTTGTCCAGGTAAATATATTATGCTGAGTCCTGTCAGCATTCCAAGACAGACTATACAGAAGCTAGTATGTGTTTGCTCTGCAGAGTTAGTCCAGGTTTGCAAGGTAGGTCCTGAAGTGTTGGGTCATTGGACAAGTGGTACACCTTGTGTGTGCTGAGTCCTGTCAGCATTCCAAGACAGACTATATAGAAGCTAGTATATGTTTACTATACAGAAGCTAGTCCGTGTTTGCTAGGTAGGTCCTGGAAGTGTTGGGTCATTGGACAAGTGGTACACCTTCTTCTCTCTCTCAGGGAAGAGATAGAGCTGAAGATTTTCCACCTGATCATGTGGCATTATATTTAGGGAAAAGATTGTAGCAAACATAGTCTTAAAATTTCCTACTTCTTTCAATGTGGGTAGTTTTGCATTCACCCAGGGTGCAAGAGACTGTCAACTCATTTCTGGATGTCTCACAAAAGGAATTTTTGTATCCTTTTTTGTGTTGAATTACTGTGTTTATGGGAGGGAAGGAGTATATATGGATTCCTACTCTGCTACTGCGATTCTCTGACATCACTCTGTCAAATGTTATCATTAATAATTATTTTTTCATATACTTGTTGGCCATATGTATGTCCTTTTTTGAGAATTGTCTGTTCGTGTCCTTTGCCCACTTTTTAGTGGGGTTGTTTTATTCTTGTAAGTTTGTTTAAGTTCCTTATAGATGCTGGATATTAGACTCATAATGTACGTGGTTTGTAAAAATATTCTCCCTTTCTGTAAGCTGTGTTTTCTCTGTTCGTAGTTTCTTCTGCTGTGCAGAAGTTATTTAGTTTAATTAGATCTCACTTGTCACTTTTTGATTTTGTTGCAATTGCCTGTGGCATCTTTGTCATGAAATCTTTGCCTGTGCACACATTCTCAATGGTACTGCCTAGGTTGTCTTCCAGGATTTTTATCATGCTACACTAAAGTCTTTAATCCATCTTTAGTTAGTTTTCGTGTATAGTGTAAGAAAAGGGTTTACTTTCAGTTTTCTGCATATGACTAACCAGTTAACCCTGCACCACATACTGAATAGAGATTTTTTTTTTTTTTTTTTTTTTTTTTTTTTTTTTTTTTACCATTGCTTGTTTTGTCAGGTTTGTCGAAGGGCAACATCACTGAACGTTAGAGAAATGCAAATCAAAAACACAGTGAAATACCATCTAACACCAATCAGAATGGCTGTTATTAAAAGCCAAAATATAACAGACGCTGGCAACATTGCAGCGAAAAACGGAAAGAAACATTTTACACTGTTGGTGAGAATGTAAATTGTTCAACCATTGTGAAAGACAGTGTGGCAATTCCTTAAAGATCTAGAGACAAAAATATCATTTGATCCAGCAATCTCATTACTAGGTATATATCCAAAGAAATATAAATTTTTCCATTATAAAGATACATCCACACGTATGTTCATTGCAGCACTATTCACAATGGCAAAGACATAGAATCATCCTAAATGCTCATTAATAAGAGGCTGAAAAGAAAATGTGATACATATATGCAATGGAATACTATGCAGCCACAAAAATGAACAAGAACATGTCCTTTGCAGGGAAATTGAGGGAGGTGGAGGCCATTATCTTTAGCAAATTAACACAGGAATGGAAACCCAAATTCTGCCTATTCTCATTCATAAATGGGTGCTAAATGAAGAGAACACATGGACACATAAAGGGGACTAACACACACTGGGGTCTTTTGGAGAATGGTGGGTGGGAGGAGGGAGAGGATCAGGAAAAGCGACTAATGGATACTAGCATAATCCCCAGGTGATGAAATCATTTGTACAACAAACCCCCATGACACACATTTACCTATGTAACAAACCTGTACATCCTGCACATGTACCCCTAAACTTAAAAGTTTAAAAATTATTGTTATCATTATTATTGTTGTTGTTGTATTTTAGAGACAGAATCTTATTCAGTTCCTCAGGCTAACATGCAGTGGCATGATATAGCTAATTACAGCATTAAACTCCTGTAATCAAGTTATCCTCTTGGCTCAGACTCACAAGTAGCCAAGACTAAGGTACATACAACTACAGATGGCATCTTTTTTTGGGGGTTTGGGTAGAGAGACAGGGTCTTGCTATTTACCCAGGCTGGCCTTGAACTTTGACTTCAAGTAATTCTCCCTCTTGGCCTCTCAAAGTGCTGGGGTTATAGGCATGAGACATTATGCTCCATCCAAATACTATTTTTGAAGAAATCAATTGAAAGATGTGAAAGCTTAGCTACTACAGATATTGCCACCCATGGTTACATGTTTTAGCAAAACGAAATTATTCAAGTCATGAACATAAAGTTAAATTAAATGAAAAGTAATTTAAATCTAGAACATCTTACCAAAAATACAAAACATATAACTTTGCTTAATTGACAATACTTATTAATAAAGAATATAGCATTATTTGAGCTCAAAAACTGTACTAAGATCATGGACTTAATGAAATAGAACAGAATCTGATTGCATTTGCTACTACTACCTAGTAGTCAACTATGAAATCCATAATATTTAACAGATCTAGTGAAATATGAGACTCAGTCTTAAATAAAAATAATACAGTAAAAATACTACTTGGATATAATAAAATTCAGCTATGTTTTTTAACTGATTTAAGTAATTAACTGGCATTTAGCTAATCTTTAGCACTAAAAGTATGTAAAGTATGCATTTAAATATTATTGGAAAAGGGCATATGTTTTAAATATTATTGAATAATAGTTCATGTAAAAGAAATAGTCAGACTCACTTTTAACTAACTGGTATTTGAATGTCAGAATCATGAAGAAACTAAGTATTATGTAGTCTATACTTATAATTTTACAGAGGGGGAAAATGTAGTGCAGAAAATCCAGTTTATGATGGCTAAAACAAATCTGATACCTAAGTCTCATAAGAGCCAGTAAATCTGTTCTATCATTGCATATGACCTTTATAAGAATAATGTATTACTTTAGAAAATAAGAGTAAATAACTTTCCAATGTTTAAAGAGTCTCTTTAGCATTATTACAGCCATTTCTCATATTAATACTTCTCCTAATTCTAAATATATATGAAATTACAAATTGTATATCCCACTGAGCTGTTCAAAAGAAAGATATTCTCTAATTATAAGAAATGACTCATCTCAAAAATTGCTTTATTCTGCATAGAGTAATTATTTTTGGAAGGTACTTTGACAAGAGGTTTGATCAAGTACTTGTATAAACCCTATTACTAAATACCTGTTTTTCTATTCTATGACTATATTCTTTTTCGTATTTTTTTTAATCCTGTTTCTTCCATAAGTACTATATTTTTTGTTTTATTTAGTCATTTTTATTAATCTACCATATTTTAACACCTTAATTAATTTTTTAAATCTTTGAGCATATTTGATATACAAATCTACATTTATACAATGTATACAATCTGATGAATTTGGACATATATAGACATTCAAGATATCATATATATATATATATATATATATATATATTGCATTTTGGGGTACATGTGAATAACATGCAGGATTATTGCATAGGTACATATGCGGCAACGTGGTTTGCTGCCTTCCTCCCCATCACCCATATCTGGGATTTCTCCCCATCACCTATATATGGGATTTCTCCCCATCACCTATAACTGGCATTTCTCCTCATGTTATCCCTCCACAACTCCCCGCTTGTCACTGTCCCTCCCCTAGTTCCCCCCACAGACCTCAGTGTGTGATGCTCCCCTCCCTGTGTCCATGTGTTCTCACTGTTCAACATCTGCCTGTGAGTGAGAACATGTGGTGTTTGATTTTCTGTTCTTGTGTCAGTTTGCTGAAAATGATGGTTCACATAATCACCACAATCAAGGAAGTAGGCATATACAATACCTCCCAAAGTATACTTTTGTCTTATTTTATACATGTGTGTGCTAAGAACACTTACATTAGATTGACACTTAACCAGTGTTGAAGTGATCATGCTGTGTTATAAACTGTAGACACTGTGTTGTCAGACAGATCTCTATAACTCATCCAGAATAAATAAAACTTTATAACCTTTGAACAACAATGCCTCATCTTTCCTAGATTCCAGATCCTGGAAATCATTATTTTACTCTCTACTTCTATGAGTTCCACAATTAGAGACACTTCATATAATTGGAATCATGCAGAATTTGTCCTTCTATGACTGGCTTGTTTTCTTTAGTAAATTGCCCTCCAGATTGACCTCTGTTGTTGCAAAAGGCAGGATTCCCATCTTTTTAAAAAGTGAATGATGTTTAAAAAAATCATAAGTATCCAGAAACATTAAAATATATGTAAGCAATCATTTAATACAAATTTAATATTCATAATTAATGAGGCTTTTATATTATCAATGATTTTCTGGGATAAAAATGGCTGGAAATGCATATAAATATAGAACTGAAGGTAACTTCATTTTAAATAATTTTGATGAATATCAGAATATCTGCATTTATTTTGTGATTTAAAATTTATTATAATTACACAACTTTTTCACAGAATTCACAGATTTCTATGTATGTATGTAAATACACACATACATATATATAGTGTTGTTCTCATTTTTTCCATACATTTTTTTCTTGTTTGTTTCCACAATACAATACTGACTCCTGTTATAGAACATGAAAATTTTAGTGTTTAACAGTTAAAACTCTGATCATTATTTAAAATTTTGCCATTCCCTGACCTGGCATGCTTCAGGTCAGAAAGCCTGTAATGGGAGAATGAGTGCAAGAAATAGTCAATTTCTCTACCATACCATTCACTTTCCTTAAGCTTCTCCTTCTCCCTTCAAATTCCAGCTTACTAGAGCAGGGTAGGGTTGCAGTGCATAAGGATTATTAGGAAGGAAGCATAATATTTCATTTACAGGCACACACTCCTTGTGTGGAGATTTCTCCCCTAAGGAACTAACATATTACATAATACATACTTTAGTATTTGTTTATTGATGTTTTTCCACCTCAGTCTCATAATGTAAATAGTCTTATAATATATATACCATAAATATAATAAAATTATATTTATATACACATAATATAACAATATAAATATAATATCAACTAAGAGAGCAGTTCATGTTGTCAGTAGTGTTTACTATTTTATTATGAGTGCATAGGCAACTGCCTACTTATGCTAAATATCTCTTAATAAATGCCCATCCAATGGATAGGCGCATTTTTAATGTAGATGTAAAACTATATTAAAATGGAATTGTAATTTGTTATACATTGGCTCATAATCCTACACGTGCAATTTCCTTTTTGTATTTTATTTCTTATAGGTCAATGTCAGAATAACACAAAGTCATGTAGTGTTGAGTTTCCATGGATACAGACTATCTAAATAAAAAAGACATTATAGTTTTTATTACTTGTTTTGGCAAGATCAAAGACAGGATGTTCTTTAGACACTCACTGAGGACATATATATCCACCATAAAAATAAAGCCCAAATTTTGCTTAATATTTTAAAATACTTGCATTTATCAAATACTGAGAGTTACAAAGCTAAAAATTCAATTATGATTCATATATAAAGCATGCTTATATATTTCTGCAGAAGATTTTCCTTGGTTTGTTAATAGGATATGTAGAGAGAAATTTACTAATTGATTTAATGTTTTTTTCTCAAACTTTTAATAGTAGCCTTTATTTTGAGATTTTCTTAGCAATTGACAGTACCAACCAACTCATATTATTTTTAAATATTCAGTGTTTACTAGCGTAAGTTGTACATTTTCACTAAAATATGGAGTTGAATTAATAGTTTATTCTTCTCAATATGTATTTTACTGCTATGCTATGAAAGGCTATGCATTTTTCAAATGTATTTAAAACATGAAAAACAAGGCAGAAACAGCTCACACTGTATTCATGAGAGAATGCTATATTTCTAAGCGTTATCTCAAGCTATCTTTTTTAGAGATCACAGTATATTATAGTTTTACATATGAATAATGCATTTGCAATAGCAAACTTATCCCAAGAGTAATTCAACATGTCACTTAAAAAAATGTGAATTATTATCTTGTTTCCTGTTATTCCAATCCAGTCCTGATCCTTTATACAAAGCCAGAATTGTTCATTCATTTATTCACTAAATGCTTACTGAGTACTTGCTGGGTTAAATATTTGAATAAAATATATGTAGATGCTATTGTTTTGGATAGACACATAATATAATGTCTTCCTTCATGATTTTATTTGGAAGCCCAGTAAAATATTTGAAAGTTGTAGTGTGCCCCAGAAATGATTCCTAATTCATTACTTTTTTAATGGTTTGGAGTTCAACAAAGTTGAGTTAACTTATGTTCATCATGGTTATACTACAAATATGGCACTTCACAAACCTCTTAATATGGCACTTACAAAAGTTATGGTTAAACTTTTGTAAGTTTATGGTTAAAAGTTATGGTTAAAAGTTTTGTAACCATAACTTTTTAAAAATTATGGTTAAACTACTATGTATCTAATATTATAACTGCTATAGCCTAAATATCTGTGTCCCTTCCCCCCCCAAAAAAAATTCTTATGTCAAAATGTAATTCTCAATACAGTAATATTGAGAGGTGAGGCCTTTAGAAGGTGATTAGTTCATGGGATGGAGTGCTCATGAATGAGATTAGTTCCCATATAAAAGAGGTCCCAGGGAGCTT
Source organism: Sapajus apella (assembly GCF_009761245.1). Taxonomy (NCBI): domain Eukaryota; kingdom Metazoa; phylum Chordata; class Mammalia; order Primates; family Cebidae; genus Sapajus; species Sapajus apella. Next base: position 49,267,366 of record NW_022436945.1, read on the forward strand.
ATTCCTCTTTCCACCATGTGAGAACAGAGCAAGAAGGCACCATCTTTGAAGCAGTGAGTGAACATTTATCAGACACAGCACCTGATGGCACCTTGATCTTGAACTTTCTGGCCTCTAAAACTGTAAGAAATAAATTTCTGTTTGTAAGCCACCCAGTTCAACATATATTTATGCAGCCTGAACAGACTAAGACAATACCTCATACCATCTGAGCTTACAAAAGTTGTTAGATCTGTCATTTTCATGATATAATAAAGTGGATTTAATGATGATTTCTTTGACATTATTTTAAACTATAAAAGAAGTAACATATAGAAAAGCACATGTATCTAGTACATAGTGAACAAAGTGGACACAAATTTGCTCTCTAGATAAATGATACTGAGGTATTTCATTACCCTTCCCATACTTTAGACATTTTCTGAAATAGCTATGATTCAGGTTATTTTATTTTAAAAAAACTAAATAAAACTATTTATAATGGAAATTATCAATCAATATGTCTGTAGTAAAATGAAGAACATCTGTTTCTGAAAGTTGTCATAGAGGTAGAAACATGCAATACGTAAAATGAAAAAAGCTAGTACAATATACATAACTGATGAAAGATTAATATTCAGAATTTAAAAGCATTGTTCAAGTAATTACTAAAAATACATAAAACCCAAAAATGATATGGAAAAAGAACTTTTATATTCATTTCATAAAATTTAAATGGTCAACAAAGCATTGAAATAAACAAAATGCTTTCAATTCCATCGGCAATCAGGAAAGGGAGATAATTAGGCAATTACAGGGAAAAATTGAAATGTCAATAAAAAAAAGTATTATTAAAAGTTAACTCTAATTCAATTTCAAATAGTAATGTAAACTAGGAGAAGCATTCACTATTATTAAAATCAAATAAACTTATAATGCATGACCCAAGAATTGCATTTCTGCATCTATAGACTCAAATAATTTGTTCACATATGTACATGGGTACACATAAAAGAATATTTATAGCAGCATTATATATCCTGTAGTGGAAACCAACTGTCTATCAGCAGTGGAATGACTAATGAAACTGTGATATACTCAAACAATAAAATGTTACACAGCAAAAGGACAGGAGTAAAATACACCTGGCTACAACATGTGGACGATTCTAACAGAAAAAAAATATATTGAAAAAGAAAGGCAAAAAATACATATAATGTAATTTAATGCACATAAAATTTGGAAAAGTGTAAATTAAACCATTCTATTTAAGAGTATATACATAGATGATAACATTAAAAAGAAAGACAAGTATTTGATTGTCATCAAATTCAAGATATTGATCATCTCTTGATGGGGGAGAGGTCATGATTTCCAAAGAGCTAATGGTGGCTTCTGGCAATGTTTTATTTCCTGACCTCAGCTGTGGACATATACATTATTTTTAATTTGTTTGGTATATTATACATGTCAATGTTATATACCTTTATGTGTGTGTGTGTTATGTTTCAAAATAAATAAAAATATTTATAAACTGATGCAAGAAATAATCCTCCTTTTGACTTTCTTAAAAAGCTTAAAATCCTTCTATTTAAGTACCATTTCATTTCCTTTTGCCTCTCATAATATAGCCCACAACCAAACTTCCTGCCTGCAGTCATCAGCAGCTGTTCCACCAGTCAGTCACATTGATCAGGAACTCCCATGACCATCTCTTGGGTGTTCGAACAAGCTAACTCTGTTCCTTGTATTTAGTCCTGTTTCTTAATAAATAGTAACTTCAAATCTAATTTAATTATCATGAAACTTGTGAAGTACAAAGTCTCTAATTTTAGATATATTCATATATCTGTTTTAGTACTCAGAAAGGCCTGTTGTTAATTATCTAGTTAAATCTTCTCTACCTATTAAATTATAAAGATTTTTTTTTTCTTTTTCTTTTTTTCTTTTGAGGCGGAGTTTCACTCTTGTTGCCCAGGCTGGAGTGCAATGGCGTGATCTTGGCTCACAGCAACTTTTGTCTCCTGGGTTCAAGCGATTCTCCTGCCTCAGCCTCCCGTGTAGCTGAGACTACAGGCGTGCACCACCATGCCCAGCTAATTTTTGTATTTTTAGTAAAGATGGGGTTTCACCATGTTCACCAGGATGGTCTTGATCCCTTGACATCGGCCTCCAAAAGTGCTGGGATTATAGGCATGAGCCACTGTGCCCAGCCAAAATTGTAAAGATTTATATCAAGAACTATATGTTAATCATTCTTCCCTAAGGCTAATTTGTACCTGGATTTCTTGGTTGTGGGTCAGAAAAATCTTCCTTTTAAAATCTAAAGTCTAGCCCAGTAAACTTAGTTTTCTTTATTATGAAAACAATAGATTTTTCAGAATTAGGTCAGTATTAATGTACAACTTTCTATAAGTTAGCTAGCTACCTATCTACCATACAAGAGGATGAGGCTTAGGTATGCAAGTTCTTGATGCAAATCAGAGCTGTTTATCTCTGGTATGACCAAGCAAGTAACATTAATTTTATGGTTCAGAACCATTCAAACTATTGACAACTTCCAACTTAAGTCAGAGAAATAAAATAATGTGAATGATTTAGATATTATATGTATTTTGAGTTTAAGAAAATACAGATAATGTGAAATTGATTGCTACTCTCATTCAATATTTTAAAACTGGAATCACGGTATAGAGCAATGAAAATATTGTCCTGGCCAGACAGTGAAGGAATTCCTAAGTCTGGCAGTCTAAAATACCAGCACATCTTCATCTAAGCATTCCTAAATACCCATTAAAGGAATGAATGCTTACATACATGAGAAAATTAAAAGGAGGGCAGAAGGAATTTCAATGGATATTTAGAAGTTTTAAAGATAAATTTCAATTTTCTGTCTTAAAAAAACAGTTATCTTAATATTAGAAAGCAGATAACAGAAAACAGAGAGAAGGAAGTGACATGTAAGGACAAGCAATGCTTGTAACTATAGTGTGACCTTAACATTTCAGGGTGATAGAGACACTTTCATACATTCAGGAGCAGGGAATGCTAATGAGCAACATATTAAAGAGAATTGTGAAAGCCTACAGAAAAATTTCATCAACAACTGTCTTGCTCTAACCAAAACTTTACACTCTTTAGATAATATTTGAAAACAAAACAAAACTAGAATAAAACAAAAACAAATTATTTTTGGTGCATGGGTTTATATAAACATTTTACTTAAGGTTATCTTTTAGATAAAGGATATTTTATTAGGTTGAGAAAATAAAAGTTTCTAATACAAAATAATTACTAACATGCTCTGTGTAGGGTTGTAGCTAGTTCTATTTGCTTATGAATTTCTAAATCAATAAATTTGTACTCATAATCATGAATCTAGTATATTTATCAATGTAGAAAGATTTTGCTTTGAAGCCTAGCCAAAAAAATTTTAGGCTGAGGCATTCACATATGAATTTTAAACTCAAAGAAGAATAATGGTTTATATCAAAACCTATTTGTGTAGAATTATATAAAATGTGTATTAAGGCCTCCTGCAATGAGCTACATCTTGAGAAACTAAACCATACTGGGTCATTTATTTCTCTAATAAATTTTCATCTTACCACTTGTTTAAAAATGCACATTCTGTGCCAGTCCCATTGCCAATTATCATTAAGTTTTGTTATTTTAAATAAGCTGTTTAGATTTTTGCACATGTAAAAATCTATAACAAAAATATTGTGCAACCGATGTATTTCAAATTCTTGCATTTTAATTGACAGATAATGATTTATAATTATCCATAAAAAAACTGTAAGGATTTTTAAAAAGTAAACATATAGACATTCCAAGTGAATTACTTGTGTGTTTATACATGTTCTTGTCAACATTAATTTTCCCTCTCTATTAGGTCATTTACATTATCATTAAAAATATCTTGTTTGTCCCCTCACTTATTTCAAGCAACTACTCCCACTCCATTCTCTTCTTCTTCTTTTTTTTTTTTTTGCATCACTCACTTAAAGAGCTGCTATAATGCCTGTCTGCACTTACTCCTTCCCATTGTCTTCCCTGCAGTAAAACAATTTGCTTTCTTCAGTCCAGTAACATTATGTATATATGTCTTAATTTGACCTCCACATAAGAAAATTTTATGGGTAATTTATTCTCAGAATATTTCATCAGCATTTGACACTCTTTATACTTATTTTCTTTCAGAAATCTTTCTTTCTTTAGAATCCAGGAAGATTTCTTGTTCGTGTCCTTCACAGGACATCACTTTCAACCATTTTGCTGGTTATTTCTCAAAATGATGAGGGCTCAAGTGTAAGCCTTCAAACTTATTGTCTTTACTCAATTGTCTTTGCTTAATTTAGAAACGATCTCCTCAGTTGTGTGCTTTTATTTACCATATTTATGTTGATGGGTCCAACATGTATATATTTGTTGCTGTCAAATCCTCAAATATTTTTGTGTCTAATTATAAAAATATAAGTAAATGTGTCTAAAAATAAACTCTATTTCCACACACCCCTACATTCTGCAAATCTCACATGCTTCATCTTAGTAAACACATTTCTCCTTATATAAAGACAAAAATACTCAGTTATATTTTAATTTTATTTATAATTATCATTCTGCCTTGCATTTAATACATAAGCAAATCATACTGGGTTCATCTATCAAATGTGTGTCAAAAATTCAAGTTTCTTATGTTTATCCATGCTAAATATTAGATTTTTAATATTGGGTTACTTAACTCCATATTCTCAATGCCATTTCCTAAATGCATACCATGAATCTCACAGTCAGTATGATACAAGTCTCCTATATCAGTTTTAGCTGTTTTTGGAAGATATGCTTATCTTTTCTGGTATCTGTTGAATTCTACAAAGATAATTTTTGCCTGTGTGGCCTTAAGTATGTTTTGTTATTGGACTATCTCACAAATGAATCAGACTCTCCAAAATGTCAAAATTAAATCATTTTCATATGACTCTATTAAGAAAAATAAATACAGAGAAAGAGATTTTGATATTTCTATGCTAGAGTGATAGTTTGTTATGCCAATCATTACATAACTTGGAAAATAATAATAATCTGACAAAATTTTACCTTGATGTTTGGTCTTTATTTTTCTTTTATTTTCTTCCCAAATTCCCTCTCTTTGGCACTCTAACTTTAGCATTTTATTGTTTTATTTTGAATATTTCATATGTATAAATATATGTATATATTTATATATATAAAATTTTTAAATTGTGAATCTGACATAAATTTGAATTGTAGTAAAAATGTGCCTGATTTTTACCATTTAATTTCTGTAACTCCCTAACTGGCTAAAGAATCCGAATAACTTTCTGATCCCTTAAAATTAGTTACTTTCCAGTTAGAAATTTTGGTTTATAGTTGATTAAATTCATGGATTGTTTTTAAAAGTCAAGTTTAACTTACAGTACTTCAGTCACTTAAATATTAATACTTATGTTCTAAGTGAATCAATTTTTAATAACTTGAACATGAAAAAATAGAGATTTTAGATAGGAAGGGTATGAATTAGAAGTTTTTTTTTTTTTTTTGGTCTGTTTGTTTGTTTCCACAGCCAAACCAAATCTTACCAGCTTAGGGATTTGGGAACAAATGAGGTGAACAGGAGTGGAAACTACATTAAGGAGAAATTCTATGAGACACTGATGAGCGAATAGCAGAAAATGCCATTTTGTGGTCCAGATGGCTTAATATCATGTCACTGTTGGAGAAATGGGTTTTTTAAAGTCCTGTGGACAACAAATTGTTGTTACAACATTTAATACTTAAGTTGACTAATATTTTATTGTCATATATATATAATCTGCAATTTTGGTTCCAAAATTGAAGATTATAAATATGCAATTATCTAGTTATTCAAAATTGCAGATTATAAATATGGACAGTGCTTCAGAGTTTACATAGTGAATATCAGCATTGTTGAGGTGGCATATTTTTATACCTTCAATTGTTGTATAAGTACCACAAAATGATAGTTTGTGACTTAAAAAAAATGAACCCTATTTTTTTCATAGTTATGGACACCAGGAATCCAAGGTCAAAGGGTCAACATATTTGGTTTCTTCTGGTGGCTGTGAAAGAGAATATGTCCTATGTCTACCTTCTAGTTTCTGGTTTTCTGGACATCTTTGGTGTTCTCTGGCTTACTTATGTATAACCCTAATCTCTGCCTTCATGTTTACATAGTGTTTTCCCTGTATGTGTGCTTCTGTATCCTAATATCCGCTTCTTCTGTAGTCTTCTGTAGTACGTTAGTAGTCTTGTATTACAGGCAGTACGATATAACTTCATCTTAACTAATTACATCTACATCACTTTCATTTCCAAATCAGATCACATTCTAAAGTTTTGTGGGTTAAGCCTCTAACATGTGAATTTCAAAAGGATGTCATTTGTAATAGATAATTTTGTGAGTCAACTTAACTGAGATATGGGATGACCAGATACCTGATTATCCTTTACTTCTGGTATATGTGGGTATTTCTGGAAGAGATTAGCCTTAGAATCAGTGGGCTGAATAAAGCAGATTGAGTAGATATTTCCCTCTCTTACTAAAAGCATGGTTATATGAAGACTTCATGCCTGGTGCTTCCACAGTAGTCTTAAAATCACAAAAGGACACTATAACCACACTAAAAATGGAAATATGAAAACTACACATATTTTTGTGGTTGCTGTTAACTTGCTGAAAATAATTCCTAGAATCACATTTTAATGCTCCTGTATGTCATATGATAAAGGTCTTTGGTGTTTTAGCTGAATTTAATTTATAAAACATATCTGTCCATACAATAGTGCCATGCTTAATCTTGCCTTATTTGTTTCTAATGCATAGCATAATTTCTTTGGAGATTAATGTAGAGGATAGAAGCATATTTGAATAATCTCTAATTTTCCTCTAAAATGAATTGCTAAATACTAACATAGTATTATTTAACTTGGAAAACATACTCTATTAAACAAATTTTGGTGACATCATTTAGGAAAATTATAAAATTCTAACTGTATAATTATGAATTTAAATACATAAGAACCTAAATGCAATAGCCATTGAAAATAAAAAATTGTAATACTGAATTTTAAGAATGTTATAGAATAATAATAATCTGTGACTTTTTTTGTATGGCCTATATGATTCACATCTAATATAAATTTGTTTTCTAATTTGAAATTGGTAAATCTAGCTTTGCAAAGGGTAGAATCATATCATTAATTTATGTATGCATATATATATATCTCCTATATATGTTATATGTATATCATTATATATGTACACATACATAGAGCATAATCTAGTTTATTCTTATACCCTTAGCTCTCTATTTAAAATTTTATAATATTCTATTCAAAATCTCTAGTTTCCTAATTAGAAGGTTTTATGACAGCATAAATAACCATATTGAAAATAAAAGTTGCAAAGAATTACATCATTACTGTAAATATGGCATAGGTTTATCTCTATAGTCTCCTACTGCAAAGGGCTGAATAATGTGAAAGTCATGATTATCTATGGATTCATATATATATCATAAACCATGACTCTATAAATGGAAAGCTGACACCCTCTCAATCTAACTTTTATGATATGATGAACTATGTCATACAGGACCCACTAAAGAAACACAGAACACAACATTTATTTCATCAGAGAAAATGTAATATAAATAATTGTAAACTAGGCAAAAAAATTGTTTACTAGGAAACTAAAAGCATAAAGAGGATGCTCTAAAGTATCATGGATGTACTAACTACAGGGAGGACCAAAGGAACAAAGGAAATAGTCTAGAAACGTGAAAGCTAAAGACTTAGAACAACTACACTCCCACCATATCTCATTTCCATATGCCGTCATTATTCACCTGGAAAACCCATAACCATTTCTTATATCTTATCTTGTGCTACTTCCTATACGTACCTTACAGACAGTGTAATCCCAACACCCTAATTGCTCAAACATAGGATGGTATTTACATAATTATTATACTATAATGTATTATTTGTAACTTGATACATTATTACTTATAACATCAATTATTATATATGCATAAAATAATTTTCAAAGTTTATACAGTCAACTTAAAAAATATTTAAATAATAATTTGTTTAAAGTCAAGAAATTAATGTTAACAACATGAACATGGAAAATACTATCAACAGAGACAAGAAAGAGCAAACAGCAAGAGGAATAGAGGAGGGAATAAGGTTGTAATATCTTCATTATCCTAAAAGTAGGGTATAGTTTATGACTAAAGTTTATAAAATATGATAAAGATATTAGGTTATAATTTAAAGCTTTGTTAGATGATATCAAAATACTTCTTGAAAAATCTTGTTATATGAAAGCTATTGAGAACACCCATTACAAATAAAGAATAAAAGTTTAAGGGAGTTAAGTCTTCATTACTAATAGCAAGTAGTTGGCATATTATTTAAATTTACTCTCAAACAGAATACAAACATGAACAGCTAAAAGAAGCTACTCTGAGGAGTGGGAATGGAGGTGAGGTGGTAAAGCAAAGGAGATCCCTGCATTTCCTTTCAAGTTCTTCAGTAATATTGACTAGTTAGTATTAACATATACGCATATCACTTTGATAGAATTAAATTTAATTACAGAAATGACTAAATGCATAAAACTACCTTTCCAAAATCACAACAAAACACTCTACCAAACTGAATATACCTAAATTAACTAGATGTACATTAAGTAAACACATAGGTGTAAGGACTTAATCTGAAATACTAGAGAAATATAAAAACAAACAAGTCTTGCCCTTGCTTTCATGAACTCTTATTCCTCATTATATTATTTTTAACTATTAATTTATCAGAACAAAAAACTGTAGCTAATAAACATGTAAAGAATAAAGGGTACATTTTATAAAACTAACCATGATTTTAATAAAATGATGCATATAAGCAGCTATTTAAAATGCTATTTACATTGTTGAAAGGCTTCAAGAAAGGGTTAAATTTCCACAATACAATTTCAAAATAAAAATCCATTACCTTTAATTAACATCAGCAAAATTATTATAAACTTACAGAAAAACAAACAAATATATAATTGTAACTTGCAAAAATCATACCTTGACAAAGTTGGTTTCATTTTAAGAAGAAAATATAATATAATATAATATAATATAATATAATATGATACATTATTTTTAGCTAAAGCCCATATTTTATCCATGTTTTCTTAATTTTTTACTTGTCTTTTTTTGTTCCAGGGTCTCACAATGGGTTACCAAGTAACATTTACTTATATCATGTCTCCTCAGGCTCTTCTTGAAGGTGATGCTTTATAGCGGATTCCTTGTTTGGGTGACGTTGACAGTTTTGAAGGATACTGGTCAAATATTTTGTAGGATGTCTCTCTATTGAGATTTGCCTGATTTTTTGCTCATGATTAAACTGAGGTTACAGATTCTACAGGGAAGATCACAGAAATACAGTCTCATTCTCATCATATCATATCAACGGTACATGCTGTAAATTTGATTTAACAATGTAAACATTGACCTTCATCACCTGGCTGAAAAAGTGTTTGTCAAAGTTTCTCCACTGTAAATGTAATCTCCCTCCAGCATGAACATAAGGTGGAAATTAATAATTCGCTTTCTTGATGGTGAAATATCAGCACTAATTATTTAGAATTTTCCAAAAAAATTGTTTCTTCAATTAATTACTTAAATCAGTATATGCTCATGGATATTTCTTTTATACTGTGGATTTATATAAAATACTACATCATTAATTTTGTTGCCAAATTCATTCCAGCTTTAGGTATAGGGAACATCTTAATTTGTTCTTTTGTTCTTTTAATATATCCTCATAGTAGAAATTTTATTTGTTGAGTACTCCTTATTTCTTAGCTTAGAAAATTATCCAGATACAAATTGTGTGTTTCCTGCTGCTACCCTAAAGTTATTCATTTCTCAAAGGATACCAAATTCCTTATATTGAAAAATGATGTTAGAAATGAAGATATGAGTTACGAATGAGTGCTTGTTTTCTGATATTAGTGACATGTGTCTTCTCTATTTTATTTCTGCTTGTCCAACCTAGAACTCCATTTTAGTAATTACTTTTAAAAACCAGCTTTTGCATTTATTTATTTTCTGTCTTTAATTTCATTCATTTTTATTCTATTTTTGTTTACTTTTCTTCTGCTTGCTTTAGATTTAAATTGGGAAACTTCTTTCCCTAATTTCCTAAGATGGATAGTTAGACTGTTAGTTGTAAATCTTCAATTTTAACATAGGCATGAGTTCTATCTAAATATTGTTTGTGCCTCATCTCACACATTTTGATGTTTTATTTGAATTTTTATTTTAGTTTAAAATATTTTTAAAATTTCTCTTGAGCCTTATATTTGTCCGCATGTTTAGTTTAGAAATGTGTCCCTTATTTCTAAATGTTCAGCAATTTTTCAGCTATCTTTCTGTTATTCATTTCCAGTTTAATTTGATTATAGTATGAGAACTTTTTTGACATAATTTATTTACAGAATTTATTAATGTGAATTTTATGGCTCAAAATTTAGTTTGTCTTTGTGAATATAATGGGAACTTGGAAGTGGTACATATTTCACTGTTTTTGAATATTTTATGAATTTTAATTATTTGAGTGATAATATAATCAAGTAAACTATATCTTCAGAAATTGTTCTGCCTGCTTAATTTATCAATATAAATTACTGAGGAATGTTTCGATATTTGCAGATGTAATATTAAATTTCTATTTTTTACTTTTTTCAGTTTCTGGTGCATGATTTTATTTTTAATAATACGTTAAGCTCAGGGATACATGTGCAGCACATGCAGGTTTGTTACTTAGGTATACATATGCCACGATGTTTTGCTGCACCCATCAACCCATCATCTACATTAGGATTTCTGCTAATGGTCTCCATCTCCTATCTCCCTACCCTGTGATAGGCCTTGGTGTGTGATGTTCCCCTCCCTGCATCCATGTGTCCTTATTTTTCAACTCCCCCTTATTAGTGAGAACATCCAGTATTTTCTTTTCTGTTCCTGTGTTAGTTTGCTGAGAATGATGGTTTCCAGCTTCATCCATGTCCCTGCAAAGGACATGAACTCACCCTTTTTTATAGCTGCATGATTTTTGATGCTCTATTGTTGGATATATAAAGATTGCTGTCTTCTTAGATTCTCCACGAAGATCCATTACATGAGAACATTCATGTAACACCTGTCTTTATCCATAGTATTTTTTCCTATTCTTAATTCTGCTTTATCTAAAACAAAGACATCTACTCTATCTTACTTTAGATGAGTATTAGCATGATATAACTTATTCTGCTGTTTTATTTTTAACCTATCTGTGTCTTTACATATATACAGTAGTCATGCTACTAAAAACTGTTTTTTCTTTGATGTATTTAAATCATTTACATTTAAAGTGACTACTCAAAATTACTAGTTTTATTAATAATCAGCACTTGAAATAACAGCTACCACATTTGTACAATTTTTTGTTCACAACACTAATTCTTTGTTTACCTCCTCAATTTTGTTATCTCAGTTTCTAATTGAGCACTATACATAATTAAATTGTATATATCCTATGCCAGAAAAAAGAACACAAGCAGCCCATTGTGACTACCTCTATAATTGCTACTGACGTATTTTGCTGGACACATATTATACCTGCTTAAGCATTAAATAAAATTGAAATGTTAATTGAAAGTTCTTTTTAATTACACTTGAGAAAATATGTTAAGACATTTTGCTAAACATTCAGATATTAACTGCTAAGAAATTATATGTGCATTACTCATAAAAACAGAACTAGTTTTAATTTGTCACTGCTAATGGCAGGAAACCATTGTTTGACAAAAGATGTAATATAGCAATTTCTCATTCTGTTTAAAATTCATGAAGCCACATCCACACAGACAAATGCTTATTAATTTCTAAATTGCTTTATTGACTCTAATGACAAAAATACAGGCTTTGAAGGCTGCAATACAATTTCAATTAAAATGAATTTTCTATTACTTATTTAGTAGGACAGATAGTTTGAGTACTTTTACTTGTTGTAGATTTTTTAAAATATTGCATTGGATTATTGAAATTTGTGAGCATTTCTCAAATAAGCACATTTTCCAAGAAAAAGATGATTTCAGCTTATTATAATACCACATTATATCATGTATATGAATCCCTTTTTATTTAACTGGATAATTGGTTGTCTGAGTAACTGGGAAAAAAGGACACGGTAGAATTGCAAAAATGCCCTCTCATTCTACACTTCCCTGATTATGTGCAGGCTGCTTTGTGACTTTGCAACTCCTTCCATCCCAATCGATAGCGTTTGTTTCTCCACTTCTTAAATCTCAGTTTGACTTGTGACTTGTATCATCAGTTGAATGTTGTATTCACACAGTTGAATTAACACTGTACTGTTTCAGAACTTGAAAAGGTCAACAAACCTTGTGTGCTTCTTTGACATTTAGCAATCTGGCCCAATAATAAAAATACACCCAGACTAATCTGGCATTGAATGAGAGATTACTTGGAGTAGAGCTGAGTCATCCCAGCCAATACCTTTTTAGACCAGCCAGTCCTCTTTCTCAATAAACTATGTAAGTAAGCCAAATAAAGATCATCTAATCTTGACATGGATCAGAAGAACAATTCTGTAAATGTATAAAGTCCTAGGCAAATAAAAATAAAAATGAAAAATGTATTGTGAAATATTATGGTGATTTTGTGTTTGTTTAATATAGAGTATCATCAGTTGTGACCATATATAATCAAAACAACTTTGTATACTTGTGAAAATTTGGATCATAGAAGCATTTAATGGTAGTTAATATGCATACGTGAAAACATATCAGCTGCACTTCCCTTCTAGTATATTTATTCTTATTTAAATATATGCCTAAATAGACACAGCTATATGATGTTAAAATGTAAAATTTTATGAACATAGATATATTTAAAAGTGCTGATTTCATGTCATATCAAGAATGTAGTGTTTCCTTATTATCTTTTTTTTGCTTTCCAGCATTATTTGTATATGTTTGTGATTGTGTTTATGCATTACATAAGAGCAGACTTTTTGATTCATATTAAACTATTGATTTAATGAATTGGAAAATGAATGGCTTAATTCTATGGTTTTTCTATAAGCTCTTGCAGATGTTATTTAGAATGTTTGATTTTTTATTGAGATTGTTTCCATTTGTAAAGGAATGAGCAGGAATATAGAAATACATAAATGGGCGATGGGAGGAAGAGTTGTTAATTCTCTAAACTCAATATATTTTAAGAATATTGCATATTTTTTCATCCTAATATTAACTGGAGTCCCTAAATCCTGTTATGGCTCAAGTGATATTTATTAAATATCTATGTTAATTAATAAAGAATAAATGAATTTCAGCGATGTTTATATCTTATAGCAAACCTAATATATCTTCAGAATTATTTCCAATCCCCTTGTCATCACTTAGCTGAAATTCACTTTTTTATGTTAACCATTTCTTATATTAACAAAATACTTAATGTACGTCAGCATCCTTGCATCTGGGTCTCAGCTTATGTTGTTATTTGATTGTTGTGATTTTGTTGTGTGTTAAGGTATTCAAATGAGAAAAGAAGTCAAACTATGTCTCTGCCAACAATATGAATCTATTGCAAGAAAACCTCAAAGAATGCCAAAGGGCTTCTAAAACTGATACATGAATTCAGTAAAGTTTCAGGATACAAAATCTATGTACAAAAATCAAAAACATTGTAATACTCCAATAGTATTACAGCTGAGAAGGAAATCAAGAATACAATCCTATTTACAATAGTCACAAAGAAAACAAAATACCTAGGAATCGACCTAACAACTGAGGTGAAAGATCTCTACAAGGAAAATTATAGAACATTACTGAAAGAAATCAGAGATAGCACAAATAAATGGAAAAAAAATTCCATGCTCATGGATTGGAAGAATCAATATTGGTAAATGGCCATACTTCCCTAAGATGTTTATAGATTCAATGATTCATATCAAAATACCAATGTCATTTTTCACACAACTGGAAAAATTTATTCTATATAAAACATGACTTTCCCTACCACTGTTGGTATATCATTTCCATCAATCATAACTATGAAGCAGAATCATGTGAATACCTTAAACGCAACAAAATCACAACAATCAAATAACAACATAAGCTGAGACCCAGAAGCAAAGATGCTGATTTCATTGCTTTAAGGGGAGAAAGAGACATGTATTTACATTTACAGTGAAACTGTTAATGAGTATTCATTACATAAGTTAAAAATAAGGTGTTTATAAATAAATTATTTTATTTACTTTTAATCATATTTGTGTTTTTTACTGTGCATGAAAATCTTATCCAAAAATTTACTCAGTAGGCTTTATTGGAAATTTTGATGAATCTTGAGACAAAAACAATTGTGAACTAACTACTGCCAATAAACACAGTCTGATAATTTTATAGAAAATTTTTCTTACTTATAAGCTTCCTAGTATATATAGCCTAATATTCAGTCCTATAAAATACATGTGCTAAAATAATATTGTTCTTAAAGTGAGCAAGATAAAAATGTAATGCAGGGAAATGCTAAAACTACCTTAATAGTATAAAGTGAATATGACATGTAACTAGGTAAATTTTATACATTTCTAAAATTCAAGTACAGCCAAAATAAGAACATAGTGAAAATGAATAGAAAAGTTTTAGATTTAGAAAATATAAAATTATATTAAAATTTCATTTTAAAATAAGATAAACTTATTGATATTTTGAAAAATTCACTATATCCTTAGACAACTAAATATCTAAATATCTAAGATTAAAGACATTTATATGAATGTTACACATTTCTACATTTCAATGAGCTTTTAAACAGATGTTGTTGATAGAGCATTGTAGTGACATTTTGGAAAATTATTAAGCCAAAGAAATTTATTACTTCATTTATATACAAAATTTTTGACATCTTCTCAGAAATCAAATTACTCTTATTGAGTAACTGGTAAGAAAAAACAATAAATTATATATACAAATTTTTCACCCAATTGCTCTATAAATTTTTGAGAGTAAGATATATGCCAAAATAACTGTCCCTCAAGCGCAAACAGGGGTGCAAAATATTTTCATTGTTTGCAGACTTGATTCCTAATATATAAATAATATCAATACAGCATGTTATTACATATCTTAGAATCGAACGTTGTTTACATACATTTCAAGGGCTAAAAAACTGAGGAGACATAGGAAATGCAAATAACATTGGCAACACAAACGACTCCCAGAGTATTCTTTGAGAATACTGCATATTTGCCATCTAAAATTACAATGGCTAGGTAAAGGATTACCTAGTTAAAGTAAGAAGTGAGACTTGATTGAGGACAATGTAAGACAATTGTTTGGGCAGAAGGTACAACAAACAGACACAAATTATAAATAAAACCATGAAATAGAAAAGTGACAAACATTCCTCACTGGGGAAGGGAAGAATCTATTTTACATAGAATAGATTTTTCCAGTTTTGTGAAAAATGACATGAGTCGACAATTAGAAAAACTTTAATTGTGATTGATATTAGAAAACTATAGGTGGCCAGACCAGATAGATTCTCAAAAAAATGCTAGATTTGGGGTTTTATTTCAACAATAACAGAATGGATGCAACTGAAAGATTTTAAGGGAGGAAAAGGCAGCCATATCTGAAAGTCAGAAAGGTCACATTCTTGGAGATAGAATGAGGAGTTGATTGGAGTGAGTAAGCAAAGATTAATAAGAGAAACAGGTTATGAGGTATATAGAACTTTACTATCTTCTCAAATTTTCTGTAAATCAAAACTAATTAAAATAAAATATTTACTTAAGATATGTGACCTCTAAAAATACCGGTTAGCATTATAATTCAATTCTAGCCTTGGTCACTCTTCAAATGCTTTATTTGTCTTCAGCTTTTCTCTCCCCATGATAGTGTGAAAAACCTTTTAAATTTTTACACTCAGTGCTTACCACTGTAATTATCTGACATTCAAAATAGTTATCTAACACTGGGTTAGTCTGCATTCCCCAAAATAGTAGATGACAAATTGGTATTAGATATAAATGAGATATAATAGGGAAACCCCTGTGAGGAAAAATAGGCAAGAGACAGAAGAGATGAGGAGAGCCTTCAAACCGTGATCCTGGCCTGATGACTGTGAAAGATGAGAAGAACAAAGCGGTGAGCAGAAAGAGTTCCACACTACAACATGGTTGTAGCCAGGCCAATGAGGGTTCTTAATTCACTTTGAAAGAGCAATCAGGCCTCTCCCATGAGATTCATGGGAATCATTCATCCTATGAATCCCCCATTCATAAGTCTGTGGAGGTCAGTTTATTAGCTAAGAGCAGTCCACAGAAAGTATAATCTCAGTGCCAACAAGACGGTAAATGTTGAGTGCCTACATTTTTGAAATCACACAGAGTCTCCATCTCTACCATTAGGATTTACTATTTCGTGAATTTATGGTGCAATCCTTTGAATAACCAGGTTTTAAAAGGTTGGCTGAACTCAACTAAATTCCTAGGTTGCTTCGTTCCTCTTTCTGTCATAACTACTCTCAGATGGACACTGACCTAAGAAATAAGAATCCATAAATGTGGGGTTTATTCCCACAGATCTACGTACATGCTATTTATCTGACTCTAAATTCAACAGAATGTTTTAATTCACCACGTCTTTCAGGGATTCTTCAAGGGGTTCTATAAAGTACCAGCATTTTAATTTCCCTCATATTAATATATTGAGCCACTCATCCTTGAATCAAACTACATTTTTTTCAGCAACAGATGACTACATTAAAACTACAAATATTGCTGTAACTTGATCAGAGAATATTAGAAAATTAGAGTTAGGGGACATCAGTCTGGTCCTCTTATTACTGTAGCTTGTTTGTGCTCTTCAATTTGCTCCAATATCAAACCATCCATTTCCACTCATGTTTTCTACGTTTCTGCTGCTACACATCATTCAGGTCCTACAGGTCTTTTGTGACTAAGACTTAAAATGTCATTTCTATTATATGACAAATTGCTTCTATGGCTGTCTGATATTATAACCTAGAAATTGACCATATTCATCTCCTGATGAGTAGCACCAGTTGCACAGTCAACTAGATATATCATAGTTTGGAACTCAGTATCTACTAGTTGAAAGAGCATCTGATTTTTCATATTTTTGAATGATGAACAGACTTCTAATGCAGCTTACATCATATATATTTTTGTGGGTTTTTTTTTTTTTTTTTTTTTTGAGATGGAATCTGGTTCTGTCACCCAAGGTGGAGTGCAGTGGTGCTATCTCAGCTCATTGCAGCCTCCAATTCCCAGGGTCAAGCTATCCTCTCACCTCAGCCTCCCAAGTTGCTGGGACAACAGGCACATCTTACCATGCCCAGCCATTTTTTTTTTCTTTTTCTTTTTTTTGTAGAGACGGGATCTCACTCTATGCCCCAGTCTGGTCTCAAACTCTTGAGTTCAAGCAATCTGCCTGCTTTGGCTTCACAAAGCGCTGGGCTTACAGCCATGAGCCATCCCAACCAGCACAATATGATCTTTTTTTAGAACCCTACATAACCAAAATATGACTCTTTTATAAGAGTTTGTCAGAAACTCCTTGTAATCCTTATTTGCAACCATTATCACTATCACCATATGACCTATGAGACCATGTAGACCAAATGGAAAAAGCCACTTGTATTGAATTCTGAATCTGCTACAATTCTTCCTTTCTAGCCCTACTCGAAACTGTGAGTTTCCAAGTCTCCTGAGAATACTGTCAAAATAATATTTGCTATATGCAAACTTCAAAGGAGTCTACCAAATGTTCCACCTCTTTCTTGGTGGTGAGAATGTCAAGGTGCAACAATACATCCTTTAACTTGTAGGGAATATACACATATGTCCAAGAGCACTGAACTCTTAAAATGACACTAATGCAGCTGTCTCCTAAATCTTTGTATTTTACAGTTTCACATCTGTGGCATTATGGGTCTAACTAGGGTTATCAAAGCATTTGCTGTTATTACTTACTTTAATGTCTAGTAAACATTAATAAAGGCGATTTTTTCAGACAAATCACTGCAAAATTTGTATTAATTTGTTCTAGTGAAAATACTGCTTCTGAAAAAGCAATAATGGTAGTACACTTGTATGAAGTCATAATAGTCCTTTGACAGTCACTGTAATCCATACGACTGTCATAGGGGCTGGTGAGTTGAAGAAGGGTACATCAATCTTTAATTATTTAATGTTTTAAGAGTAACACTTATGTCTTTCATTTCACCAAAGTTGAAATGTTGCTTCTGATTTCCCAATGTAGGAAGGGGAAGGAAAGTTTCAGGAGCTTCCATTTGATGTTTCCTACCATAATGGCTTTTGTCCTCATCTCAGGAGACTAAAGAAAGAATTTGGCTCACTGTTAAATATATTCATCCTGATTATGACCTTAGACTAATGAATTAGTGCAGTGTGGTGTCATGGGACAATTAGTGAGAGACAGATTTATCACCTGGCTTCCATATATCCACATATTAATGTAATATAACAATATTTTTTTTTCTCCTGTTGCCTTTGTCAGCTTTGTCTTCTTATCGTCAAGCCCTTTAATATTCTGGGCATTTGTTTTCCTTAGAAAATAGTTATTCTGATAAATGGCTGTGGGTACCTTTAGAGAATAATCAAGGGAAGTTCCATCATATATAGTTGCTGTGATGTCTTGGTGATTTCCCTCAAGGTGACTGAGACGTTTCTTCAGTTCATTTGCTTTAGTATCGAAATGTGTAAACTGAGTAAGGGTTGTTAATTTTGTATCAAGGTAGCTGAAAGTAAACTAGTTAATTAGTACTTGACTGCATTTCGTTACATAGGTAAAGGAATACCCTCACTAGCTGCTCCTTGATGTAATCCCTAAGAACTCGATGGTCTATTAACAATTCCCCATGAACCTCTGTGAATCATTCAGCTTTCCTACTTGTTGAAGTTAATGTCAAACGCTGCCACCAGGCTTCTGTTTTCTAAAATCTTGTCTATGTTAATACTTAGTAACCCAGTTTCATTACTTCTAGCATCAATTGTAATCTATAAAGGAGAAAAATTACTACTTTTTAAATATGCCAGAAACACTCTCATTAGTACACTACTTATTAATTTAGAGAAAGAAATATTCCCTAGGCCCTCCAAGAGAATCAAAATAACCAACAGTTTATCTATGTTTATGTAATATGTCTTTTTTTAACATGGGGCTTAACAGACTAGGGTTCTAAAAAAAGATGTAATATGTCTTTTTTTAAACATGGGGCTAACAGATGAGTTATTCGGCATCACTACTTTGCATGTTTTGTATTTACACCTAATTTATAGTAAATCATTGTTTTCTCTTTGTGTATTAATCTATTTATTTATTTATTTTGCATTGGTTTTGTTTAGGTTCCGAAAAATTCATTTAAGAAGCCACCCAAGCATTACATTAAGACCAACTTAAGGTTGTTAAATGTTATGTTACAAAAGGGTGATTTATATTAGTAACTTTCTTTCAGTGAGATATTTTGCATTACTCCTTCACTCCGGTTTTTCAAAATTCATTTCCAATTACATCTTTCTTGTTTTTATGTGGATATATTAGGCTAGACGTGCAGGGCTTTTTTTGCTGGCTAATTTCTTTCTCTCTGATTTGCAGAGATAAGCAATGCTGAGACTATACCCTAGCTATTGACCTAAAACACTTTAAGGAACATAAATACCAATTTTGAGTAGGACAGGTATGATTATTGGAGGAACATATTTCAATTGAAGCTTCTGCATGTTATCTATTTGTATGTGTGTGTGAGTGTATGTGTAGGCACACATACTATCTACTCCCTTGGCAGCATATAAAATAAAGGAGGGCCTGTGGGTAAGCATCTTGTCTGTGTTGTTCATTAATATATATCCCAGACCTAGCAAAGAAGGTACTTATGATAATATTAGATGGATAAAAAAATTAAATTTAAGGTTGTATTCAGTTGCTTCTCTTTTATGAATCACAGTATTTATTATTACCATGTATATAGGATTAAATAACATAAAGCATGAATAAAAAAAGTTGAAATTGTCATATTTTGAGGGTTTATATTTTACATTTCTGATTAACTGACAGTTAAATTATTATGAATTTAAATTTAAGGAACTTTATGAGGTAAAAAAATGTATACAAATTTAAATCGCATAATTGAAATTAATGCAAGTGTATTTATCCAAATCATTTTATTATTAGTTGTATATAGGAAAAGAGAATGTATTCCAAGTATATAGTGATTATTAATTTGCAAAAGCTAGTTAAATAGATTTTACTATAAGTAAGTTCTTGATAATAAGGGTAGATGGCTCTTTGACAATGAAGATCTAAATAGCCAGTCAAGAGCACAGATGGTTCAATTAACAGAAAAAAATGTTTCTATTATTAAATGCATCTTCACCCTATTTATCTGAATTTTGCCCTAATTCCTTAAAAGTTGTATTCATCGTTTAACATTGGGAAAAATTGGCAAGATATGCTTTAGAAAGCCTCATCTGTTGGTGCTTCCAGAATCTTATTTAGAAAGATTATCTCACAACAGATGTTCATGAGTATTTTTGGAGAATAAAATACTATAATCACATAATGTGTACTTACATAAAAAATTTAGGCCAAAAAAGCTTATTATAGATTGTTTATATGTCTAAAATATTAAGAAGATTCATTATTATCCCAAAATATCCTAGAATATATTTTCTACAAATAAGGACACTTTCCTGGATAGCTGAAATGCAATTGTCAAAGTCAGAAAATTATTAGTAAATTACCACCATATAATCCTAATCTATAACTCATGTTTTGCTAAGTTTTCTAGTACTGTGTTTAAGGGAGAGTATTCAAGACTAGAGTCATGTGTTGTTTTAATTAATTTCTATGTAATTTTCTATCTTAAAAATATGACTTTATTTTTTATGATCTTAGCAGTTTTAAAGATTATAGGTCAGATATTTTTACAAGTTCTTGTATTTGGTCAAATGCTTTTCATAACTACTTTAAGGTATGCATAATTAATGAAATATCATAGAAGTAATTTTTTTTTCTAATTATATGCTATTAGTTGGCACACATTAGCTGGCACATTTTTTCTATTAGAAATACTATTAGTGATGCTAACTCTGATTACTTGTTTAAGGTAAATTGGCCAATCTTCTCCATTCTAAAATTATTCTCTTCCCTTTTGCCATTAATAGCTAACACTAAAACTATGTTATGTATTGTGTTCATCGTTAAAATTTATTTATTTGTGGAATTACATTTTCTATTATTTGTTGTGTCTTATAATCTGTTACTAACATCTGTTTTTTCCTGGCGAAAGTGTTCTGATTTTGCAAGTAAGTGTCTCTTAAAGCTGTTTTCTATGTCTTTTTTTTTTTTTTTTTTTTTTTTTTTTTTGAGACAATCTCACTCTGTCTCCTAGTCTGGAGTCCAGTATGGTGATCTCAGCTCCCCGTAGCCTTGGCCTCCCAGAGTGAAATGATCCTCCCATCTCAGCATCTTGAGTAGCTGGTACTACAAGTATGTGCTGCCATGCCCAGTCTTTTTAAATATTTTTAGTAGAGGTGGAATTTCCCCATGTTGGCCAGGCTGGTCACAAACCCCTACCCTCAAGTGATCTGCCTACCTTAGCCTCCCAGAGTGCTGGAATTATAGGTGTGAGCAACTGTATCCAGCCTGGTTTCTATGTCTTTTTGATGTTTCCCATCATTTTTTGAGAACTGCATTGGTATTTTGTAAAAACAATATTCTAGGAAAGATATTTTCTCTGCCCCAGCCTTCAAATCAGATATTTCACCAAAAAGTCCTTGTTACTTTAAGTGGAGAATAACATTTGAAACCATGTTCTATATCCCATGTGTGTCCATTGTTACTAAATTGTCACTGCTCTCAGGTCCTTTTATGGAAAAAATTAAGGAAAATATCTATGGACACCCATGCACATATACATTTATATGTTTAATTATGTTACTGCTGTCCAGTACAACTTTTTGTTATTATTTTTAATTTCTTTTTAATTTTATATTGGTAAAAACACTTGACACGAGATCTTCCCTCTTAGTTGATTTTGAAGTGTACAATACAGTGTCAGCTTTTGCTCAGGGCAGCAGGCTGGGTTTCTCTAGCATTCAGTGGACTGCAATACTATCATTTCCAACAAGATCTGAATTTCAATCTTGGAGAGTCCATATTCCCCTTTCCAAGTTTATTCCTTTTTTGAGCACTCCACTCAAGCTCTAAGGGATTATTTCTAATTTTATTTGTTACCTTTATACTAATCCTTCTCTGTTCAAGTCACTATGTGGTTTACATCTCCTGACTGGATCTTAACTGATAAAACACACAAGTAAATACAGTTCTGCTGGGGTACTTAGGTGCATTTATAGTAATGAGCTGTGTGTGTGTGTGCATGCATGTGTATACATACAGAGACACACAAACACAATCTCTATATTTATGTCTATTTATAGTCTATGTTGTTCAATACACTACTAAATCACTACTAACCACATGTTATTATTGAATAATTAAACTGAGGCTTTCATTAGAGAAAATTAAATATTTAATTTTAATTAATATTTATATACACAACCATAAACATATGAATTTAAAACTATATTTATGTCCATATCTATCTGTAAATTCTATCCAATGCCTTAGGGATTTTTCTGGTGGTCCTGCTTTCCATATTTGCACTCTCTTGCTTCCCACATCCTTACTTATTTACATACCCATTCAATCCCCTTGTGTGTACTCAATCTCTTGTCATTCTCTCTTCAGTTCAACTGTGCTTTTGAATCACTCATTGTATTGCCATTCTTGTCATTTAATAAATATTGCTGCCCTCAAGCAGGTGCTCTTCTCATTCTGAAACATATCCAGAGCCTCATCAGCCCACTTGTACTCTAATATGCTATATTTGGAAGACTTCATAAGGACATAAGCTCCTAATTCTCCTCAGCCTGTAAAACCCCATCACAATGGCCCTCCATGTGGACACACTTCTCACTGCACTTATGATGTACCAGGGTGCCTTTCCTTAGAGATGGCATCCTCATGCCAGTTGGATTCTATACACTGAGGCATCCTTTTTGCAGATGCCCTCTTCACCCTAGACTTTCACAACTTGTGCTGGACTGCCCATCATTCATACTATACCAGTCTTGATCAGGATTTCACACCCTGTTCTGGAATATGATATGTTTATCCTCCATTTTGGAGACAGATCTTTGTGTTACTCACTGTAAAATAATGTCTTCAGGCTTAATTTTTCAGAGTGGAAATGAAAGGTGATGAAAAAGTAGAGAGAGCTATCCTTGATATTTTATTTTGCTGTCATTATTTTTATCTACTATTGTATTAGGCCATGCTTACACTGCTATAAAGAAATGCCTGAGTCTGGGTAATTAATAAAGAAAACAAATTTGATTGGCTCACAATTCTTCAGACAGTACAGGAAGCATGATAACTTCCGCTCCTGGGAAGGGTTTCCAGAAGCTTATAGTCATGGTGGAAGGCACAGGGGTAGCAAGCATCTCACATCCTGAGAGCAGGAGCAAGAGAGGAAGGAGAGAGGCACCACAAACATAAACAACCAGCTCTCACAGGAACTCAGAGAGAGAGCTCACTCGTCACAAAG
Source organism: Sapajus apella (assembly GCF_009761245.1). Taxonomy (NCBI): domain Eukaryota; kingdom Metazoa; phylum Chordata; class Mammalia; order Primates; family Cebidae; genus Sapajus; species Sapajus apella. Next base: position 49,291,119 of record NW_022436945.1, read on the forward strand.
GGGATAGCACTAACCCATTCATTAAGAACATGACCCCCAAGATGCAAATACCTTCTGCTAGCTCCACTTCCAACACTGGGGATTACATTTTGACATGAGACCTGGAGGGGACAAAAATCTAAATCATATCAGTCACTAACTGACATATCAATATTATCACTGTCATCAAGCTCTGATGGTAGATTTATCTATTTACTTTTTCTATTTTATCAATTTATTTTTTTCTGTATTCGGAGACATTTTATGAGTAGCATACAGGCAAAATATATTTTCTTTAAAACAAAACTCTCATCATGTACCAATTATCTTCATTTCAAATAATATTTTGTCATAAAATATATGTTATTTGATATTAACGCTTCCAATTCTATTTTCTTAGTATTAGTCTAAATGTCTTTTTTTAATCTTTTTTGTTTTAACTTCGTAGCTAATTATCCTCTAATATTTTCACTGAAAATAGAATGTATCTGAGGGTTTCTTAATATAGTTTGAAGACTTACATTAAGTCTTCGATGATTGAAGATCTTTGTTCTTGTTTAGTTAATATTTTACTCCATCCTCCCATCATGCGAGGAGTATGCTTTTCCATTCCATTGATGTTAAGCTTGGCTATGAGATTTACTTTGGCCTGTGGCATTGTGAGGAAATGACTGTCTGCCTAATTCGGTAGAATTTTAAGAAACCTGGAAGTGTCTATTCATCATTGTCTTCTGACATGAGAGCAACAGGTGCCATATAGCAGCTGGTTCTTCAGCTTACCTGTAGAATCAAGGAGACCTAGGGACCACATCTGGGCCCAATATGATACTCAGAGAAGGGTGTTGCCAATCAGCAGCAAGGTCAGTGAGCTCATATTACTAATGTTTGCTATTGCAAGCCATGAGTATTTTTTGATTTTTAAAAATAATATAAATACAGCAGAAGCTAAATATTTTAGTGTTTGTAGAGAAGTGATAAAAAATAAAAAGAGGAATCCAGAAATTCTGAGATTTGAAAAATAAACATTCAGGACAAACATTACATGTTGTATAAAGAACTATTATATTAAGACACCTTTGATTGTATTGATTTGTTCCCCAAAGATATATGTTCTTTTATTTAAATAAAGTTCAAGTAAAAGGAACTGAGGACATGCTAACACTAGTGTCTTCTATGTTTAAAGAATCTGTATTCAAGAGAAGAGAGCAACATTTATCGAAAAGAATTATGCTTATGGTATGACTGGAATTAATAAAATAACAAATTATAATAAGTAAACATTAATTACATTTTGAGATGAATAGATGGCCAATATCACAATCTTAGATGTAGTGAAACTTGGACATTTGACATAGAAATTTACCTTTGCACTTTCAGTATTTATGGACAGAAATCAAACTGAAAAAGTTGCTCAGTGAGCAAGGAGGGAATAGTCTCTAACACATTTTCCAATATGTTCAAGTAATATAATAAAACATAAATGTTCAGAGGCTGGAACCCAAACCCATAAAGAATAATGTCCTGGCAAGCTACTACCAAGGAACAGTATTAGGGCCTAAAAAAAAAAAAAACTCCGAATTTCTACAGATTTCAGCTGTGCGATTTTAGCTCTTGCCTTCCTGGAACAGGACCCTGTTTCACTGCCATTGTATTGCATGCCTTTCTTTTCCTCTCTTTTTTTTTTTTCTTTACTTTTCCTTATCTCTTTTCTTTCTCTTTTTCATTTCTTTCTTCTTTTTTCACAATTTTTGTTGTTGTTCTTAAATTTCAAGTTCAAAAGGGATAACTTGTAGATCTGATATAGAAATTATCACAAATAGACTCTGAGCTGTATTTTTGATTGGTTGATACTTTTGGAATATCATTCTTAGGTTTAAATCATAGAAAATCATTCTATGATTTTCATATGGAAGAGTGGAAACTAAACTTGTGACTCAAATAGATGCTTTTGCCAAATCTATTATTTTGTAGCAAAATTCACTCTTCCTCCCTGTAACCTCAACAAAGGTCATCTCTTTTCCCTGCCTTACTGATGTGGTTTCTCATTGTGACTTGTTTTCACAGTGTGGAAGGAGTCAGTAGTATCTCAGCCCTAAATAGACATGTTAAGATCTACTGTGAATTGGTTTGCTAGGGCTGGCATAACAAAACACCACAAACTGGGTGTCTTAAGCAACGAAACTTTATGTCTTGATAATTTTGGAGTCTGGAAATCCAAGATCAAGATCAAGATACTAGCAGGTTTTCCTGCTCCTGAGGCCTCCTTCCTTGGCTTGCAGGTGGCCGCTTTCTCACTGTGTCCTCATGTGACCTTTCCTCTGTCAGTATGCATTCCTGCTCTCTTCCATTTTTGTAAAGGACACTTAAACTTAATTATATTTTTAAAGGATCTTTCTTCAAATACAGTCACATTGAGTGTTAGGACTTCAGCATATGAATTCCACAGAGACAAAATTAAGTATGTAACACATCACAATCATTAATTTGTGTGTATGCCAAGATAGAATTTTCTCTTTTTTTTTCATTTTGGGACCAGGAACGCGAACACAAGTAGAGTAACCCAAACATGTTTGAGGTCTTCTGAAGTGGAGTCATTGCAGCCAACTGCATTTTTTTTTTTAATTTATCACACAGCCCAAAATGTCATAACTGCAAAATTTTGAATGAGAAATAAATATGTAAGTCGAAGGTAATTTTTACAAAATGCATTACAGCAAAAATAATATTATTATTTCTATTTGTGTATATTTGATTTTTTATCTATTTTAATATTTTTGTGTTGAAAATTATACCTCCTCTCTAGTAAAAAAATTGCATCCTTAGAGTTAATTTGAATTCCATTTTGTAGCTATAGGATAATTAATATCTATCCTGATAAGTTTTAATAATATAGCATATATTCTATTTTATATATCAATATACTCTATTTTTAGTAAGCAAAAATCAGAATATTATATAATGTGAAATATTTACATTAATACTTAACACTCTTATTTGTAGTAAGCTTACTTTTTCATTGTTTAACTGATAACATACCCATGGTTTAACTGATGTCTAATCTTCACTTTGATACTATGTTTATCTCTTCAGTGATTAAAATATCTACTTACATATTTGAAGCAAAATGTCCTAAACCAATGTCATCTACTGCAAGCAAGTTAAAATATTCCCACAATTATTCAGGAGACTTTTCAACCTGGAAACCCATTCTGAAAAATAAAAATAAGCATGACAGACTATGGTGTGAAACATTTGAATATTGGTAATTATCTCTTGTAAGTTATAATAGGTTTTCATTGTAAGCATCTACACTTCAGTAAATTAATTCTGTTTATATATTTCTCACTTCCATTTAGAGTGAGTAGATGATTCCCATTTCTTAGTTTCAGTAATGAGATTTCTTAAGCCAGAATAACACTTAACATTAGTTTATCTATTTTATAGGGATACTTACAAAGGGACAGCAATAATCTTTGGGACAATCCATGCTTTCTACAATATTATACTGAGCTAAACAAAGGAATCTATCAAGTATTCCTGGATGATAGGTCATTTTGGTTTACAAATTTTGGAATCAATAATTAATTATTGATGTTCACCTATTTAATAGAAATACATCTTAAAAAGAAAATTTTATGCTGAATAAAATTATTTAACATTTTACATATGTTATTTGGTTTTTATTATGGGATTTAATCTATACATGGAGATTTGAAAACTAAAAGTGTTTAATATGAGACAAAAAATCATTTGGGCAACTGAGTCTGCAGTCTTCATTTAATCATCCTTATTTTTCTCTTTATGAAATATATGGTTTATTAAACCAAACTTTCTCTCCTTGGAACTGTAGTTTTACCAAGCTAATGGATAGGAATGATAGGAACTGCGTCTTCTTTCCCGTTCTGTATAAAGCAAACAAAGGAAAGAAAAGCAGAAGGGATTTCAAAAGTGTCAATCAAGGAGCAATTGCAAAGATGAAAAGCGCAAGGCAATGGCATTCTTGACAAGCTGACAATTCCTACGACTCTTGATAGAAATCACTTTGAGTCTGGGTGGCTAACATAAGGTGATGTCTGACAGCTGAGTTATACAAGAAACTAAAGAAGGCAGAAAGAGGAAAGTGAACTTATTAAAGACTAAGAAATGAATAGACCATAGGGAATGGTGATGGACATCTAATTTTCCCTGCAGCCACCATAGTAACACTTCCCTTGTATTTAGGGTTCTTTCTTACTTTCTGAAACAAGTAAGCCTGGGAGGAAAAATAATATAGTTAGCTACATACCGGTTTATTTAGTTGTTTATTATTTATTATTTCCTTTCACTAGAATTTTATCCCCAAAGGTCAAATATTTTCGTCTGATTCATTGAGTGCCATAGCCTCAAGCAATTGAATAGGATCTTGTACATAATATACATAATAAACATTTTTGATTGGATGAATGACATAAAACAATGAGGAAATTGCACTCAACTGTCAATTATTTTAACAGAAGTCATGTCAGTGTTGTATTTACATGTTTAAGAAAATATATAAAGAGTGAATTAAAATTTAGTTTCTGTACAGGTGTTGAAAATATATAGGTAAAGTATTAGGATAGACTATAGATCCTTATCTGAGTGTTCTATTCAATATGTTAACAATTTTATTCTGGAACTGTAGGTTTTTTCAGTGTTAAATTTCTCACTCCTAAAAAGGGAAAGCTTATGTACCTGAATAATCATGTCACCATTTCTTCTTGATTACATAAAAGAATAAAATTTCCAACCCCTCTGTAGTCAAGCAAGATCATGTGATTAATGCAGACCAATGAACAATGAGCAGAAGTGGTATTAATTTTATTAAATATCTCAAAAACTGACACTGATGGACTATGAACTTTAAAAGAAAAAACTATAATTATCTTTGAAAATACTTCCTGGGCATGATTTCTACTAAGATGTAACTCCTAGTTTAATTTTGAATAATTCTTTTTTCCTAATAACAAGTTTCACATTTCATGTTCCCTTTTAATGGGAACATTGCAGGCATATTTACATTTGAGTTCTTCAAAATTTGGTTAAACTTTGAAAAGAATGAAAAAGAGCCGTCCAGTTGGAACTAGTGTGTGCTTGATTGCATCTAAGTGCCCCACAATCATTTGTAGTACATATGGATACAATTTTAACATTTGTCAACAGAGCAGCACATTTTTTAAAAATAAAAGAATAATGAAAGAGATTATTACAGGAGACAGGTATTCAAGAAACTAAGCACTGATTTATGGTGATTCTATGAGAATTACTAGAAAATAAGGAAAACCCATTATCTGTGTGTAGATACAAATGTTAAAACAGATTTATAGGAAAAATGCAATTAAAGATACTGATCTGGATTTTACATGTTTATTATTACATTCTTTTTTTCCCATTTATTTGTTTTATTGCATTTTAGGTTTTGGGGTACATGTGAAGAACATGCAAAATTGTTGCATAGGAACACACGTGGCAGTGTGATTTGCTGCCTTCCTCACCATCACCTACATCTGGCATTTCTCCCCTTGCTATCTCTCCCCAGCTTCCCACCCCCCACCGTCCCTCCCCTATTTCCCCCCAACTGACCCCAGTGTGTAGTGCTCTCCTCCCTGTGTCCATGTGTTCTCATTGTTTAACACCCGCCTATGAGTGAGAACATGCGGTGTTTGATCTTCTGCTCTTCTGTCAGTTTGCTGAGAATGATGGTTTCCAGGTTCATCCATGTCCCTACAAAGGACCCAAACTCATCGTTTTTGATGGCTGCATAATATTCCATGGTGTATATGTGCCACATTTTCCCTATCCAGTCTATCATCGATGGGCATTTGGGTTGGTTCCAGGTCTTTGCTATTGTAAACAGTGCTGCAATGAACATTCGTGTACACGTGTCCTTATAGTAGAACGATTTGTAATCCTTTGGATATATACACAGTAATGGGATTGCTGGTTCAAATGGAATTTCTATTTCTAGGTCTTTGAGGAATCGCCACACTGTCTTCCACAATGGTTGAACTAATTTACACTCCCACCAACAGTGTAAAAGTGTTCCTATTTCTGCACATCCTCTCCAGCATCTGTTGTCTCCAGATTTTTTAATGATCGCCATTCTAACCGGCGTGAGATGGTATCTCAACGTAGTTTTGATTTGCATTTCTCTGATGACCAGTGATGATGAGCATTTTTTCATATGTTTGTTGGCCTCACGTATGTCTTCTTTTGTAAAGTATCTGTTCATATCCTTTGCCCACTTTTGAATGGGCTTGTTAGTTTTTTTCTTGTAAATCTGTTTTAGTTCTTTGTAAATTCTGGATATCAGCCCTTTGTCAGATAGGTAAACTGCAAAATCTTTTTCCCAATCTGTTGGTTGCCGATTCACTCTAATGATTGTTTCTTTTGCTGTGCAGAAGCTGTGGAGTTTGATTAGGTCCCATTTGTCTACTTTGGCTTTTGTTGTCAATGCTTTTGGTGTTTTGGTCATGAAGTCCTTGCCTACACCTACGTCCTGAATGGTTTTACCTAGATTTTCTTCTAGGGTTTTTATGGTGTTAGGTCTTATGTTTAAGTCTTTAATCCATCAGGAGTTAATTTTAGTGTAAGGTGTCAGGAAGGGGTCCAGTTTCTGCTTTCTGCACATGGCTAGCCAGCTTTCCCAACACCATTTATTGAACAGGGAATCCTTTCCCCATTGCTTGTTTTTGTCTGGTTTGTCAAAGATCAGGTGGTTGTAGATATGTTGTATTGCTTCCGAGACCTCTGTTCTGTTCCATTGGTCTATATCTCTGTTTTGGTACCAGTACCATGCTGTTTTGATTACTGTAGCCTTGTAGTGTAGTTTGAAGTCTGGTAGTGTGATGCCCCCCGCTTTGTTCTTTTTGCTTAGAATTGACTTGGCTATGCGGGCTCTCTTTTGGTTCCATATGAAGTTTAAGGTGGTTTTTTCCAGTTCTGTGAAGGTCATAGGTAGCTTGATGGGGATAGCATTGAATCTGTAAATTACTTTGGGCAGTATGGCCATTTTCATGATATTGATTCTTCCTAACCATGAACATGGAATGTTTCTCCATCTGTTTGTGTCCTCTCTTATTTCGGTGAGCAGTGGCTTGTAGTTCTCCTTGAAGAGGTCCTTTACATTCCTTGTTAGTTGTAGTCCTAGGTATTTTATTCTCTTTGTGGCAATTGTGAATGGAATTTTGTTCTTGATTTGGCTCTCTTTAAGTCTGTTATTGGTGTATAGGAATGCATGTGATTTTTGCACATTGATTTTGTATCCTGAGATTTTGCTGAACTTGCTTATCAGTTTCAGGAGGTTTGGGGCTGAGACGATGGGGTCTTCTAGATATACAATCATGTCGTCTGCAAATAGAGACAATTTGACTTCCTCCTTTCCTATTTGAATGCCCTTTATTTCTTTTTCTTGCCTGATTGCTCTGGCTAGAACTTCTAATACTATAGTGAATAGCAGTGGTGAGAGAGGGCATCCTGGTCTGGTGCCACATTTCAAGGGGAATGCTTCCAGTTTTTGCCCATTCAGCATGATATTGGCTGTTGGTTTGTCATAAATAGCTTTTATTATTTTGAGATACATTCCATCGATACCTAGCTTATTGAGTGTTTTTAGCATAAAGGGCTGTTGAATTTTGTCAAAGGCCTTCTCTGCATCAATTGAGATAATCATGTGGTTTTTGTCTTTGGTTCTGTTTATGTGGTGAATTACATTTATAGACTTGCGTATGTTGAACCAGCCTTGCATCCCCAGGATGAAGCCTACTTGATCATGGTGGATAAGCTTTTTGATGTGCTGTTGCAATTGGCTTGTCAGTATTTTATTGAAGATTTTTGCATCTATGTTCATCATGGATATTGGCCTGAAGTTTTCTTTTCTTGTTGAGTCTCTGCCGGGTTTTGGAATCAGGATGATGTTGGTCTCATAAAATGATTTGGGAAGAATTCCCTCTTTTTGTATTATTTGGAATAGTTTCAGAAGAAATGGTACCAGCTCCTCTTTGTATGTCTGGTAGAATTCAGCTGTGAACCCATCTGGACCTGGGCTTTTTTTGGGTGGTAAGCTCTTAATTGCTGCCTCAACTTCAGACCTTGTTATGGGTCTGTTCAGGGTTTCGGCTTCTTCCTGGTTTAGGCTTGGCAGGAGGCAAGTGTCCAGGAGTTTATCCATTTCTTCCAGGTTTATTAGTTTGTGTGCATAGAGTTGTTTGTAATAATCTCTGACGATGGTTTGAATTTCTGTGGAATCTGTGGTGATATCCCCTTTATCGTTTTTTATTGCATCAATTTGGTTATTCTCTCTTTTCTTTTTTATTAATCTGGCTAGTGGTCTGTCTATTTTGTTGATCTTTCAAAAAACCAGCTCCTGGATTTATTGATTTTTTGAAGGGTTTTTTGTGTCTTTATCTCCTTCAGTTCTGCTCTGATCTTAGCTATTTCTTGTCTTCTGCTAGACTTTGAGTTTTTTTGATCTTGCTCCTCTAGCTCTTTCAGTTTTGATGATAGGGTGTCCATTTTTGATCTCTCCTTGCTTTTCATGTGGGCACTTATTGCTATATATTTTCCTCTAGTGACTGCTTTAAATGTGTCCCAGAGATTCTGGTATGTTGTGTCTTCATTCTCGTTGGTTTCGAAGAACATCTTTATTTCTGCCTTAGTTTCATTGTTTATCCAGTCAACATTCAAGAGCAAGTTGTTCAGTTTCCATGAAGCTGTGCGGTTCTGAGTTAGTTTTTGAATTCTGAGTTCTAACTTGATTGCACTGTGGTCTGAGAGACTGTTTGTTATGATTTCCGTTCTTTTGCATTTGCTGAGGAGTGATTTACTCCCAATTATGTGGTCAATTTTAGAGTAGGTGTGATGTGGTGCTGAGAAGAATGTATATTCTGTGGATTTGGGGTGGAGAGTTCTGTAAATGTCTATTAGGTTTGCTTGGTCCAGGTCTGAGTTCAAGTCCTGGATATCCTTGTTAATTTTCTGTCTGGTTGATCTGTCTAATATTGACAATGGGGTGTTAAAGTCTCCCACTATTATTGTGTGGGAGTCTATGTCTCTTTGTAAGTCATTAAGAACTTGCCTTATGTATCTGGGTGCTCCTGTATTGGGTGCATATATATTTAGAATCATTAGCTCTTCTTGTTGCATTGATCCTTTTACCATTATGTAATGTCCCTCTTTGTCTCTTATGATCTTTGTTGCTTTAAAGTCTAATTTATCAGAGATGAGAATTGCAACTCCTGCTTTTTTTTGCTCTCCATTTGCTTGGTAAATCTTCCTCCATCCCTTTATTTTGAGCCTTTGTGTATCCTTGCAAGTGAGATGGGTTTCCTGGATACAGCACACTGATGGGTTTTGTCTTTTTATCCAATTTGCCAGTATGTGTCTTTTAATTGGGGCATTTAATCCATTTACATTTAGGGTTAATATTGTTATGTGTGAATTTGATACTGCCATTTTGGTGCTAGCTGGCTGTTTTGCCCTTTAGTTGAGCTGGTACTTGTTGTTCCTTTATATGTGTAGAGCCTCTTTCAGGAGCTCTTGTAGAGCTGGCCTGGTGGTGATGAAATCTCTGAGTACTTGCATGTTCCCAAAGGATTTTATTTTTCCTTCACTTATGAAGCTTAGTTTGGCTGGATAGGAGATTCTGGGTTGAAAGTTCTTTTCTTTAAGGATGTTGAATATTTGCCCCCATTCTCTTCTGGCTTGTAGGGTTTCTGCGGAGAGATCTGCTGTGAGTCTGATGGGCTTCCCTTTATGGGTAACCCGACCTTTCTCTCTGGCTGCCCTTAGTATTTTCTCCTTCATTTCGACCCTGGTGAATCTGACGATTATGTGCCTTGGGGTTGCTCTTCTTGACGAATATCTTTGTGGTGTTCTCTGTATTTCCTGGACTTGAATGTTTGCCTGCCTTGCTAGGTTGGGGAAGTTTTCCTGGATAATATCCTGAAGAGTATTTTCCAGCTTGGATTCATTCTCTTCTTCGCATTCGGGTACGCCTATCAAACGTAGATTAGGTCTTTTCACATAGTCCCACATTTCTTGGAGACTTTGTTCATTCCTTTTTACCCTTTTTTCTCCCGTCTTGCCTTCCCATTTTATTTCATTGAGTTGATCTTTGACCTCTGATATCCTTTCTTCTGCTTGGTCAATTCGGCTGTTGATACTTGTGCATGCTTCAAGAAGTTCTCGTGTTGCATTTTTCAGCTCCATCAATTCACTTATATTCCTTTCTATTTTGTCCATTCTTGTTAGCATTTTGTCAAATCTTTTTTCAAGGTTCTTAGTTTCTTTGCATTTGGTTAGAACATGTTAAGTTCACAGAAGTTTCTTACTACCCACCTTCTGAAGTCTGATTCTGTCATTTCATCACACTCGTTCTCCATCCAACCTTGTTCCCTTGCTGGTGAGGAGTTGTGATCCCTTTTAGGAGGAGAGGTGTTCTGGTTTCAGGCTTTTTCATCCTTTTTGCGCTGGTTTCTTCCCATCTTTAAGGATTTATCCACCTGTCGACTTTGTAGTTGCTGGCTTTCAGATTGGGTCTCAAATCTTTCAGATTGACATTCTGTTTGTTGATGATGAGGTTATTTCTGTTTCTTGGCTTTCCTTCTGACAGTCTGGCCCCTCTGCTGTAGGTCTGCTGAGGTTCACTCCAGGCCCTGCTTGCCTGGGGTTCACCTGCAGCAGCTGCTGAACAGCAAGATAGCAGAAGAAGAAAATTGTTACCAATTTTCTTCTTCTGCTATCTTTGTCCCAGAAGGATACCCGCCTAGTGTCAATCTGATCTCTCTTTTATGAGGTCTTTTTGGATATATAGGGGTCAGGGAGCTGCTTGAGGAGATGGTCTCTTCTTTATAGGAGCTCAAATGGTGAGCTGCAAGCTCTGTTGTTGTTCATTCAGAGCTGCTGGGCAGGTACTTTTAGGTCTGCTGCAGCAGAACTCATAAACTGCTTTTTGTTCCCAGGTGCTCTGTCCCAGGGATTTAGGGCTTTATTTATGAGTTTCCGTTATGCTGCCGCCTTCTTTTTTTTTTTTTTTTTCCTTCAGACCTGCCCAGCCCAGCCAGGGGGCAGCCTAGTCACTGTTGGCCTATAGCAGCTTTGCTGAGCTGCTGTGGGCTCCGCCCCCCTGCCCAGTGAACTTCCCTGCAGTCTTGTTTATATGGGTATAGTTAGAACTGCTTTGGCGATGGTGGCCCGCCTCTTTTGGGGTGGAGTCTCTGCTGTGGCGGGTTGCCTTGGCAACGGCGGGCTGCCTCAGCAATGGCGGGTTGCCTTGGCAACGGCAGGCTGCCTCGGTAATGGCGGACGCCCCTCCCCCACAGAGCTGGACAGTCCTGGGTTCAGCTGCGCTTGCTGTGAAACTCTCAATCCAGAGTTTCTGGTTGCTGTTCTTTTGTGGGGGCGGGGCCAGCCGAGCCTGATCGCCTGGCTCCCTGCCTCAGAGCCTTTTTTAAGTTGGTGTTCCAGTCGCCTGTTGAAGAGGCGCCGGGGTCTGTTTGTTTTCCCCTGCGGCCACTCACTGCGCTGGCTTAAACAGCGGCACTGAGGTTTGTGGCGCTTTTTTTTTTTTTTTTTTTTTTGCCCTGGAATCTACTGTCCTGGTTCTCTGCTCAGTCCCCTTTTTGAACCGGTGAATGGGCGACTTCCCGTGGCTCCAATTGTCAGCCAAAAGGGCCCCCGGACCGGTGTATTTTGTACTGAGATCCGCTGCTCCGGGGTGCCGACAAAGCAGCCGCGCGGGGCAAAGCAGCGGCGCTCGCTGGCACAGCCGCGCTGGCCGAAACCGCGCCGGCGACCGTGGAGCACCTCTGCCCGGGAATTTCCTAGTCTGTGGGCAATAAAAACGCGGCGTCCGCTCACCCTCTGCGCTTTCACTGGGAGCTGCGATCCTGAGCTGTTCCTAAATGGCCATCTTGGATCCCCCCCCCTTATTATTACATTCTGAGTGGACTTATTTCCTGTAGCTGCCACAGAATATTGCCACATTATCTTTTTCGAATTTCCATAGAATGACAACAGCAAAAAGAAATAGAACACATAGCCACTTTCATTCCTCTTTCTATTTGTAGTTTTGTATATATATGTAACTTAAATACTAACTTTAAAATACACATTGGAATTGGAAAGCTCTTTTGACAATTTTTTAAACCTTAACTTCAAAAAGAAATCACAGTATAAAAATGTTGAACAATCAATATAACAAAACATGTCTTTGGAGTTAAAGCTCTTGACCAAATTTTAAACTTTAGCATCTAATTTTCATTGATTGCTAATTACACTGTGATCGTGAGCATATTAGCGAGTATTGCTTATATATCTGTATGTACTCGCACACTTATACAGGTACACACACACATCTTATTGGTTCTATTTTTCTTGCTCTGCACACACACACACACACAGACACAGGCATACACACAGAGAGAAGTGTTTGTCTTAAAGAATTGGCTTACACTGTTGTGAAGTCTGACGAGTATAAAATCTAAAGAGCAGGCCAGCCAACTGGAAATTTGGCTTAGAGGTGATGTTGTGATCTTAATAATTTCTTTTTTAGAGGGAACCTTATTCCTTGCTCTTTAAGACCTTCAACTAATTGGATGAGGCCTACTCATATTACGGAGGTTTTTCAGTTTACTAAGTCTGTTCATTTAAATGCTAAAGATATCTTCACATCTTCAGTATCTAGATTGGTGTTTGCTCACAAAATTAGGAATCATATCCTAAACAAATTAATACAGAAAATTAACATTTACATTTTCTGTGTTATCAACTTAGCACCCATCAAATCCTCCTTAAAACACACTAAATCTCCAAATAATGATAATAGCAAAGTCATACTTCAACTAGCCTGACACAACTACCCTGTGTAAAATGAAAAATGCACTTACCCTTTCTCTGCAAGAGGATGCAAAGTTCTTAATGTTCATGTCTCTTCTTGATATCCCGTAACTTAAACACTATGATGTAAATTTAATTCTCACATACATGAGATGGAAATTTAATGCATTTTATGTAAAATGAGGGGATAAGAATGGAACAAAACATATAACATATATAAACACGCAAACATATTCATAACACATTAAAAAAGATGTATTCTTAACAATTGCAGCGTTCATTTCTAGAACTAGTCAAATGTCTGTAGCTGGTATTTATAATTACCTTTTTCCACTGTTTATTCAATATTCCCTTTGCCTTCAGCAGGCACATCGTCAGCTGGTCATGGTTTTTTACTTGATGGAGTAACCCAAACTTCATTCTTGAATGGCTTGGCCATTAGTAGCTCTGTATGAACTGATTTATAGATTTTATTGACTTTAATCCCAGTGTATAATAATACTAAGAGATAATTTAAGGGATTGCCTGTTTTGCAGAAATACTCTTCCTTAACTTCATTATAAAGAAGTAGTTCAAATTCCTCTGTGGTGAGTAATCAGAATTAATCACCACATCTAGCACACCATGTCTATTCTAAGCATGCATTTTGGAACTGGGCAAATACTGACAAGATGCATTAGGGAACCACTGAACACATATTTAGGTAGTACTGAGCTAGAACTCTATTTATCTTTTAAACTCCGTCAGCCCTTATTCTATTGGAGTACAGTGATGTTCTGTGTCTCCTGAAAATAGTGTCAGTCAGAATAAGTGTCCTGTAATCCCCCCTACATTTGAACATTTATTTTTCCTTTCTGCACAGTCACCCTGTTATATGGCCTTCAGTTCCTCTGTGGAAGACAGGGAAAAGAACTGAGTATAAATCTGGCATAGCGGGGGCCTTCTTTCTTAACATTACTAAGTCATCCCTTCATTCAAAAGATTTTGAATTTGCAAACTGGCTTAATTCTGAAAGCTGAATGAGGGTCTGTGACTCTGTTTCTGATTCATATTACACTTGTTTTTACTTGGCCTAGAACTCTTTCACTTATCAAGTGAAATGATGAGTATACTGCCCAAATATTTCACTTCTAGGTACACAATTATCATTTAGCCAATGCTGTAGGGTTTTGCAAGTGACAATAATCAGATTTTTTTCTCTGACTCTTTTGTCCATTACAGTAACCTCACCCACTATGTCAATTAAATGCTGCCACTTGGAAATGTTATCCTAGGTAACAGTTATTGCGTTTAGGTTTCCCAATCAGTGACAGTGGTTTCCACTGAAATCTCTGACTTAAAGAGAAAAATAAATAACAAAAGAAGCTGTACCACTAAGAGATCCAATTGGTAGAAGATCACATGAAAATCAATAGTTATTCACCATGTTATATTATTAGATTTCAAATGAGAGTAATATAAAAATAACAATATATTTATGTGATTTTCTGTTTAATAATATTTTCTATAATAACATTTAATATATTTTTTGACGTCAAGAGCAGAAGTTTAATAGGCAATAGAAGAAGAGTTCTCTGTGTTGAGTGGGATCCTGAAGAAAAACGGGTTGCCAGTTCCCTGGTGAAATTCACAGGGTTTCATAAATGAACTTGAGGAGGCAGTGTCTAATTTACATAGAGACCAAAAGATTGGTCAAACCAGATGCACCATTTACATAGCATGTTAATAAGCTGGCTGCCACATCCTAATATTTTATTATGCAGATGGATTATCTGCCTGGCTGGTGCCATGTTGCCTGTGCCTTTACTGTACAGGTGGTTGACAGAAGGAAAGCTGGGCCTCCATGTTGAACACGACTGGCCCCCGAGTAGCCTTTTCCTATTGGCACAGCCGCTGGCATTTTTTAATTGCATTTTAGGTTTGGGGGTACATATGAATAACATGTAAGATTGTTGCATAGGTACACACATGGCAGTGTAATTTACTGCCTTCCTCCCCATCACCTATATCTGGTATTTCTCCCCATGTTATCCCTCCCCAACTCCCCACTGCCCATTGTCCCTCCCCTAGTTTCCCCCCAACAGACCCCAGTGTGTGATGCTCCCCTCCCTGTGTTCATGTGTTCTCATTGTTCAACACTCACCTGTGAGTGAGAATATGCAGTGTTTGGTTTTATGTTCTTGTGTCAGTTTGCTGAGAATGATGGTTTCCAGGTTCATCCATGTCCCTACAAAGGACACAAACTCATCATTTTTGATGGCTGCATAGTATTCCATGGTGTATATATGCCATATTTTCCCTGTCCAGTCTATCATCGATGGGCATTTTCGTTGGTTCCAGGTCTTTGCTATTGGCCTGAAGTTTTCCTTTCTTGCTGAGTCTCTGTCAGGTTTTGATATCAGAATGATGCTGGTCTCATAAAATGATGTGGGAAGAATTCGCTCTTTTTGGATTGTTTGGAATAGTTTCAGAAGGAATGGTACCAGCTCATCTTTGAATGTCTGGTAGAATTCGGCTGTGAACCCATCTGGACCTGGGCTTTTTTTGGTGATAGACTATTAATTGCTGCCTCAACTTCAGACATTGTTATTGGTCTATTCAGGATTTTGACTTCTTCCTGGTTTATGCTAGGGAGGATGCAAGTGTCCAGGAATTTATCAATTTCTGCCGGGTTTACTAGTTTATGTGCACAGAGTTATTTGTAATAATCTCTGATGATGGTTTGTATTTCTGTGGAATCTGTGATGATATCCCCTTTATCATTTTTTATTGCATCTTTTTGATTATTCTCTTTTCTTTTTTATTAATCTGGCTAGTGGTCTGTCTATTTTGTTGATCTTTTTGAAAAATCAGCTCCTGGATTTATTGATTTTTTGAAGGGTTTTTTGTGTCTCTATCTCCTTCAGTTCTGCTCTGATCTTAGTTATTTCTTGTCTTCTGCTAGGTTTTGAGCTTTTTTGATCTTCCTCCTCTAGCTCTTTCAATTCTGACGATAGAGTGTCAATTTTAGATCTCTC
This sequence comes from Sapajus apella, assembly GCF_009761245.1. Taxonomy (NCBI): domain Eukaryota; kingdom Metazoa; phylum Chordata; class Mammalia; order Primates; family Cebidae; genus Sapajus; species Sapajus apella. The sequence continues at coordinate 49,306,970 of NW_022436945.1, forward strand.
CTTGCTGCCCATGTAGGCATTTATTGCTATATATTTTCCTCTAGAGACTGCTTTAAATGTGTCCCAGAGATTCTGGTATGTTGTTTCTTCATTCTCGTTGGTTTCAAAGAATATGAAGAAACTTCATATTCTTTATTTCTGCCTTCATTTCATTGTTTATCCAGTCAACATTCAAGAGCCAGTTGTTCAGTTTCCATGAAACTGTGCGGTTCTGAGTTAGTTTCTCAATTCTGAGTTCTAACTTGATTGCACTGTGGTCTGAGAGACTGTTTGTTATGATTTCTGTTCTTTTGCATTTGCTGAGGAGTGATTTACTTCCAATTATGTGATCAGTAGGTGTGATGTGGTGCTGAGAAGAATGTATATTCTGTGGATTTGGGGTGGAGAGTTCTGTAAATGTCTATTAGGTTTGCTTGGTCCAGGTCTGAGTTCAAGTCCTGGATATCCTTGTTTTCTGTCTCATTGATCTGTCTAATATTTACAATGGGATGTTAAAGTCTCCCACTATTATTGTGTGGGAGTCTAAGTCTCTTTGTAAGTCATTAAGAATTTGCCTTATGTATCTGAGTGCTCCTGTATTGGGTGCGTATATATTTAGGATCTTTAGCTCTTCTTGTTTCATTGATCCTTTTACCATTATGTAATGTCCTTGTTTGTCTCTTTTGATATTTGTTGGTTTAAAGTCTGTTTTATCAGAGACAAGAACATTTTTTAATTTCAATTTTGTTAAAATTACCAATTGCACTTATTTGTTTAATAATTTGCTGTTATTTACAATTATATATCTATTTCAATGAAGATATTTTAAGTCCATAAAAGATGTGGAATTTTTGTAAACTGGAAGCTAAAATTAGAATTTTAAAAAATTTTTTCTTTGGGATTTCATAGAAAATGTGGAAAAATAAACAAATATCAGTAGAAATTAATAAAGTAAAAAATCTGATACTTAAAAGATCATTTAAAAATGTTTCTTAATAGTTTTTAGATTTTATTTTAAATGTATATTATCTTGAAATATTTAATTAATTTAGAACAAACCCATCAATACCCTATGTAAATAAACGTAAATTTGTCTATGTGTGTATATATATATGTATATGTGTGCAATCTACTATATATACAAATCTTATGTGTGTGTATATATATATACATACACACTATGTTTCTGATATATATAGATATATCTAGATGTAATATCTGATATATATACTGATATTTGAGATATATCTTATATATATGTCATATATTATATATATACATATAACATCTGATTTTGTAAAAATTTTAGATTCCATTAAGAGTTTATTTGTAACCAGGTTTTTTAGCCTGAAATTTTGTGTTTGTTATTCAGGAATTCTGATGGCTTGTTTTCTGGCGTAACATGCGGTCTATCCTTGAGAATATTCTGTGTGCTTAGGAGAATAATGTGTTCTTCAGCCATTGGAGTAAATGCTCTGTAAATATATATTAGGCCCATTTTTCTCTGTAGCAGACTTAGCCTGATATTGTTGTTGTTGTTGTTGTTGATTTTCTGTCTGCATAGTCTATACAATGTTGCAAGATGGGTATTGATGTCTCCAAATACTATTTTTTGGGTCTATCCCTTTTGCTCCAATGATATCTGCTTCATATATCTGGGTGATCCAGTGTTGGGCACATTATAATTGTTATTTCCCCCTGATGGATTGATCTTCTTATGATTATATAATGATATTCTTTACCTTTTTATGGTTTCTGTCTTGAAATCTCTTTTACCTGCTATAAGTATACTTACTCCTGCTCTTTATTGGTTTCCATTTGCATGGAATACCACTTTCTATCCCTTTACTTTTAGTTCATCTGTGTTTTTATAAATGAAGTGTGTTATGTGTAGGCAAGATAATTGGATCTTGTTTCTTCATTCATTCAGCCATTTTGTGTCTTTTGATTGGAGCATTTAGTGCCTTTATATTTAATGTTATTATTGATATATAAAGACTTACTACCACCATTATGTTATTTGTTTCCTGGCTGTTTTTAGATATTTTTGTTCCTCCCTTCCTGTCTTTCTTTTTGTGAAAGTGATTTTCTATGCTGGTATCTTTTAATTTCTTGCTTTATGTTTTTGTGTATCGTGTAGATTTTTTGATTTGAAGATACCATAAGGCTGGCAAATAACATCCTGTAACCTGTTATTTTAAACTGACGGCAACTCTAATTACAAAAATAAACTAACTAAAAAGCAAAGTCAAAAGTAATAAAAACTCTACACTTTAATTTCATCCCTACATTTTTTAACTTTTTGTTGTTTTTATTTATATCATGTTACATTATGTCTTAAGAAGTTGTAGTTATTTTTGCTGGATTTGTCTCTCAGTCTTCCTACTTGAGATATAAGTAGTTTACACAGAGTTACAGTGTTGTAATCGGTATTTTCTCTGTACTTACTGTTACCAGTGAGTTTCATACTTTCAGATTATTTCCTTTAGCTCATTAACACCCCTTTTTTACAGATTGAGCAACTTTTTTGAACATTTCTGTAAGACAGTTCTAGTATTGATGAAATATTTCAGCTTTTGCTTATCTTGGAATGTATTTATTTCTTCTTTATGTTTAAAGGATATTTTCATTGAATATAATATTTTGGGATAAAAATGCTGGGTATATATCCAAAGGATTATAAAGCATTCTATTATAAGGACACGTGCACATGAATGTTCATTGCAGCACTGTTTATAATAGCAAAGACTTGGAACCAACCCAAATGCCCATCGATGACAGACTGGACAGGGAAAATGTGGCACATATAGACCATGGAATACTATGCAGTCATAAAAAACGATGAGTTCGTGTCCTTTGTAGGGACATGGATGAACCTGGGAACCATCATTCTTAGCAAACTGACACAGAACAGAAAATCAAACACCACATGTTCTCACTCATAGGCAACTGTTGAACAATGAGAACACATGGACACAGGGAGGGGAGCATCACACACTGGGGTCTGTTGGGGGGGACAATGGGAGGGACAGTGGGGGTGGGGGGTTGGGGAGGGATAACATGGGGAGAAATTCCAGATATAGGTGATGGGGAGGAAGGCAGTAAATTACACTGCCATGTATGTACCTATGCAACAATCTTGCATGTTCTTCACATAGACCCCAAAACCTAAAATGCATTAAAATATTTAATAATAATAATAAAATTATATATATTTACAGTGTACAATGTGACATGTTGATATATATATAGTAAAATAATTAAAACAATTAATTTATGTCACCTAAATTACATATAATTTTTGTGGTAAAAATATTTATGATATATTCTCTTAGAAACTTAAAAGTATACACTGTATTATCATTAACCATTATCACCCTGCTGTACAATAGATCACCAGAACTTACTCATACCATCTAAACTGAAATGTTTTCTCCCATTGGCTGGATTGTCTCTTCACTCTGTTATTTCCTTTGCTATGCAGAAGCTTTTTAGTTTGAAACTTGGATTCAGGCTGGCGAAACTTGCCTCCAACCAAATAAATATATCTCCAAAAAAAATTGTTGTTATTATTATTGTTGTTGTTTCCTTCAAGGCTTTAAATATATTGTGTCACTTTCTCCTGGCCTGTAATGTTTCCACTAAGAAATTTACGGGCAGTCATATTTGAGCTTCTTTACATTTTTTTTTTTTTTTCTTTTCTGTTTCTGCTTTTAAGATACCTTCTTTTCATTTACCTTTGGTAGTTTGAATTTTAAATGTTTTGAGGTAGTCTTACTTGAGTTAAATGTGCTTGGTATTCTCTATAACCTTCTTGTATTTGAATATTGATATATTTATCTGACTTTGGTAAGTTTTCTATCATTATCCCTTTGAATATACTTTCTACATCTAACACTTTTTCTAATTCTTCTTTAAGGCCAATATCTTTTAGATTTGTCTATTTTGAGGCTGTTTTCTAGATTCTGCAGGCATGCCTCATTATTTTTCATTCTTTTTCTATGTCTTCTCTGACTACACATTTTCAAAATGTCTGATATCAAACTCACTGATTCATCCTTCAGCTGGAGTAATTCTGGTTTTGAGAGCCTCCAATGCATGCTTCCGATTTTTATTTAAAAATTTCATCTTCAGAATTTCTGCTTTATTCTTTTTAATTATTTTAATCTCTTAGCTAAATTTATCTAATGAGGTTCTGAATTCATTCTCTGTGCTTTCTTGAATTTTGTTGAACTCCTTCAAAATAGCTATTTTGAATAATCTGCCTGAAAGGTCAACTATCTCAGTCACTCTGGAACTTGTTACTGGTGCCTTATTTAATCCATTTGTTGAGGTCATGTTTTCTTGGATGGCCTTGACGCTTGGGGATGTTTACCACTGTTTGTGTATTGAAGAGTTAGGTATTTATTACAATATTTGCAGCCTGTGTTTATTTGTATTTGTCCTTTTTAAGAAGTCTTTCCAAGTGTTCAAAGGGAATTGAGTGTCGTGATCTAAATATTTGGTTCTGCACTCATGTGTACATTATGGGGAATCCCAAAGCCTGTAATGCTGTGACTCTAGCAGACTAACAGAGTTACCACCTTGATGATCTTGGATAAGGTATGAAAGAATTCACTGAATTATAAAGCAGTCTTTCTTTCTCTGTCCTTACATTTTCCTCCCCAAAACAGAGTCTCTCAACACCTGCTGAGCTGCCTGGAATTGGGATAAGAGTGTCACAAGAACTCCTGTGGCCACCAACACTGGCACTGCTCTGGGATACACCTGAAGTCAGTACAGTACTGAGTATTATTACCCAAGGCCTGTGGTGACTTGTGACCCAGCTGGTACTCAAGTTTCAAGACAAAGTCTTCTTTATTTTTTACCTACTCTCTGCAAGCAGAGGTAGTATCTCCCTGTGACCACCAGAGCTGAAAATGTGCGAGGTCACATCTGAAGCCTGCACAATGCTAAATTTTGCCCAAGGCCTGTGGGGACGGTTGCCTAATTATTGCTGATATTTATTCAAGGCCCAAGGGCTCCTTTGTTAGCAAGTGATGAATTCTGTAAGGACAGAATCCCTCTCTTTAGGGAAGTGGTTGCCTTCTGGTCCAAGTTAGGTCTAGATGTGTCATTCGGGAACTATGGCCTCTAATGAGGGCTTCAGGACTCTGCCTGGTGCTTTATTTCACTGTGGCTCAGCTGGTATCCCCAGTTTCAGGACCAAGTACTTTTTACTCTTCCTCCTCCTTCCAGAGCTATAAGCTGCACTGCCTGGAGTTGAAAGGGGGGTGATGCCAGCACTCCTTTAATGACCTCAACTCATGTCTCGTTAGGTTGTGTACACCCCAAGTCCACTGGCTCTGAGCCCAGCACAGCACTAAGACTTGCACAGGAATTGCAATCCTCTTATCTTGATATGATGTAAAAACCAGATCCTGAGAGTACTAACCTGATTTTTGTTTCTTATGAAGGTACTTTCCTGTGAGGATGGTTGTTAAAATTGCTGTTCCTGTGTAGGGGATGTTTGCTAGAGGCTTCAATTTGGCCATCTTATGCTGCTTCCCCTATAAGGTACTTTTAAAATTCTAAACAGTTTTAGAGCCCTTGGGCTTGTTTGAGGTGTCATATTTAGTGTAAGTATTTATCTTCACAGTTTGAGGCCATGTAAATAAACAGATCAGGTGTGTGAAAAGCCAGGATTGTCTTTATTACCTACTGTCATAAGGTATTTTTTTTTAATTCTAAATAGTTGTCTGCTCAAAGAGCCATGGGCTGGTTTGAGGTGTTATATTCAGTGTAAGTATTCATCTCCACAGTTTGAGACCACAGAAATAAACAGATGAGGAGTGTAAAAGGCCAGAGTCAGATATAATTTCATACTGAAGCACATAAAAATGCCTGTATTATGTAAAGCAGGACTCTGTCCTCTCTAAATTTACATTTTTACGGCCTATAATTATTTCATATGGTTGGTGGAAATGGTTTGCTAGAATATCATTCTTTATGGCTGGAAAAAAGATATCTCAAAAATCACAGAATATTTTTAAATTAGCATATATTTAAAACACATAAATGGTAACATTGTTGATTAAAACCAAATTTTTCTGTTTAAACATCAATTTTCATGCATATTGCAGTATACGCAGGGCAAAGATATTTTCAGGTTTTCTAAATCTAAGAGTGTTAGCACCAGAGTGATGCTTCATAAAATGCACCACACTGGGAAGTCTGAATATGTTTGATTTTCAGAAGCAGCATTGAGTCTCCTAATCACCAACACTCCCAAACCCCTATCTAGAAAGAATGCATTTTCAGCTGGGCACCATGGCCCAAGCCTGTAATCCCAGCACTTACGGAGACCAAGGCAGGCGAATCACCTGAGGTCAAGAGTTCAAGATCAGCCCAGTCAACATGGCGAAACGACATCTCTACAAAAAATACAGAAATTTGCCAGGCATGGTGGACGGTGCCTATAATCCCAGTTACTTGGGAGGCTGACATAGTAGAATCACTTGAACCAGGGAAATGGAGGTAGTAGTGAACCAGGATCGTGCCAGTACACTTCAGCCTGGGCAACAAGAGCAAAACTCTGACTCAAAAAAAAAAAAAATGCATTTTCATTAGCAGTTTGTTTGCTTCTATTCCATGTTTTTACACTTTCCTTTTCTCTGTTCTGATTTTTTCTGCCTCCTCACAAGCACCAGTAAATTATAGCTTACTCATGTGTTCCACATAATTCCCCTGATAATATCACTAATCCAAATAAAAAAAAATTAGTTGAAATTGAAACTATTCAGATCTAAGAAATTTATAATGCAATAAATGATATTTACAATATCACAGTCCTTTTCTTAAATATTTTCTTTGTATATCTAAGGCTAATAAAATATATAATTTGCTTTGCCTAATAAAATGGTTAGTTTTACTATATGGCAAATTAGATGGGCTGCACAATGAAATATTAATACTGAAAAACACATTTGATAAAAATACTAACAGGAATAGAAATGACACAGGATTTGGTGCTGCTTTGCCAGCCAGAAATCCCTGTGGTTGGTGATGTCTATGCCTGGGCTTTGTTCTCACTTGCTGGGCTCACTCTGCCCACTCAGCTGGGCAGGCAGTGCTTGGCTACTGCTACCAGCCTGGATTCCTCACCCACCATAACTCTGGGCTCAGCCTACAGCTGATCTGGGTGTGCCGTGACAGGCTTCTGCTTTGGATGCCAGCGTCTGGATGAAAAGAATTTGGCTGTGACCAAAAACTCAGAGATAATAGCAACCATGGAGCCCAAGGGGTGTTACAGCTTTTTCTCAGGGAGTCCCAAAGTTCAAACCACCAGGAAGTGTTGCAGCTCTCATTCAGGCCTACTGCCTACAGCTTGTTGGGTTAGGGCATGTGGGTGCTCAGCGGTTTTTTTCACTTCCATAGCTCAGCAAGGCTGAGAGAGTGTGACAGCTCCTTATTCACCTGCCAATTGGAGGGTTCCAGTTTTTTGTCTTGTGAGCAAGAGGAATGACGTACATGGACACCAGAGAATGAGCAAAGCAGAGAAGAATTACATTGAATGACAGAGAAGTTCTTGACAATGAGAAAAGCTCTGAGTGGAGAGCCCTTTGTCCGAAATGGGGCCTGAAAATGAGTAGCTGTCTGTGAGGCTGATCCTGGTGTTTTCATGGACTCAGAATGGGACAATAAATGGTGATGGGTCCTTGGGGGCGGAATGGGGAGTGCGGTAAAAGCACCATTGACTGACTAAAAGGCAATGAGGAATTTCTCACTTTGGTTATGGACTCCATTTGGGACTGGCAGCTCACTTTTCCTGCTTCAGGCTGTCTTTTTGGCTTGAAGGTCAGGTTTCACTGGGGACCCGTTTCTGCCTGCCTTGGAATTTGTCTGACTCTGGAAGCTATCATTTCATTACTTTAGCTTTATTTCTCTCAAATATGTGATAATCACAGTATCATTTCATATTTTCCTGAGTATGATGAAATATATTCAACTGCTTTATTTACTACAAAATAATATTTTATTCTTTTATTTGGAGAATTTCGGTTACTACTTTAAATACGTGAAGAGAAACTTTTCTTTAGGTACTGACTTTGCTATGTATAATGATTTTATTTGTGTAATGTTATTACTATACCCCTTACTTGTTCCTTTTTCAGATGAAATCAACTTGCTGTTTTTTGTTCATAATTTTCAATACCTTAAATATTTCATATATATTAGCTCCATTAACATTTCTGACTTTAAATGCAAATTTAAATGTGAAAAACAAAAATAAATGCATTTTGTATTATTTCTGTAAGTATACATCAATGACAGCAATTTGCCAATTATGATAGTTTAATGAACTACAAGTAATATATAAGTAAATTATGTAAAAAGATCTAGTTTCTACGATAAGAAAACTAAATTGTTATTTGAACTTAAAACGTGATATACCCTCATTCTTACATTTTGCACAGTTTACACATATGGACTCTCATATGGCATTCTCCACTACAAGTGTATTATATGCAAAAAATTTTTATCTCAGAACATAAACTGGTATGTGAATAAAGGTCACACCATTATTCAAGATAAACAATCCATATACTTATCATGAGCTACTCTCAGAGATACCTGTGATACTGTGGCATTATCTTTTGAGACAATTAAATTATTCATATGTATTACCACTGTGGGTAATATTGAGAAATTATTTCTTAATTAAATATTTTCCAAAGATTTAAAATTGAAATTAGAATTTCCAAAGATTTAAAATTCCAAAGAGTCAAATTTATCTCCTGCTTATAAGAACATTTGGTGGTGTTAGTTTAAACAATAAATTGCATAGTTGATATTAAGTATAAATAATAAAAATTATATGTAGTACTAGATGGACTATTTAAAATGTTAGAGATTTTACTTTAAGGAACATTTTGGAAGCTTACATAGATGAACAAAGTTATAGTTTACTACTCTCTGCTTCCCCTCTTTTTTTAGGATGCTCTTCTGCTATTGGTGTATATGTATTCTTGTATTTTATAAAAATTGAATTTTATATAATTGGACATAATTTTAATATTTTCATAAAATATTATATCCCATCTGAATTTTTAATGATATTATGTTGGTGTTGGTACACTATTGCAATGTTATGACTTTAATATGAATAAAGTCCTCATTTATCTGAAGATTAAAATGTAAGCAAGCCAACAAACAACCCTGGCTTTTTAAATTGAAAATTAATGGCTAAAATATGTCTTTTTTCTTCACAATGTTATTTTGAAAGAAAGTTTTATTTCCATTCAGTTTTATAAAGTTAATGTTTCCTTAAACCCTACAGGTTCTGTGTCAACTTTGAACAAAATATGCTGTAAGTATGATCCATCTTTGTAGAGGACATATATTTAGAAACAAATCAATTTATTCTTGTAATTGAATGTTTACTTTAGAATCATAAATCTATTTAAATGTGTATTGTATTTTCTACATTTTGTATTTGGGGTTAGAACTCTCTTTTAAAATATTGATCTATAAAATTGTAATAAGACCTTTTAGCATAATTCCTCCAAACTCTTATTGAATCTTTAGAAGGTCTTTGTTAAGAACATAGGCTTGGAGTCCAATGAGCTATTTTAAACCGTGGCTTGGGCACTTATTAAATGTGCCTGAGTCCCTAAATCTGTAAAATAAGGTTACTTGTTGTACTTCAAATGTAAACTGCTAAGCTAACTCATAGGGATTTCTGAGGCATTTGTAAATCACTTAGAAAAAAATCCCTATAATTTTATAAGCTATCAAAACCATTAGCTATTTTTGCCATGTGTCCAGGATTTTTTGGTTTCCTCTTTAAAGATATACTGGTATTTATCTACTTTTAAGATAAAAGGCTAAAAATAAAAGAGATAAAATATAAAACTGAATGGCACTCTTTTTTATTTAATATGTGAAATGTTACTCAAGAATCTTTTGATTTCTCTATGTTAATTGCAACAGTTTCAAATTTTGTATATATTTTAAATTAGTATGTATCTTACTTTCCAGGATATCCAAATATTTTAGCCTTGTATCTAATTCTTTTTTACAATTAACATACTATTAAAAAACATGTTTCTATGATATTAAAGAACAATGTATAGAGTTTCAATAATTCATAAGGTTATTAACAGTATTATGAATTTTCTAATTTCTAAGGAGTATGTAATGTGCTAGAGGTATCAAGTAGTATCAAATCATACTAATTAGAGTGAGAAAACTCTAAGCATAATAAAGGAAAAAAATCCATAGTTCTACATGTAACTAAAGTTTTACTTATTTATTTTTCCAAAATTTGGTAAACTATTTGGAAATTTGGATATTAGCTTCTTAGGCTTGAGTAAAATAATGTTCCTACTGAAGTCTTTTGATTTCTTCCCGTAAACACTCCTTAATGGCTTACCATCCTTGATAGAAAACCACAATCTACTTTTGTCTGCTTCTTGCGTCTGTTCATACATCCTACCTTTATCAGCATGTGTCATATTCTGTCACTATTTTGTTCCTTGGCATATCTGTCTTAGTCCATTTGTGCTACTATGACAAAAAACCATAGACTGGGTAGCTTAAGAGTGTCAGAAATTTATTTCTGGAGTCTGGGAAGTCCATGATGAAGGCACTAGCAAATCTGGTGTATGGGTGGTCCCACTTTCTGATTCATAGTCAGTGCCTTCTCCCTGTGTCCCCACATGGTGGAAGAGAAAAGGAATCACTCTCAGGCATATTTGATAAGGGTACTAATTTTATTCATGAGGGTGAGCTATTCCTCACCTCCCAAAGACCAGATCTCCCAATAGTATGAATTTGGAGATTTGAATTTCAACGTATGTATTTGGGGGTTAAAAAAATAATCTGATCATAGCAAGGAGTTATGAGCCCCTTGGCAGCAATTAGTTTGTCCATTTTTTTTTTAATCCTAATTTCTACAATGTGCCTGGCTCATCACAGGTAATTCATTATATTATTTTTATGGCTGCTGAGTAGGAAAGCCAAAATTATATGACAATATACAAAACGTGAGCAGAGTAAACATAATATTTTAAAGTTAGTGTATGTAGGTGAGAAATAACAGTTCTTAAAAGGAAATTGGTTTCTGATAAATAATACTAGTAGAATCAATCTTAAAAGGTAAATTTGGAATATTTTCTGAAGACACTGCATTTCTAAGGATACAAGGCAAAATGACTAAGATGACATGAGACCCTACCTTTCAAAAGACTCTCATACACATAATTATAAAATAATGCCCAAGAACGTACAAATAGTGCAAGTCCATCAGTGGGATTGGCAGCTAAGAAAGAGCGCTATTCACTCTTGAGAAATTTCACGCGTTCTCTTCAATAATGATCGTATATGAAATAAATAAAACTGCTAGCTTCAGGGTTAAGTTGTCATTTACCATCACTGAATATTATTCAGTATTTACATTGAATGTAAGCTTGAAGAACTTAATAAACAATTTTTAATTTAAAGAGATCAAATACATGGACAGATATGAGCAATGGTGAAAATTGCTCAGTAAACCTGGTAATAATAGAAATTATCAGCATATTTCTACATTGGAAATATAGATTATAAGAAAAACAGTCCATGTTGAGGTATGGTGTCTGTGTCTGTGTGCGTGTGCGTGTGTGTATGTGTGTGTGTGTGTGTGTATGTGTGTTTTCTGGGGGCAGCAGGAGTGGAGGTAAGGCGATAACTTTCTTATAACATCAGGCATCTGAATATTTCCATAAATATAGATAAGGGACAGTAATAAATATAATTGGAACCTAGGCTAAGTAGAAATTCTAAGGAGCCCTGACTCTCAGCTTAAACAAAAAAAGAGTGAGGTATTGGACAGAAGAAAAGCGCCTTCTAGGATTGCTTGTAGTCTTGGTTGTCACATATGTCACAATGTGGTGTCAGATTAATTTCTTTTTGTTAAGTAGTCCTCTCAAGCTGAAAGTCTGAACAAGTTTTAAAACATACTGCTAAATTAATATAGTAAATAAAACTTCTCCAAATAATTGTTTTGTCCTTAAGAATTACACCTTCCACCCCATCCCCATACAATCCCCCTGTCAAAGAGGAAGACATATGCATTAAGAACAACAAGAAAGAAACAGAAAATTGTCAAGCACAGCATAGAGGTAGTACCCATTCGGATACTTCCTTTTTGTAAGTACTTGACTGACGGTAGAGTGGAATTTCAAACATTCTCATTAATCCCTTTCAATATTCACAAAAGGAAAATTTTCTATACTTTTTTTCTTACAGTATCACATAATTTCAGAGAAGACATAGATCAAATAAGCATTGAGTTTGATTTTCTTTATGACAGAAATAAAGTACTAAGGATCTATAATAATTAGAGGGAAAATAGCAACTCAAGAGGTCATCATTCAATGCCAGTTGTATGTTCCACATTTCCAAGTAAATGGTGTGATATATGGTGTTAGATAGTCACTGACATATCAGGAGGCATGTTCCTTCTAAGATTGCTTGTAGTCCTGGTTGTCACATATGTCATAATGTGGTGTCAGATTAATTTCTTACTACATTTCTAACTACATTTCTAACAAAGTGTATAGACCACCTCATCTGAGCTGTGCTGCTCACTATATCTGCTAGAACACATGCATGTGTGCTCACATACACTCATACACACACGCACAAATTCCTCAGTTCAAGCTAGGCAGTTCTCACTGAATAACTCCAATATGAAGGAAAAAACAAAGCCATATATACTTGCATAGGGATGCATGTGTGTGTGTGTATGTGTGTGTGTAACAAAAGGTGTTTCACTTAAAAAAAAAAAAAAAAAAAAACAACGAAAAGTATTATCTCACAGGTTTGGAGCCTAGGACTCTAAGATGACAGCAGCACCATGCTCCAGCGAAAGGTGACCAGAAAGGACCTGTTCTAGTCCTCTCTTCTATTGCACTTCCTTAACTCTGGTAGCCTAACTTCAATCTTTACATGTTTATCCCTGTTTATATCTATTTCCAAATTTCCTCTTCATATTGCATTAGGACCCTCCTAATGACCTCAAATTAATTGATCATATTCTAAGAAGCTATTTTCAAAAATGCTATTTCCAAGTTACATTCTCAGGTAATTGAGTGAGAACTTGAACATATTAATTTTGGGAGAAACAATTAAATACATACCACTTCCAACCATGAGCAAAATGAAAACAAATAAAAAGGGAGTTATACGGTACAAGTATACTGCAACAAATGTAGAAAAATTTGACTTTATGGAGCAACAGACAATGTGTAAAGCAGTAGTCTTTTATTTAAAAGAAGCTTTTCTTAAGATAGGTGATGGGGGACAGATAATATAATGAAAGTATATTGGTACATTAAAATAAATATCAAAATGCAAATCTTTATTTAAAGCAAATGTAATAAAAATTAACATTGCAGAAACTAATCTGCTGTGAAGAAAAAACTTGACATTAATATTCAGAATGCACATAAAAAAATACATTGAAATGATAAAATGAAGAATGAGAGATTTGGAGAAACAAACAAACAAACAAAATCAGAAACAATATACTAACAGTGTATTCCTGATTTAAAAGATCAAGACATAAAGCATATAAAATTATTTAAATATGTAATTTAAGAACTTATCTGAATTACAAGTGCTGTCTGTAAATTTCATAGATTTGCCATGCCTAATAAAATCAAGGTAAAATAACAAACATCCATAAATATGCTTTAAAATGTAAAACAATTACATAATAAAAATAAGTTCCCTGAAGTATATATTACACAGCTAACTGGCCATTGATTCTGAAATCCAGAACAGCATAAGAGAAAAAGAAACGACTACAAATAGAATTAAGGTGCTTGAATATACATGTTTATCAGATTTTATCCAACAGTCTTGTTTTCAGAAGTAATCAGTATCTTGATCTGGAGATACATATTTTTTTTTGTACTCTGATGATTACAAAGTCGCTACATATATTACACTAATAAGTAATATGTAATACTGTTACATGTACTTTATATAATTATATTAAAATATACACATCCTTTGCAACTTGCCTTTTATAGTCAAATGGTAGCACATTAATGTTCCAAAATGTATTTCTTGAATTGGTTTATTAGCTAGACTTCCTTATACATTACATGCTAATTAAATAATTCCGAGGTCATACTGTGTCTTTTCTTGAACACTCACTTCCTTCATATTCCACATCTCATTTTCAAGTGCACTCCCCAATATAGCTAAGAAAAAATAGTTATCCTATGAAAGTACATAAATGTATTAAATATACAAAACAACAAAATATGAATGATGCAAGCATAAGTTAATTAAAGGCTGAAAAGATGTCTATGCCTCAGTGTGAAACTCCTCAAATTAATTATTCAATAATTTAAGTCCAAAATATTTCCTCTATTTTACTTAGTTTTAGCAAGTAGGAAATTGGAGAGAGCTTGGCTCTCTTCAGCAGAAGCAGTACCGTGGGAATACGTTCCCCCTTCTTCATTCTTGTAAGTTACTTTAAATTTTTGAATTAATCCAACACCAAGTCCCATATATTACGATTTGAAGATTAAAAGCAAGAAAATTTGAGACCTCCTAAAAAACACGATAATTCTCTGGTAACAGACCCCTCCCCAAAAGGCAATTTATCAAATGCCTGACCAGTAATCAAAAACACTAATCTTAAGGAAACTAAGTGAGCTACAAGAAAACACAGGTAGATTTCAAGGTAATCAGGAACAATTCACAAACTGAATGAGGAATTCAACAAAGAGATAGATTTCATCTAAAAGAACCAAACAGACATCTTAGAACTGAAGAACTCATTGAATAAAATATAAACTACATTTGAAAACTCCAACAATTGACTATATCAAACAAAGAATTTTAGAACTTAAAAAAATGTCATTTAAAATAACCTAGCCACACAAAAATAAAGAAAAATAAAACAAAGCAGACATGACATGTGGTACGCCATAAAGTGCCCAATTACTCATATTTTGTTGCATCAGAAACTAAAGAGAAAATTAAAGGGACATAAAATCTACTTTAAGTGCCGGGCGCGGTGGCTCAAGCCTGTAATCCCAGCACTTTGGGAGGCAGAGGCGGGTGGATCATGAGGTCAAAAGATCGAGACCATCCTGGTCAACATGGTGAAACCCCGTCTCTACTAAAAATACAAAAAATTAGCTGGGCATGGTGGTGCGTGCCTGTAATCCCAACTACTCAGGAGGCTGAGGCAGGAGAACTGCCTGAACCCAGGAGGCGGAGGTTGCGGTGAGCCGAGATCGCGCCATTGCACTCCAGCCTGGGTAACATGAGTGAAACTCCGTCTAAAAAAAAAAAAAAAAAAAAAAAAAAATCTACTTTAAGTAATAACAACTAAAAAAACTTGTAATATTTAGTAATAGACATTCAAATGTGAAAAGCTTAGAAATCTCTAAATACATACGACTCAAAAAGTTCTTCTCTATGACACATTATTGCCAAACTTAAATATCAAAGACGAGAAAGAATTCTGAAAACAGCAAGTGCCTAACACTTATAAGGAAATCCCCATCAGACCAACAGGGATTTCTCTTTAGAAATCTTACAGGCCAGAAGAGAATGGGATGATATATTCAAAGTGCTGAGAGGAATAATAATTTTAAAAAACCAACAACAAAACAAAATCACCTGTGAGCCAAGGATACTGTATCTAGCAAAGTTATCCTTCATGAATAAATGAGAAATAAAATCATTTCCAGCCAAGCAAAGGCTGAAGCAATTTATCATCGCTAGACCAACCCTACAAGAAATGCTTAAGAGAATTTTATACCTGAAAGTAAAAAACTGATATGTACCATCATGAAAACATGTAAAAGTATAAAACACACAGGTAGAGCCAACACAAAAATAAAAGAAACAAAGAAAAAAGAAAAAAAGAAAAAGACTAATATTACTGCTACAAAAGACTATGAAACTACAATTATAAACATTAAGAAAATATGTAAAAAATTAATAAAATGGCAACACTAAGTCCCCGCTTATCAGTAATCACCTTGAATTTAAATAGATTAAGTCTTCTGTGTAAAATATATAGACTGGTTGAATAGACAATGAAGTGATCAACTATATGTTTTCTAGGAAAAACATTATCTCACCTATAAAGACACATATGGACTTGTTGGGAGAAGCAGTGAAGGAGAAAGGACTTACAGAGTGCCTGCATAAATTGATTATGAGTAACATATAAGCAAGGAACAACAAGTCACGGACTCTGGGGAAGCAAATTTCTCCACTCTTGATGTTCCGGTGCAGGGTGACCTCGGCTCTGTTACCGTAAACCTTGTGCTCAAGGACGTAAAACCCCTTCATAGCACTATGATACAACCAGACTTGTAGACTCCTTGTAAGGCCCCCATTCCACCAGCTGCACATAAATAACAGGGTAAAGATAATCACATATTCTTGTTTTGTGAAACTACCAAACTGCCACTGTTATCAATCTTTAGAATGACACACTAGTTCCGGCTCACTGATTCACTCCACCATGACATCACCCTTTTCCCGCCATCACTCCACCTCTACCCTATAGATCAAAGTGATTATAACCAATAAACAATGTGAGAGACCAGAGCTCGGGTTCTTCACTGCCCCCAGTAATAAATGATGGCCGCCGGGTCCCACTTTCACTCTTAATCTGTCTTTTTCTCATTCCTTTGTTGCCGCCGAACTTGGGGTACTCACAGGTGATGTGGGGGCTGGTTCCCTATATGGACTGAAAGTAAAGAGATGAGAAATAAATTTTATGTTAATAGAAACCAAAATCAAGCAAGATTAGCTATACTCATATCATATAAAACAGACTTAAGGTCAAAAATAGTAAGTAAAAAGAGACAGAGACAATCATATAATGTTGAAGGGATCTCTACTGTCAGCATTAGAAGTGTCATCTAGACAAGAATCTAACAAAGAAATATTGAGTATAAACTAGACATTAGGCCAAATGAACATAAAACCTTAAAAAAATTTTTTTCAGCATACACATTTTTCTCATTAGCACATAGAGCATTCTCTGCTATAAACCATATGTTAGGACACAAAAAAGTCTCAACAAATTTTAAAATATCAAAATTATCATTTATTTTCTCAGACAACAATGGAATAAAACTAGAAATCAATAACAACAGGGTTTTAAAAATTTTACTTAACATGAGTATTAACAACATGCCCCTGAATGACCATTGAGTCAGGGAAGAAATAAAAGAGGGGAAAAAAAAAAACAACAACATTGAAGCAAATTAAAATAAAGACACAACATATGTAAATCTATGTGATACGGCAAAAACAGTGCTAAGGGGAAAGTTTACAACAATAAATAGCTATATCAGAAAAGCAGAAAAAGTTTCAGATAAACAATCTAAAGATCCAACTCAAGGAACTAGAAAATCAAGTACAAACTACAAATAAATAAAAAGAAGAAATAATGTAAAGGATACAGACTAGAAGATCAGAACAGAACTAAATGAAACAGAGACTTGTGTGTGTATATATAAAACATACACATGCAAACACACACACACAAACACATATATACCATACACAAAGGGTCAATGAAGCAAAAAGTTGATTGTTTGAAAAGATAAACAAAATGAATAAGCTGCTAGTTAGATTAAACAAGAGAAAAAAGATAACACCAAAATAAAATCAGAAATAAAAAACAGATATTATAGTTTATACCACAGAAATACAATAGACCAGTAGACACTGTTATGAACAACTGTACAGTAACAAACTGGAGAGTCTATAAAATAATTGATGAATTCCTGGAAATATGCTATCTACTCAGTTTGAATAAGGAAGAAATAGAAAACCTGAAAAGACCAATAATTTGTAATGAGATTGAGACCATATTAAAAAGTTACTAAATAAAGAAAAGTCAGGGTAAGACAGTGTCACTACCTCACTTTCCATCAAATTCTACCAAGCTTTTGAAAAATTACTGACATTAATTCTGCTGAAAGTTTTTCATAAAATTAAAGAGACAGAAATTCTCCCTAATTTATGCTATGAGGCCAGCATTACCCTGATATCCAAATCACACAAGGGCACAACAACAACAACAGCAACACTGTAGGTAAATATCCCTGAAAAATATACAAATAAGAATCCTCAATGAAATTTTAGCAAACCAGATCCAACAGCACATCATAATGGTGATACACAAAGTGAGATTTATCCCAAGGATGCACAAATACTTGAAAATATGCAAACAAATAAATGTGATACATCATATTAAAAGAATAAATGGCAAAAACCATATGATCATCTCAATAGATTAAAAAATCTGGGCCGGGCGCGGTGGCTCACGCCTGTAATCCCAGTGCTTTGGGAGGCCGAGGCGGGTGGATCACGAGGTCAAGAGATCGAGACCATCCTGGTCAACATGGTGAAACGCCGTCTCTACTAAAAATACAAAAAATTAGCTGGGCATGGTGGCACGTGCCTGTAATCCCAGCTACTCAGGAGGCTGAGGCAGGAGAATTGCCTGAACCCAGGAGGCGGAGGTTGCGGTGAGCCGAGATCGCGCCATTGCACTCCAGCCTGGGTAACAAGAGCGAAACTCCAACTCAAAAAAAAAAAAAAAAAAAAAAAAATCTGATAAAATACAAAACCCCTTCATAATAAAAGCTATCAAATAACCATGCATGGAAAGAACATGCTAGTGAGGATGTGGAGAAAAAGGAACAGTTTTACACTGTTGGTAGGAGTGTAAATTAGTTCAACCATTGTGGAAGTCAGTTTGGTGATTCCTCAAGGACCTAAAAATAGAAGTTCCATTTGACCCAGCAATCCCATTACTGAGCATATATGAAAAGGATTATAAATTGTTCCATTATAAAGACACATGCAAACATATATTCATTGAGGCACTGTTTGCAATAGCAAAGACCTGGAACCAACCCAAATGCCCATGGATGATAGAATGGACAAGGAAAATGTGGCACATAGATACCATGGAATACTAGGCAGCCATAAAAAATGATGAGTTTGTGTCCTTTGTAGGGACATGGATGAATCTGGGAACCATCATTCTCAGCAAACTGACAAGAGAACAGAAAATCAAATGCCATATGTTCTTACTCATAGGCAGGTGTTGAACAATGAGAACACATGGACATAGGGAGGGGAGCATCATACACTGGGTTTTGTTGTGGGGGGTTAGGGGTGGGACAGCAGGGATTTGGGAGTTTAGGCAGGGATAACATGGGGAGGAATGGCAGATATAGGTGATGGGGGATGGAAGCAGCAAACCACATTGCCATGTATGTACATATGCAACAATCCTGCATGATCTGCATATGTACACCAGAACCTAAAGTACAAAAAATAAAAAAAAAGAAAGTGGACTCATACATATATGGTCAATTGACCATATATGTATGAGTCCACTTTTAGATATTTTATTATTTTTTCCTCTTCTGCTTTCTGGAAATGTTTGTATAGAGTTGATGTTATACCTTCCTTAAATGATTGATAGAATTTACCAATAAAACTAGTGGACCTGGGAAAAAAAAAAAAGGACATACCTCGACATAATAAAAGCTACATAAAACAAATCCACAGGTAATATCATACAAAATGGAGAAAAGCTGAAAGAATTTCCACTAAGAATGGAAACAAGACAAGGATGCTCACTTTCACCACTCCCATTCACCACAACACTAGAAATCCTAGCCAGAGCAAGTAGGCACAAAAAAGACATGAAAGGCATTCCAATTGTAAAAGTGAACTCAAATTGTCTCTTTTTGAAAATAGAATAATTTTATATTTGGATAAAGCTGAAGATTACACTAAACGTAACTATTAAAATTGAAAAACCAACTCAGTAAATTGTCAGGATAAAAAATCAATATAAAAAATCAGTAGAATTTCTATAAGCCAAAATGAACAATACAAAAAAGAAACCAAGAAAGTAATCTTTTTTTTAATGATAGCTAGAAATAAAATAAAATACCTAGGAATAAATTGAACCAAATAAGTAAAAGCTCTCTGCAAATAAAATTATAAAAAACTGATGAAAAAAATTGAAGAGTAAATCAAAAAAATAAGGATATTCCATGTACATGGATTCTAATTAATATTATTTAAATGTTCATACTACCAAAGGCAGTCTACAGAATCAATGCAATCCCTGTTAGAATACCAATGAAATTTTTTTACAAAATAGTAAAACAACCCTAAAATTTATATTGAGTCACAAAAGACTCTAAATAGACAAAGAAGTACTTGGCAAAAAGAAGAAACCTGGAGGCATCACACAGCTTAACTTCAAAATATATTATGAAGAGATAATAATCAAAGAAGCATGACGTTGGTATGAAAATAGGCACATGGATCAATAAAATAGTATAGAGAACCTAGAAACAAATAAATTTATTTATAGCCAACCGAATTTTGACAACAGTTCCAGAAACATATGCTGCAGAAAACACACTCTCTTAAATAAATAGTGCTGGGAAAACTGAATATTCATATGAAGAAAAATAAAAACAGATGCCTATTTTTCACCACATGCAAAATCCACTCAAAATGGAATAAAAACTTTCATGTAAGACCTGAAACTAGAAAATTACATAACGAAAGCATAGGGGAAACACTTCACAACCTTGTTCTAGGCAAAAATTTTATGGGTAATATTTCAAACGCATAGGCAGCAAAACCAGAAATAGACAAATGGAACTATATTACACTAAAAATGTTCTGCCTCCTAAAGAAACCGTCATCAGAGAATAGAGACAACCTGTAGAATAAGAAAAAATACTTGCAAACTGTTTGTTCAACAACATACTGTTATCTAGAATATACAAGAAACAAACAATAAAATAATTAGATTCAAAAAAGGCATTGATCTAAAGAAGACATAAAAATGGTTAACAAGTAGCTGAGTTTGGAGGCACATGACTGTAGTCCTAGAAATTCAGGAAGCTGAGGCAGGAGGATCACTTGAGCCCAGAAGTTTGAATCCAGCTTGAGCAACATCAAACCCTGTCTGTAAAATAAATAAAATAAATATAAATAAAAATAATTTAAAAATGGCCAACTAGTATACGAAAAAAATGTTACCCATTACTAATCATCATCCAAATGCAAATTAAAACCACGAGACATCATCTCATCCAAGTTAGGCTGGATATTACCAAAAAGCCAAAAACAGTAAACATTTTATCCAAAAGAAAGGAAATCAGTATGTCAAAGAGATTTCTGTATGTTCATGTTTGTTGTATCACTATCCACAATAGAAAAGATATAGAATTAATTTTAATATCTACTAGCAAATAAATTGATAAGGATAATGTAAAATATATACATAAAGAAATACTGCTTAGCTAGAAAAATATTGGCATTTTATCACTTACAACAACAGATGAGCCTGAAGCATACTAAACAAAATAAATCCGAAACAGAAAGATAAATACCACATATTCTCACTTACACATGAGACCTAAAGAAAATTGAGCTCATAGAAGTAGATAATAGAACTGTGGTTATTGAAGGCTGATAAAGGTAGAGGGGAGGCAAGGTAAAAAGAGATTGGCCAATGAATACAAAATTACAGCTAGATAGGATAAATAAGTTCTAGCACAGCACTTTGAGCATACTTAACTATGTATCATGTATTTTCAAAAAGCTAGAGATGATTTTGAATGTTCCCAGCACAAAGAAGTAATAAATATTTGAGATGATGGATATGCTAATTATCCTGATTTTATCATTACATACTGTATACATATATTGAAACTTCATTATCTTATAAACATGTACAATTTTTATATTTCAACCAAAAATGAAAGAAAAAATATTATTGCTATGTGTTGTGTTCTGTGACTTGTTTTGTTTCACAACTGTATACTATTTCATTGTATGAATGTCATAATTTATCCTATTTTCAATGAATTGTTTTTGTATTTTTTGTTGATATAGACAATGCTTCTAAGAACATTTTCATAGAAGTCCGCTGTGTGCAAGAATTCCTGTGGAGAGTATACCCAGCATTGAAAATGCAAGGTTGTAGGAAATGTGAGCGTCCACATTAAAATAATAATGCAAATTTACTGAGACTGTACCAATGTACATGTTCACAAGCAAAATATAAGATTTTGCCTTGATGCACATTTTCTCCAACATTAAATGTTTTACTGTTAATGTTTGCCAATCTAGAGGATATTAAATGGCAAATTAATGTGTCCTTAATTTTCATTTTCTGCATTTCTAGCAAGGTTTAGCATGTTTTTACATTTATTCACTATTCATATTTATTCTCCTCTACGGATCCTACTTTTCTCTGAAGTCTATTACTCCTCCAAACTTTATTTGTTGGATCAAAAGAGCTTTCTCATTGGTTTGTGACATTTTCTTTATTATATAATATGTTCTTCTACACACTAGAATCTATCTCAAACTCATCAGTTCTTTGCCAACATCATGTGATTTTAAGCACATGAGTATGAGTCTGACTTTCGTATTTCCTTTGTTCAGTATTTTGTAAGCTATTTTCATGTCTATTTTTATTCCCTTATTAAATGCTAGAATTATTTTTGTTAACCTAAACAAGTCCTAAATTTTGATTTAATCATTCTTGTTAAGCTAAAAAGTCCTAAATTGTGCTTGGTAACAGTATTTTACTTGTCAAATTTAGTCTCATTCAGAACCACGATGTGTCTTTCACTTACATCTTTAAAAATAATGCATTTAAAAATTCAAGATATTTACAAAAGAAATTGTTTTTAAGTTCTCGTTTCTGTGCTAGTTCTCTATTGAAACAACTCATGAGGTTTGATAGATAAAGAACTATATAGCAACTGCACCAGAGTCAATATCTGCAGGAAGTGGAAAATATGCACACTGAAGTTATGTGAATAAATGTATCATATTTTTCTATTGCTTTCTCTTTTTTGTGTATTTAGCTGATTGTCTATATAGAGACTCATTTGAAATTTCTACCTTCTAAAATGTAGCCATATTCTCAATGTAATTCTCAATTCCATGTAGAAAAAAGGAGCTGCCAATAATAAAGACTGAAGACTAAATACAGAAGAAATAAATCAATTTTAGCTTTATTTTCAAAACCGGTAGGTGCAACCTTGTATAAATTAGTAGGACCCACGACAGTAAACCATGTAATAAAGAAACATCTAGCAATTTTTGTCCAGGAATATCTTTTAGAATATAAAGCTGTGTGAACTCATTATTTTTATATAGTAGCTAATAAAAGTTCTGTTTCTTCTATTTATGTGTTGTTTCTTCATTACTGTTCCAGAGGTTTTCCTAAAACTTGGCATATGTTGTGACAGACATGAACTACTTATTTCAATAAACTTACTTTATGCTATTTTGAACTTTTGAAGTCATGTAAATGAAAAATATATTTGATATAATTTAATGATTTTAGATTATTATTTTTTTATATTGATAAAATAGAGGTGTTAAAGACAGCTTTTAGAAAAAGGTATCTTTTTTTTCTTCTTAGTTGGAAATGAGGCTACTTTTGGAAATATGTCTTCATTTTCTCTACTTCATTAATGTTATACATCAGGATGCATTATACTCTTATCATAAAAGAAAAATGTCAGATTTTTTAAAGGACTAACTATGGCCATTTTACATAGTATGATAGTTTCTACCCATATTCTCGGGGTATGATTCAATTCAGAGTCTCATGTGGCCATTGTGGGGAAAAGACAAATTAACCTTACTGGAAAAGGAATTTAAAAGTTTACTACATTCTATCAATTGAACTACTAGTACAGATGATATGTTCCCTGATTTCTTTCAACATATCTGATGCATCCTCTAATAACCTTCCACTGAAGAAACAGGTATGTAGGTTAGAAATTCTCTTTATATGAACACCTCAAATACAAAACACATTAGCTTGTGATCAGCCCTGACCATTTTGTTATATAATAATTTGAAATATGCATTTCTAATTTCCTCTGAATATCTAATTAGGAACAGAGTACTGAGAAATTAATAGCAATTACTCTTAAACTTTATGTAACCCTTCACAGATTTCAAAACACTTTCAGAAATCTGTACCTTTAGAAAATTATCAGATGATTTAAACCCATATCCCAGACAAGTTACAGTTGCTTAATATAAAATATCATTAAGCAAAACCATGGCCTAAATACTTCTCTCCCTGTTCCAAAATGGGTAAGGTTTTTAAGATACAGGAAACCTTCTAAAGATGCTGAAACAAAGGAAATCATAATTTTTTACAGAATCCACAGCTTCCAGAAAGCAACTATGGTTAAAAGCAATATTTGCAATTTGGGTTAGTTAGCGATACAGTGGTGTGAGAAACACACTCACTTGTGCAAAGCTAAAGAGAAGATCTAGAGGCATGGAGCACCGTGAAAATGAGACTTCTTTTTTTTTTTTAATTGCATTTTAGGTTTTGGGGTACATGTGGAGAACATGCAAGATTGTTGCATAGGTACACACATGGCATTGTGATTTGTTGCCTTCCTCCCCTTCACCTATACCTGGCATTTCTCCCCATGCTATCTCTCCCACCTACCCACCCCCGTCCCTCCCCCACTTTCCCCCAACAGACCCCAGTTCGTAGTGCTCCTCTCCCTGTGTCCATGTGTTCTCACTGTTCAACACCCGCCACTTCTAATAAGGGTCTTGCAAGATCAGTTTCTGTTAGGCAGGCACACCTGGGGCAGTCAAAACAGGTAATTTATCTCCTGGCACACAAGTCCCTCCTTTAGTTCCTCATTGGTAGAGCACTATGGCATTATCATCTTCCCAGATGTCGCCTAAGTTTTATTATCTCCTTTATAAGGTTATACCCTGGCCCCCTTCCCTGCTTAAATTTTGACTTCCCCAAAACAAAACTTTCTTCCTTTGGATGGGCCGACCCCTCCTCTACTTTCTGTTCTCTTATGGCTTTCTAGGAGCATGAGCTGGCATTTTGTTACATTCACAGCCTGGCTGCAAGTGCTTAGATTTACAATGCCTTGAAAATTGACCATTTAGAATGTTTTCTTAGAATGGCACCAGAAGCCTGAGGTTAAGTAAAATAAGTGCTTTCTGGGAGAAACTTTTGTTGTTTACTCTTAAGCCCAAGTTCGAAAATAGACAAAGTCTTACCTTATTCGCTTTCATAACACTCTATGTTTGCCTTCCTTGCAATTTCTTTTTCTTGAAATTTTATCTTTGTATAGGTATTTGATTTAAGTTTTTATAACCAAACAGATTTCAAACATACTGGTAAAGATAGTGACAGTTTCATTTACTATTTTATTCCTAGCATATAACATATTTTATGCATAGTAGGTACATGTTAAAACGTATTTTGAATGAATGATTCAACAAGTAATAAATGAAAGCTTTTTGAGAGCTTTTGTCCTCATTTTATTTTTCATTTCTACCAGTAATAATACACTCTAATTTGTGGGAAAAATAACCAAAGAACATGAAGTTTTCTTAGCATACACAGTGTTATACCAACTGCAAAGACAAATAGAACAACAATATTACTTAAATGACTCTATAACTTCTGGGTTAACAGTATATTTGACTTTAGGCTCAAATTCAATTTCAAATTTGAAGATAATTTAACTGACAGATTTTGCTCATATTCACTCATATCTATTTTTCATAATCCTATATTCTCCATCATCACCTCCCAAAGATTCTATGTACTTTCAACTTAATTATTGACTTAAAAGATTAATATTAAGTACCCAGTATAGTGTTTCAGTTACTCTGCCAAAAAAAATGGATATACAATTGACTAATTCTGTCTGAGATAAGTCTTATTATTTACCAATCTGTATTATTTTACATTGCTGTGACAAATTACTGCAAGTTTAGTGGTTTAAACACAACAGAAATGTATTACTTTAAAGTTCCATAGATGAAAATTTGTACATGAGTGTCATTGAGCTGAATTAAAAATTTCCTCAGGGCTTTTTTCTTTCCTGGAAGCTCCAGGAAATAATTCACGTTCTTACATTTTTCAGTTTTTAGATGCCATCATCATTCCTTGACTCTTTGTCTCTTTCCTGTAGCTTTTAAAGCTAGCAAAAGAGCCTCAAATTCTTCTTATGTCATAGCTATCTGACCTACACGTCTGTCAGTTTTCCTCTTTTAAGGACTCATGCGATTAGACTGGGCCCATTATGATAATCTAAAATAATCTACTAATCTCTATGTCCTTAATTTTAATCACATTAGTGGAGTTGCTTTTGCCATGTTAAGTGATATTAGCAATTCCAGGAACACAGAAATGGACATCTTTTGGGGGCACTATTTTGCCCATTACACATCATGACACATTACAATAAAATTGTCAGAGCTATTCTGCCAGTCATTAGATGCCTGAGTAATTTTTTTTTTCCTTGCAAAGGCAGCCATATCTGGGCACATATCTTGACATTATTAGAATTAGCTAGGTCTGAAATTCCAGCTATCTGGACTTTTATCGTGGAGTATTGAATCACATTTTGACAATTGTTTCCAATGCAAAGGTTAGAAAATATATCACATTTGCTAGGTCCATAACTAAGAGTTGTTGAAACCTGTACTCTGAGATTTAAATCTCCCATGCATTCTCTGGCACCCGCATTTAACTGCTGCTCACATAAAACCTCACTCATTCCTCAAACTATCACTGTAAGTCTTTCTCTTGACTTTTGTTCATCTCTCTGTTTATATCCTAAGTTTTTGTGGATGACTTTATCACTTTCTTTCCAATAATATACTTACGATTGCAGATTCTTGATTTTACCTCCAATATGGTCTTTAACAGATATCAAACGAAAGTTAAGAATATGAATTTTAAAGTAGAATGCTTTAGTTTGAATCAAGGCTAACCTAATTGTAGCGTTATCTTAGACAAGTAACTTCACCTGTGTGCTTAGACATATTCTACAAAATTATTGATTTAGTAATAGTTACTGCTTGACACATTTTTTTAAGATTAAAATAAATGATACACATAAGAAATACTAAAAAGACTGTATGGAGCATTCTAGTCATTAAATTGTTGTTAAATAAAAATTATACATTTTCGGATAACTTGGAATTGTATAATAGCCAGGTTATTACTTGACAAATGTGACCAAACTACTCAGGAGTCTACAGTTTATTTTTAAATTTATTATAAATATGTTCATATATTTGCACTTATAAAGTTGCACGTCACCAAAATCCTTCCACTTGCTGAGTAGTCAAACAGTGTGTAAGAAAACAGTACTGGATTCCTGGACCTGTGGTTTCCACCAGTCCGAGAAATGACATCACATAAGGTAGGCTAATTTAGAATCTCTGAAGAATCTTGTTCCAGTCCTACAATGCATTGCCACCCACCTCGAACTATAACTGAGTCTTCAAAGGCCATTTCACTATTCTAACAAGCCAGCTGCTTCAGGAGGCTGGGGAGCATGGTAAACCAATAAATTCTATGGGTTTGCATCTGTTGCCAAACTTCTTTTATTGTGAAATGAGTACTTTGATCAGAAGCAGTGCTCTGTGGAGTACCATAATGGTGTATAAGACATTCGGTAATCTCATGGATGGTAGTTTTAACAGAAGCATTGTATTCAGGGAAGGAAAATGCATATCACTTATTCTGTATGAGACATTTGTTATATTATTTTGTCAATGTTACTGAGATTATCATTTAAAATATAACTTTAATTTTAAAGTTTATCATAAATGTGTTCATATATACTTATACCTATAATCTTGAATGTTGCTCAAATCCTAAAATTATATGAGATCAGTGATATATGTTTGGACAGTTTGGATTAAATTATAATTTTAAATATGTTTATGTGGGTTAGGAGTTGAAAAGGGGTTGAACTCAGAGGTCAACTCTAGATCTGATTTGCTGTTTACACTTAATTCAAGCTTCTATTGTGTGTTTTATCTCATTACATTACCTATATTTATGCCACATTAGCCTTACATAAAGTTCTTATAATATTATCCCTCCATTTCACTTATGTTTAGTTTTTAATTGAAAATGTTTACTAGACAAATACAGCATTATTTGAATCTCATTAAGTATAACATAACATCACAATTTTCCTTCCTGACTTATATCTATCTCAAAATTTCACTCTGCATAGTGAAAGGCTTCATGTTTTGATAGTACACATTTCCTATATTCCCATTCCACTGTCTAAATTATTGTTGATTCTATTAAATTATTTTTAAAAACCTTGTCTAAATTATTGTTGATCTTATTAAATTATTTTTAAAAGATTATAACAATAAAATGTTGCCCAATACATGACTTATAAATTATAATACCAAAGAAAGTAACTTTTAACTTTATTCTCTTACAAACTGAAAATGTAGAAGTTATATTGCCTTTTATAATAAATTTGAAACTTTAGAATGATATGAGAAATCCAGAGGGAAAAAAAAGATGGTGTATTTTCTTCTTTGTTGCCTTTAAACAATTATCTTAGCCAGGATGATCATGCATCAACCATGCACAAAACTCATTATTTGAAAAAAAAAATATATAGCAATATATATACATATATGAGCCAACAAACATGAAAAAATGCTGAACATCACTAATATTCAGAGAAATGTAAATCCAAACCGTAATGAGATACTATCTCGCACTAGTCAGAATGGCTGTTACTAAAAAGTTAAACAATAGCTACTGGTGAGGTTACAGAGAGAAGGTAATGCTTACACACTGTTTGTGAGAATGAAAATTAGTTCAGCCACTGTTGAAATTGCCAAACTGCTGAAAACAGTTTGGCAATTTCTATCTCAAAAAAGATGCTAATAACAATCATCTTTTATAAAATGCAATGTTTTATATATAAAACTAAAGAAATTTTATGATGCATGACTTACTTTTCACTGTCGTGATCTATGGCTTTTTCTTGAGAATCTAAAGTGCCTAAAAGCCCCAACTGTAATAGTCACTAAACAATATGACAATCTCCATGGCAAAATACAGTAAGGTATGGCTGCAGTAACATAGATTAATATATTACTGTATTTTAATGGTGTAGAAGCTCCTCAAAGAAAAAAAGAAATGTTTCTTAAAAATATGTGTTACATCAAATCTATGTAATATTTAAATAGGAAAAACAAGTTTGAATTCTTATATGGGATCGATTATTGTCAAATACAGAAATCATTCATCCAATCATTATTTTGAGTACTTCCTACATATCGAAATGAAGTTTATAATGGAAAACAAGGCTACATCGTTAAATCTACAAGCTCTTTGAAAAAAAAAATGTTAAGAATAAGAGTGCAACAAAAATGAATTGAAATGAAAATAAAAATGTAATTTAAATAATACTAATACTGAGGATGGTAATGGCAATGACGTACTATGTACCAAAAGATTCATGTTAAGAATTTTCATACTAAAAAATGCGTCTTACTAGACAAATATAAACATATGCCTATACACCACTTACAAACAAATTAGGCTAATGAGAAGTTGAATTTTATATTTTAAAAAAATGAAGAAACTGGAAGATTGGAATCCGTTTTCACTATCTTTAAAGTCTCATTTATAGTTATTAAATAACTTAGAAAAGGAGATGGAGTGATGCAGCAGAAACAATTAGTGAATATTTACTATCATGTATTTAATATATGAGCGATCAAGTGTTAATTTCATTTTATCCATCAATATGGAAAAAAAAAGTTTAATACATATTGAAAACCAGACCAAGATTTAGTTAAGCAAGGAAGGCTTGCTGTCTGAAATTCAACTACCCTCAGAAAACACTATTTTTTCCTTGCCTAGTTAAGAGTATGGGGTAGGGGGGTCACAGGGAAGGGAGATTGGGCTTCTCCTCATATGGTGGCAACAGCATGCTGAAGGTGCTAGCAATGAGACCACATTTTTTGTTTCTTCACCCGCCCAAGGGCACTAATGGTGGTAGCAGTGCTGCTGCAATGGCAGAGTGGCTGTAGATTGTCTCTGTGATCTCCTCCACAGAGAAACACAGAGCCCCCACTGACTGAAGTGTTCAGCTTGGGGAAGGGTCATGGGCTCAGCTCAAGAGTGCCTTCCCAGTGAGGAGTAACAGGGGCAGAGGCCTGTGTGGAAAACAGTCTGGCTGCTTTTTCATAAGGCAGCTGCATTGTGCTGGGATACCATGTTTGTTCTTTTTTTTCTTTTTTAATTATTATTTTTTTATTTTATTTTACTTTAGGTTCTGGGGTTGATGTGCAGATCATGCAGGGTTGTTGCATATCTGCATATTATTTCTCCCCATGTTATCCCTCCCCACCCTTCCCAAACCCCACTGTCCCTCCCCTAGCCCCATCCCCCCAACTGCCCCCAGTGTGTGATGCTCCTCTCCCTGAGTCCAGGTGTTCTCATTGTTCAACACCCACCTATGAGTGAGAACTTGCGGTGTTTGGTGTTCTGTTCTTGTGTCAGTTTGCTGAGAATGATGGTTTCCAGATTCATCCAAATCCCTACAAAGGACACCAAGTCATCATTTTTTATGGCTGCATATTATGCCATGGTGTATATGTGCCACATTTTCTTTGTCCAGTCTACCATTGATGGGCATTTGGATTGGTTCCAGGTCTTTGCTGTTTGTTCTTAATCACTTTGCTCTGCCTAGAGCCTAAGGGCTGCAAGAATGGGAGCTGCAAAACAGCGAAAATTGTAGTTCTGTCTGCTACCACTGAAGCTCTGTCCCAGAGAAGTACAGAGCTGCCACCAACTAGAGAGCTCAGAGGAGGCTACCGTGGCCATGCCAGGATTCCAGGATATTGGGCCTTGCCCAGTGAAGTTCAGTGGAGGCAAGGCCTGCAGTCCATCACTCCTCAGCCCCATGGATTCAGACCTGGGGGTGTATGAGGGAGTATGGCCTCCCCATTTGCCTGAGATGCAGCTGGTGGTGCCGAGGTGCACAGGAGCCCTAGGCCCACAGGACTTGCATGTACCTGAGTAGCATATCTACCCAGGTTCCAAGTAGCTCTTCATTATGCCTGGAGGCTTCAATGGGAAGGGGTCATGAGGGATATTCTGAGCCCAGGGTTGCAAAGGTCTTATGTGGAAGTTCTCTGGGGTCTGTGGGTGCTTTCACTCACTCACCATTTCAGCATAGTCAGAAACGTCCCCTGGCTCTGCACCTGGCTCTGCAGCAATCCTGGGCGGGCAGCTGGCCTGTCTCGCTATTCTTTGTTCTTTGTGGATGCATCGATTCCTTGATGAATCCCAACATGTCCACCTGAATGAAACAGCTGAAGAGCTGGTGTTTTCCTGCCACTTTCTCCTCTCCATGACAGCTGCACACCCTAGCTGCTTCTAGTCAGCTATCTTAGCACTCTCCCAAGAAAGGATTTCAAGCAACCCAATTAAAAACTCATCTTCCGTGTTTTCAATCACATCATTCTTGATTTAAATTCTATTATTTTTCCGCTTCAAGATAAATACATGTACAATTATATCCTCATATGTAACAATTGATTTTTTTTTTACTCTCAATTTGTTTGCTCATCTGTCACAGCCTGACCTCCCATGCTACGCTTTGTCTCAATGCTCTTCCATATCTTACTGCATTTTCTTGGATATGTTACTTCTGGAATACTATATACAGCACTTAAGTATTTTTGCTTTTTAAGAGTAATGCTTATATTTTAATATACAATCTAATCTTAAGAGATATAATTTTACTGGGTTTGAGGCCCAAAATTTATCTTTAAGATTTCAGTAAATTTATATTTCTATTTTTTTCATGTATTAATATTCTCATGTCTAAATTGGGGATAATGCATTTCATCTCATAGTTGTATTGTGTGTTTGAGTGTCAAATAAGATAGTATACATAAAGCTACCTAGAAAATCTTAGACAATTATTTTACAGGTAGCTTAAAAAATAAGTGTGGGATAGTAATAGATCAATTTTATTGGATACTCAACATATTAAACCTTTATGAATAAGACAAACATATTACGGATAGATATTAACAATGATATTTTCAAATCAATTGAGAAACTTTTTCTTGTCATGGCATTTAAAAAACTTTGGAGAATGTTTTATTTGTAAAAATTTCAGTCCTTTTCACAGATATTTTCCTAATATTTTATTAGAAATTTTTAAAACATGAAAAAGTCCAGAGATCTGCACTGTAAACATCCATATCTTCAGCACTTCAATTTTTCCAATAATTTTCCTATATTTCTTTTATCATGTAACTACACATCTGTGAATCATTCTATTCAACAAGTAATGTATCTTATATTTTTATTCATTTTTAAATTGTAGATATTAGTAAATTTTACTCCTAAACACTTCAGAATTATCGCTAACTAGAGATATATTGTTGTTGCTAATGAGAGTTAAATATTGATTTTAAGGAGAGCTCAATATTTTTGCTTCAGATTTTTTTTGGAGTTAAAATTTATACTCTACTGTAATATGTTATTCAGTAAGTTTTTACAAATGTATTCACCTGTGCAACTCCAGAGCCCTATTAAACTAGAAAACTGCCATCATCCTGCAAAGTTTCTTCATGCTTCTTCTGAGTCAGTCATTATCTCCACTCCCAAAGACAAACATTTCAGTATTTTACAATATATTAACTTGGTTTGTTATGAACTTTTAAAAATAAATTTAATTGACTATTACAGATTCCTTGTATATGCTTCCAAAATTTTGATTGTATTTGGTCTCATTTACAAAAAAGCTTGGTGAGATTTATTAAATGAGTTACATTAAATCTATATTCAATTTTAGGAATATGTGACATCTAAGAATGGTGAATCTCCCAATCCATGTAATTGCTATTTTTCTTTATTTAATCATTAACAATGGTTTATAGTTTTTAGTACAAAGATCTTGCAATTATTTTATAACATTTCTTATTAAATATTTTGCTTTTATGCTATTGCAAATTAAATGGATTTTTCTTTATTTTCAAAATTTTTTGAAAAATACTATTGGTTTTTATGCTAACCTTATATTGTATGGATTTCATAACCATCTTTACTAGTTCTAGTAGTTTTACAGAGTATTATTAGCTACATTCAGGATAATGCCGTTTTTTTCTTTATCAACTATGTATTTTACTTTTCTCATGTTAATATATTGGATAGTATCTCTGGCAAAATGTTGCATAGAAGTAGTGAGAGTGTAAGTATTTGTTCTTTGCCTGGTCTTAGAGGGAAAATAGTTACTATTTCACCAGCAGATGTAAGCTCTAATTTTTATACCTACCTTTTATTATATCAAACAAGTTTTCTTTTATTTACAGTTCACTGATAGCTTTTAATGTAAATTAATTTTGAAATTATTGCAATGACTTTTCTGCATATTGAAATGATCATATTGTCTCCTTTATTCTGTTAATATGGTGAAGTACAACAATTTATTTTTAAATATTTAGCTAAATTTGCATTCCTGGAATAAAGCTAACTTTGTCAAGATGTAGTTTTCCTCTTCTATACTAATTAACTAAATTAGGTAATTTTTATGGCTATTAAAGTTCACTGTGAAGTAACTTACTCTCAATTGTCTAATTGTGGTAACTTTATCAACAATATAGTCTACTAACTCTATTATACAAGCTTGTATTTTAATATAAGCTTTAATGCTGATTTTAATACAAGCTTCCAAAATCATAAATTTCCCTTAAAGCTCTTCAACTTTATGAAAGAGTTCATGTAGAAATGGCATAATTTCTGTTATAATTATTAGGTAAAATTTACTATTGAAGCTATGTGGACTGGATTTTTCTTTATAAATTTTACTTTTCTGTAAAAGTTTTATTGAATATTATGTTATTCAGAATTTATATTTCTTCTTGATTTAGCTTTTGCATTTTCTGTCTTTCAATGACTTTTTGCAATTTATTTAGATTTTGAAATTTATTGGCATACATTATTTAAAGTCGATCACAATATTCTTTCATTTTATCTTAATGTAAGATCTCTAAAGATGTCTTTTAACTTTCATAACTGCTATCTTCTCTTTGATTTTTTAGCACTAGCTTGTGGATGAACAATTTTATTGATTTTCTTTTAATAGTCCAAATTTGGCTTTGTTAATTCTTTTTATCATTTGTTATATAATTCCTTCACTTCTATGTCTTTATAATTTCCTATCCTCTATTTACTTTGGACATCTTTTTAATATCTTTTTGTAGCTGAGTAATGTGAAAATACAGATTACTTTATTATTAACTTATAGCATAAATATTAAAGCTATAAATATACCCTACATGTTCTGCTATAGCTATATCCCATTAATTTTGATTCATTGTATTTTCATTATCCCACAACTGAAAAGATTTTCTAACATTTTGTTACTTTATATTTAACTACTGGTAATTTAAAAGGATGTTGCTTAATATTAGGTGTTTTCTGGATATTTTATTTATTTTTACTCAATTTTATATTGATGAAAGAAAATATGGTATAATATTTCCATCTTTTAAAATTTTACACTTTTTAAGAAAACAGAATATTAGTATCTTGACGAATGTACAATGTGTGCCTTAAGTGACTATAAATTCTTCAATCATCATTTGGAGAGTTCTGTAACAATAAATAAGTCTTATGGAGTTGATAGTGTTCTTTAATTCTTCCATGTCCCTGCTGATTTTCTGTACATAGGTAGCTTTCATATAAATTGAAAATATAAATTCAAATATCTGTATTAATTTTTTGATTTCTGCTTATACTTTCAATTTAGCTTCATATATGTTAACTTCATTCATTTTTTGTATATATGTTTTAGTCAGACTGAGTTGTTATAACAAAATGCCATACAATGGGTGACTTAAATCAAACTTCTGGCTTGTGAGGCTGGTAAGGTCCCTCCTCCTGGTTTGTAGATGGCTACTCTCTTGTACTCTCCTGTGATAGAGAAGGAGAGGGTTCTAGTCTTTGTCTTTGCTTGTAAGGTCACTAATCCTATCATGGCAACTCCACTTCCATGACCTTGTCTAAGCCTCTCCCTCTTCCAAATACCATCATATTGAAAATTAAGGCTTCAGCACTTTAATTTTGATGGAATATATTCAGTTCTTTGAAATATGCTTAATTTAATCATTATGTTTTCTTGGTATAGATATTATTTTATATTTATGAGATAATTATAAATTCTCTCTCTCTCTCTCTCTCCCTCTCTCTCTCTTAGACATGGTCCTATGGTGTCACTCTGTAGCCCAGGCACAATTGTAGTAGCATAAACATGGCTCACTGTAGCCTCAATTTCCAACAGCCCAAGTGGTTCTCCCACCTCAGCCTCCCAAGTAGCTGGGACTATGGGTATGTGCCACCATGTCTAGCTAAGTTTTGTATTTTTTGTTCAGACAGGATTTTACCATGTTTCCCAAGCTCAAGCCATCCACTCCTCTAGGACCCTCAAGTTACTGGGATTACAGTTCTGCACTGCCACACCTGGCCATTAACTCTATCCTTAATAATGCTCTTTGTCTTTTAAGTTTCCTTTGAGATTGACAGGATCATTGCAATCTTCTTATGCTGTTTTAATGGCATGACATTTTGTTATTTGAATTCCAGCTTATCTAAATCTTTAAAGTACCTCACCTGTTGTGTCTTGTTTTTTCATCAATTCTGATGATCTCTTACTTTTAATATACCTGTTTAATATAGATAATTAGATAATTACATCTAATGTAACTACAGCTGTGGCTGGGTTTAGGTTTGCCATTTTACTATTTATTGTTTTTTCCATCCTGTTTATTCTTCTATTTCTACTTTTCTAAATTCTTTTATATTAGTTAATATTTTGGGTAGACTCAAATTCTCACTTATATAGTAGCTCTTTAAACGTTAAGACATATTGGTATGTAATAAACCGCATGCATTACAAGCGCACACTTTGATAAGCTTTGATATCTGAATAGACTCCTATAATCAATCATTGCTATAATTACTATAATAAACATACAAATTAGCTCCCAAGATTTCCTCATACTCCTTTGAAACTGCTTTTGTATCTACAAGCAACTACTGATTTTTTTTTTTAGTACCATAGATAAGGATTTTTCAGAAGCAGCATCTACTGACTTTTTTGTCTGGATAATATCTTGTACATTATATAGTATTTTGCCACACCTCTCACCTCCAACTTGTAAATGCAAATATTATTCCTTAGATATTGCAACCAAAAATATCACTGATATTGATAAATCATGCATAGGAGACAAAATTGTTCCTGGATTGCAAGCACCAGTATAAATTAGTTTCCAGTTTTTACATTTTTATGTAAATAGAATTTTATAATGTGTACCTTTTTGGTACACATTATAATGGCTGGCTACCTTCATTTATTAATTTATTAGCATGATTTTTATAAAAATACTTAAATTTGTTTATTCATTACCAAGTAATAGACATAGAGGATGTTTCCAGATTTTTCCTGTCACAAATAAGCCTGTTACAAACATCTCTAGACACTTTTTCTAAACAAACTTAAGCTTCAAACATATTTGGGTAAAGACATGAGAATGGAATAGCTGGGTCATATGGTTGGTGTAAGTTTAACTTTATAAGAAATGGTCAAACTGCTTTCCACTGTGGTTTTACCATTTAACTCATCATCAGTGTATGAGTTTCAGTGCTCTCTTTTTTTCCAACTGTTTTATGGTGAGGTTTAAATGTTAGACAATCTACTAGATTTATAATGACATTTCATTGTTATTCAATCTGCATTCCATTAATTACACTGAGCATATTTAAAGTGTTTATTTGTTGTATATTTTATTCAGAGATATTTCTGTTCAAATAATTGCCCATTTTTTATTGGGCTGATTTTGGTTTTGTTTTTACTGCATTTTGAGTGTTCTTTATATATTCTCTACACAGTTTCTTCATCAGATATGTGATTTGTAGTGATTTTTTTTCAAGTCTCTGGTTTGCCTTCTTATTTGCTTAACCGAGACTTTTGCAGAACATTACTTCTCAATTTTTTTAATGTCTGTAATTCAGAAATCACTACCTAACGAAGGCTACAAAATCTGTTTTTATGTTTTATTTTACAAATTGTACCCTTTTAGATTATGTCCTTAAATTTGTGACCCATATTTGTGTGTGTGTCTGTGTGTGTGTGTGAGCATGTGCACATGAATCTCTATACCATCTATTCTATTTCATTGATTTATTTGTCTATCATCATGTCCAGTGCCTTACTGTCCAGCTTACTATAACTATGTAATAAGTCTTTAAATAAGCTTAGGTATGTCTTAAACTTTGTTTTTTATATTAAATTTGTTTTTTTCTGTTCTAAATATTTGCTTTTTTAATAAAAACTTCAGGATAAACTTTTCAAATTTCAGATATTGCCTGGTACCATTTCAATTGGGTTGTGTTGAATTTATAGATCAATTTAGAGACAACGGACATCCTAAAATTACTGAGTCTTTCCATCCATTAACAAGGTGTATCTCTCCATTTGGTTAGATATTTTTAAACTTCCCTCAAATAGTTTTTTTTACTTCAGAGTACACATTGAACACATTTTGCCAAATTTGTATTTTGTATTTTGATCTGTTTGTATATGGTATCTTGAATTTACTTTTCCCATTGGTCTTGTAGATTTTATAAATACAATTTGTGTTTGCTTATTGATGTTGTATCTTACAAATATGCTAATATCATTAATTAGATCTAATAGGATGTTTCTTTATTCCCTACATTGATAATCATGTCATCCAGGACAAAAACACCTCTTTTGAATCTGGATGTGTGTGTGTGTGTGTGTGTGTGTGTGTGTGTGTGCGCGCGTGCGCATGATTGTCATGTACAGAAAACCAAGTACAAGGTTAGAGAGAAGTGGTCAGAATGGAAATCTTTGCCTTGATCGTAATATTAAGAGAAAAATATTGGAAAATATTAATTCTATCATTATTAGGATGGTTTAATAAATGGTGGCAGCCATAGGTTTCACCCAGAATACAGTTATTATTTAGAGAACTTTTCTACTGTTTCTTGTTTGCTGAGATATTTTATCAGCAGTAAGTGTAGCTTTTTTTTTTTTTTTTTCTTTTTGAGACTGAGTCTTGCTCTGTCTCCAGGCTGGAGTGCAGTGGCACAATCTCAGCTCACTGCAACCTCCACCTCCTGGATTCAAGCCATTCTTCTGCCTCAGCCTCCCAAGTAGCTGGGAACACAGGCGTGTGCCACCACGCCTGGCTAACTTTTGTATTTTTAGTAGAGATGGAGTTTCACCATGTTGGCCAGGATGGTCTTCATCTCTTGACTTCGTGATCAGCCCACCTCGGCCTCCCAAAGAGCTGGGATTACAGGTACGAGCCATCGCACCTGGCTAAGTGTAGCATTCTTTCAAATACTTTTAAAAAATGATATAATCATAGGTATATTCTCTTTTGGTCTTCTATTATGATAAATTAAATTTATTGTTTTCTTCTTGAGGCAAACCTTGAATTTAAAGGATAAACAACAGATATATGTGTGTGTGTGTGTGTGTGTGTGCACGTGTATATATGTATACGTATATATACGTATATATATACATATATATATACACGTATATATATACGTATATATATAGCATTTTACATGTAAATAAAACTTTTTTTTTCAGAAAAAAAAGTAATATTTTACCAAATACAAGCTGGATTGTGCATTTTTATTTATAAACCATAATGTATTATTGCATAGACTTTAATGTACTAAGTGTTTTAGATATTTATTGATGTGTAACAATCTACTCTACATTTAGATACATAAAAACATTTCCTATGTTATCATCTATCATAGTTAGAAGAGCGACTGGTCTCAACTAATTAGTCTTTGCTCAGTTTTTCATTCATACAGGGACTGAGGCCAGAGCTGTCTAGAAAACTTCTCACACACAGCTGGTGCCTAGGTTAGAAACTCTCTGTTGGGATTAGCTTAGGCTGCTAGAGCATTTTCCTCCACATGGCCTCCTCAGCCTGGCAGCCTCAGTGTAGCTGAACTTCTTACATGGTGGTTGGAGGCTCCCAGAGCTTGTGTCCCAAGAGAAACCAGCAGAAACTATAGGCATATTCTAACCTACCCTTAGAAATCATGCACCACCACTTTCACTATATTCTGATCATTGAGGAAGGCACAAGGCCTGTCTAGTTTAAAAAGAGGAGGGCATTGATTGACTCTAACTCTTCATGAGAGCCTCATCAAAGTATTTGTAGATGTGTTTTAAACCAACAGAACAAAAGATAGGCTATGCTTTTATTTAAGCTATAAATTTATGAAACTATTTAAAGTAAAATTATAACTTATTTAAATTCTGGACTTATAAAGTTGCAATGAAGATTTTGCACTTCTAAGACTTAATTATATTTGATTATCTCATGTAGAGGATGCTTCAACATGTTTTCTGTAACTGAGATAGGAAAATTGCACCAATATAAGGCCCATTTGAATTCTGATGTGTAGAAACTTAGTCTACAGAATTTGTAAGCGATTGAATGCATACACAAGTAGATAACAAGCCTAATCCTTTTCTGCCTCTTTCATTCCTGCACTACCTATTCACTAGGCAATAAAATGCACTATAATTTTGCACAAATTGAGAGACCCTTAGAAAAATATATTGAGATGCTACAATATTCTATGGTGTACTATTTCATGTTTTTGTTTCACATTTCACATGTTGGAAAATAATAATTTTAAAGTCATTATCTTTTTCCACAGCAGTAGTTTGGAGGAACAGGTGCTTGCCATCTCAGTCTGGAGCTCATTTCAATAAACTCAGATTGGCTGATTTTGTTTTTTTTAAAACATCACTATTAGTTGTGTCATTTGTTAGAGCCATTCTTTGCTGTTCTCACATCTGTCAAAGACTATACAAATAGCCCCGTAGAGGAAGCAGATGTTACCAAGTTGTAATTTAGTTGTTTTGCCTCATAGACAAAATGTGGACAGTAAACATCCTGGTCTGTTAAGCATCATTATCAAATGCAAATTGTTGATGAATTTTTTGATTAGTTTGTCACTGCTTTTGTAGTGCTATCTCAGTAATTAGTACTGGAGAAAGCAGTATTCTCAGAAGCTAAGCCCTTGAATAGGCACGTAGCTAGACAGCTAGGTACATAGCTAAGAAAGTAGATGGGCAGACGTAAAGGCAGATATAAAGATACACTTAGGTATTGATGTGTATAAAAGCTAAGTGTGATAATGTGATTAGACTTGTAATTATATAACAAGTGCAAAATTAATATGTAGACAAATTTATTTATCCACAAAAATGTTGCCCTACACATAAACTTTTTTGCAAAATAGAAACATCAAATATTGTTTACTAAAGAAAGAGGGCATATATACACTTTCGTGGAAAGTTAAATTCAAATTTTGTGTTCGATATTATTTTAATTTTTAGTTTGTTTATATATTTTAGGCAAACTTACTGAAATTTGTGAATAAATAATGGACAGATTAATTTAGAGTTATATATTATATTTCAGTATTTTCATTTCTCTGCTTATTTATTTATTTAAAAGCCCAAAACATAAGTGAACTGAATGTAATTTTGGGTTTGGTATAACGATTGACACATTTTCTGCCTA
The DNA here is from genome assembly GCF_009761245.1 of Sapajus apella. Classification (NCBI taxonomy): domain Eukaryota; kingdom Metazoa; phylum Chordata; class Mammalia; order Primates; family Cebidae; genus Sapajus; species Sapajus apella. The sequence continues at coordinate 49,347,488 of NW_022436945.1, forward strand.
ATCCTTAGTGGCTATTTTATCTAACAGGATTTTTTAAAACTTATTTATTTTACTAAATATCCCTCTTTTCAAACTAGAATGTAAGTAAGCCCCTTGAAAACACAGCCGTTTGTTCCATAAAATCCTAGAGTAGAGCCTGCTACGATGTAGGTGCTCTATAAATGTTTATTGAAAAAATTAAACAGACGTCATAAATATAAATGAGGGAATAAATTAGTTTTTGAATTATGACATGCAGTTTTTGCTCAGAGGTATTGAAAATAATATACTGCTACTACCATTAATAATAATGATATTATGATTATGATGATAAAATGAAAACTAAGAAAACATAAAACAATAAGTAAACAAATGAAGATCAGAGCATATTCTACAAGTGCAAAAAAATTAACCTCTAAAGAAATATTTTATGTGCCAATATTGAAAGACAATTACTCCCTTTATATTTGAAATTACAAATATAAATTTGTTAATTTAATGAAAATATTGATGTTATGCTACATTGTCTGAACAATTTTCTTACTTTCCTGAATATAAATATATATTTTTTTTACTAAAGTTATGAAGGACAGCATGATTATTTTCCTACAAAAAGTGAAAACCTCATTTGTTATTACTCTATTATTTCAAACTAGGTAAATATCCTTCTATCACATAAAAATAAAAAGTTACCACCCACTTTGATGTAATTGAATATAAAGCCTGGTAAAACTACTTTTAAATAATAATTACCCCAACAAATAAAAATGCTAATATATTTCCCATATCTCTAATACAAAGGTAAATTGGTTATTAATTACATGTATGTTGTACTCAGACATACCTAAATACTTTGGAAAATGACTTTAAGGAATGAATTTTACCCTAATAAAATGAAAGTATCAGTGTGGTCAGTAATTTTCTAAGCTTTTCTGTGTTTCCCCCAAATCATTAATATTTCAAAATCTATTGGTTGTTTTACTTTGTTTTCACTATATCAAGGACTGTAGTTTTTGAAATTATCTGAGATTTCATTAATTTGAAGTGCATTTAAACTTTAGTATAATCTGTCACTTGTAATTGCTTTTAAAGTGATTTTATTGATATAAGTCACTTGATCATAGCTAAAGGTGTATTTTATTTAATTTGTTGAAGCATGACCTGTATTTATTATTGTGCATTAACTTCAGAAGTTATTGGGAATTCTTTTTTCCTTCAATGTACTTTTGCTCCTTTATAGAAACCTCTCAGTTACCTGTCATAAAATGAATAAAAATAGTACATGTATACCTGACAGAAAACTAGCAGTTCATCCCAAATACTGCTGTAAACTGTTTTTTGGTTTTTTTTTTAGAAATGGGTTAAAATAATAAAAACGCTGTCAAGTATCTTAAGCAGTAAAATAGTGGCTACACGACTTAACCAATCAGCATCTTTCTTTAGACATATGGACATGACAATTAAAAATAAACATTTTAGTTTTGTCGTTTGTAGCCAGTGATGGTGGAGGAACGAGTATGGTACTGTGTTTAGTGAGAAGAATAACATGATAGAAAAGTTTCTGTGTCCTGAATAAGTCTTCACACTCTGAGTGGCTTGGTGTTATATGTATCACATGTTATAATAAGAAAAGTAATAGATAATAAACAAATATGTAGCAATTAAGCAGGATAGACTGCAAGGTTTATATAAAATTGGATATATAAGTTCTTCATTTTTATACCATAATAGAATACATTGAAATAATGCACACTAAATTGATTTTAGTCTGTTGTGAAATTCATTCTCACTACTAAGCATCAACTGTAAAATTTAAAAGAAATTTATAAAATGACCAGTTATACAAAATGCACATAAAATGAAGATTATTATGTTGAGGTAGGTTAAACAAACAACTAAGTTTTAGTAAGTAAATGTGTTGTCCATTTTATATTTTCATACATTAATAATATATACACTGTGCAGAACAAATAATTGTTGTTTATGGAATAGAATCAATGTTACATAATGGAAACTCAGAAAATGAGACCGTAATAGGAATAGTGGGTCACATTGGTGATAATATAATCAATTTCTTTGAGATTCACTTTTCATACCTGAAAGAGTTGGCTTACAATATGTTCAATTTAGACTCATTTCAATTCTCAAGTTCTATGATAAAAAATGCTGTGTCAGAACTGCCTGTCAAAGCTTAAATGTTTATGTTAGTTAACCAATTAGAAACGATTGGTAGCCTTTCTACTAAGGATAACCAAGAAACAATCTCCTTGAAGGCAATTATCATGCATGATTTGTCTTTGTGTTTTTAGAATCAAGTATTGTCTCTTACATAGGTAGTATGCTTCATATTGTTAAAAATAGTTATTTTTATAAGCATTCAAGTTAAAGTTTGCATTGGTATAAAGTATCAATTTAGAAATTTGGGGTTTTTATAAATATACGTCTGCAACATTCAGAGTAAAGGCTAGTTCTATGTAGAAAGATAATGGGCGCGGTGGCTCAAGCCTGTAATCCCAGCACTTTGGGAGGCCGAGGCGGGTGGATCACGAGGTCAAGAGATCGAGACCATCCTGGTCAACATGGTGAAACCCCGTCTCTACTAAAAATACAAAAAAAATGAGCTGGGCATGGTGGTGCGTGCCTGTAATCCCAGCTAGGCAGGAGAATTGTCTGAACCCAGGAGGCGGAGGTTGCGGTGAGCCGAGATCACGCCATTGCACTCCAGCCTGGGTAACATGAGTGAAACA
>NW_022436945.1:49350313-49446120 GCF_009761245.1 Sapajus apella
TTTCTCCACATTCATCTTAGCTAACAACATTGCACCATGTAAAATATTTACTATAAGAGTGAAAAGACAGAACTAAAATATAAAATGTTATTCTTAATTTCTTCTAAGTATTTTAAAATTTAAATTCGAAAAACAAATAAACCAACAAAAATTTTAACTTGCTCTTGGGAAACTATGTTATGATAAGAAAAAAAAATGTATTTTATTAAAGTTTAATGATCTTGCCTGCCTTCTGTCCCTGAGCACATTTCCTACCATAGATGGCACAATGATTAATGACAGAAAATGCTAGATAAATTGGTATCATAAAAGTTGCCAAAACTTTCATTCTTTTGCCAGTTACATTTTACCTTAAATAGTCTCTTACATTATTAATAGAGAAAGCTGTTATTTCATTCATGAATAATTGAAAAAGCCCAGAGTGGATGTTGGGAAGTTGAGATAGAAAAGATACCATTTCTCTGATAACCGTTGTGTATATACAGAGCACAGTAACAAATGTTATTGTCAACAATGTGTTCAATAAACTGGTTTAAAGATTTTGATATTACTCTGTGATTAAACAATTGAGGAAAGCTCTGACCTCACTGCTTAGGAGGATTTACATCTTTTCCTCTCTGAATTTTTCTGTTCCATAAATTATCAGCTATGGCAGAGTGAATAGTGTGTAACTCCACAATAGGAATCAGGCCTATGGACAAAACTGATTATATTCATCAATATCATAATAACCTGCTATATATTAATATGCTAATGTGTGTTACATGGAGATGATATATGTAAAAAAATGTATGTTGATACTCTTTAGCATATTCCTAAATCTTAGTGTATATTGTGTAAGACTAAGTAGTTAACTACTTAAAAATATATGAATTTTGGAAATGATCAAATACTGAGCTAATAAATTAAGAAAGGGAGAGAAGCTTGAAAATATCTGAAGGAAAAAACAGATGATGATTTACATATTAGATTAAAAGAGAACCCAAGACAATTTCTAGAACAAAGAAAGTCTATTAAAATGTAAAAACTGTACTAAATTCATACTTTTGACAATGTATTAGAATCACCTGACAGAGAAAGTAAACTTCTTAGATGTGAAAATTAAATTTCCAATATTTTAGCTGCAGAGTTAAAAATATACAGAAATTATAGAGGAGAGAGTAAAATACATTTAATCTTAGTCCCAGTAAGAGAAAAGGGAGGAATTAAGAAAAGTAATATTTGGAAAGTTAATGGATTCAATTTTCTTCGAAAAATTAAAAACACTAACAAAAATTCTAAAATCTTAGAGAATACTGAGAATGATAAATAAAAATAAATTTCCATTAAAAACTTTATAGTGAAAATCAGAAGCCAAAAAACCTGAGGATAATAAGACCTTAATAGAGTGACTAGCTGTAATTTTCCAAATCAAAGTTTTTAACCTAAAAGTATTGAAATTATCAATACATGATAGTAAAGTGACTATATTCTGTTATCTCAGAGTTTACATGAAGAAAATAAAATACATTTGGAGAAAATTTTGGTCAGATTTGTGTCAATAGATTTCATAAGTGTGACAAACGAGACATTTCTAGGAAATATATAAAGGACTAAGGCTAAACTGATCATCTTTTTTAAAGAATCATTGAATGTATTAGTTTAAAATACAATTGGCGATCATCTGTATTTATGATGATTCAATTACAGATGGACGAAGATAAATTATTATTTTTATTTATTGACATGGACTATATGCTATTTTCAAGGTACTTTGCTTAAAGGAAAATTAAATATAAAACTACACATCATTGGCTTTACTCTTAAGCAGCTTACTATGGGATAGTTACACAAGGAGCTTAGGAAGAATGAAAATGTGCTATAACTGTGACAGGTTGGAAAGCAGAGGCATGAATTCTCATTCTGGGCATCTGAGAAGAGTTTGTGGAAGGATGATATTTTATCCAGGACTTAAAAAAGTTATAATTTTGAAAGAATATATGAGGGATGTAAACCAATAATATTTATTTACCAACATATTTACTCCTCTCTTTTTAAAATGACTTCCTGTACCTTTAATTCTTTCATCTAGGATCATTTTATTTTGTGGATATGGATTATAGAACTCTTTTAGAAGCTCTGTTAGTGTAAGAATTCTAATGATAGATTCATTCAAATTTAGTCTAAGTATTTTATATTTAATCAACACTTTTGAATGTATTTTCATTGCATGGCATTCTAGGATGTCAATTATTGTTATTACTGATAATATTTAGTTAGCAACATATTTATTCCTATCTTATTTTAAATGATTTCCTGTACTTTAAATTCATTCATCTTGGATTATTTTCTTTTGTGGAAATGGGCTACAGTACTCTTTTAGAATCTCTCTTAGTGCAAACATTCTATTGATAGACTCAGTCATGTTTAGTTTAAATATTTCTACATTCAACCAACATTTTTGAAAGTAATTTAGTTGCATAACATCCTACGTTGTCAGTTATTGTTACTATTATTTTTATCATTTTGTGTTATACTTAAATATGTTATAGTAATACCTTCGTGTCTCATTATTTTTGTGGTTGAAAATATTGTCAACTATTGCTTCTTTGGAAAAAATACTATGTTAACTGGAGCCTTTTTTGGTGATTGGCCATTATCACAGTGAATATTTATAAAGTGTATTAAGTACAGTAGATTTGGTAATTATTTCCAATTATTTACATTCACATTTTAGTAAAATCAAATGTCATGATTTTTATTTATTTATCTCTTGAATGCCTCCCACTATGACAACAACGTTGTTTTTCAGGGCCGTGATGGCATGCTTTACCATATGACGTGCTTTGTTCCACTGAACGTGAGCAGACACCAAGTGTGCCATGCTGAGCCAGCAACATTGGTGTGTTGTCTACACATACTAGAAAAGAAAGAAGAAAACTCTGTCTCCTCTCTTTCACTCTCTTTATAACTCTAGACAGATGAGTATAAATAGACAGATAAAAGTACTAATGTAGATAAAAAATCTATATACAGACCTTTATTTAAATGATAGATTAAAAAGATAAAATATAGAAATATTTATGTATGTATAAAATAGAGGTTGATGGGAAATATTTTAATTTACCAGAATGTTTATCCCTTCTTTACTCTTTATTTCATCCTTCAGATCCAAGTTGTTTTCTGATGCATTTTTTTCTTCCTTTAAAGAAATTCCTTTACAGTTTTTAATGAATGTCTCCTAATGGTGAATTACCTTTTTTTTTTTTTTTTTTTTGAGACAGAGTCTTGCTCTGTTGCCAGGTTGGAGCACAGTGGCACAGTCTCGGCTCACTGCAACCTCTGCCTCCTGGGTTCAAGCGATTCTTCTACCTCAGCCTCCCAAGTAGCTGGGACTACAGGCACATGCCACACATGCCAAACACCTGGCTAATTTTTGTATTTTTAGTAGAGACGGAGTTTCACCATGTTGGCCAGGATGGTCTAGATCTCTTGACCTCGTGATCCACTCGCCTTGGCCTCCCAAAATGCTGGGATTACAGGCCTGAGCCAGCCACTACTTCCGGCCTATCTCTCTATATTTTTAACATGAAAATGTGTCTCTGACTTTTTTGTTCTTTTTAAAATATACTTTTTCAGATATTGCATTCTAGGTATTGAAGTATATTTTTAAGGCATTTATGCCATTCTCATATATTCTTGTGTCTGTCATTTCTAATGATAAATTATTTATTCATTATATTTTTTTCTTTCATAGAATAGTTGGCCCCTTCCCTTGTTCTTTTTAGAACATTCTCTGTTTTTGTCTTTTCAACAGGATCTTGGTAATATGGCAAAGTGAGAATTTTTTTTGTATTTACCTGGTTGATATTTAGTGATTCTTTTAGGTCTTTGGGTTAATACTTTACAAATTTAGTTTAAAAGTTTTGGCCAGTATTACTCCAAATGTCTTTTTCTGTTGGGTGTTAACTCCTTTCTTTTTGGGGAGCTTCAATTTTACGTATATTAAACCACTTCATATTTTCCCACAGCACTCTAAGGTGCTCTTAATTTTTTTTCTTTATCTTTTCTCTCCATTGTTTAGAATGAATAATTTTCATTGATTTAGTTTTATGTTAATGTGTTATTTTGTTTGCTATTTTCAATATTTTATTGAAGACATCTCATAAGTATTGTACTTCAATCTTACTATATCTATTTGGATCTTATTTTGTAAAGTATTAATTTTTCTTAAATTTACCTGTTTACTCATTAAGATTGCTTCCTCCTTTAATCTATTAAGCATATTTTAATCCAGTACACATATTTTTAATAACTGCTTTGATACATTGTCTTCTAATTCTAATATGTGGTTGCACATTTAATTTTATGTTTATGTGTATTATCTTTTTCTATAATTATAAATTACACTCTTGATTTTTAAAAAGTGGGCATATTAGTTTTTGGTACCCCATGCTCATTTCTGAATGGGAACAGCTTTGGGGAAGCACCACCCCTATTAAGCACAACACTCAATACTGAAAAGTAGCACTGTACTCTTTCATGTACCTGTGATGATAGTCTATACTATATCAGATTTCATGCCTATGGATCCCACATTCTATAACTCTTCTATTAGTAGTGCAGACTGTGACTGTGTGGATTAAAAAGACAAACTCATGTATACAATAAGTATGTAACCTTGTGAAGTTAAACTGATGTTTTGTTTGTCAGAAAAGAAGGTGGACCATGTGTATATTTGTCATCAAGCGACCAGGTAATCTGAATAAAAGATAATGCAACAACGTCACATTGGAAAATCAATATTGGTCTCCTTTGTGAGATCAATATGCATTTAGACCTACCATGCATTTAAATGCGAAGGTAACTATATAATCCTGGTTAAGTGGAAGTCCATGTTATAGGGAATATATTCAGTATCTCTGCTACCATGGCAATTCTGTTCACGTACTCACCAAGCCAATGTGTTCCTTATATGAAAAGCAGCATGTCAGGGAACTGAGCAAAGCATTGTTTCTTTTTACTGGGGAAGTTACTCTCAGCCTCCTCCATCTCAATTTTTGGCTTTTTCAGCTTTAGCAATTTAAATAGTACCCTTGTTGACTGCCAATTTTTCCCCCTAGACGTACTATACTCGAATAACTATTTTTAAAACTCCCTGTGGGTCAAGATCCCTTGATTTTCTCGCTAATATTTCTGTTAGCTATAATTGAAAATTTCTAGTTTCTGGTTTCTGGTGGTGAAGCCTTAGCACCTGACCTCCATTCATTTGGATATACATACATATATATATAAACATTAATAAGTTTAGTTATGTGGCTGTCTCTCCTATTATTAACTCTGATCTTTTTAGTGATGTCGGTTTCATTCTCACTATTGTGTTCATGCTGAGTTTGAAATACTGTGACTCTTGAGCCCTCCCATGAAACACATGTCAGGAGTTTAAATGATCTGGGAAAGAGAGGTGAGTTGCCAGGTGTCAGAGTAGCTAACTAGAGAAACAAGCCAAAAATAAAATAGTTCTCTCTCTAATTATTTATAGTGATGATGATAAATAAGAGTCTAAAACTGGAAGAGGCACGAATTATCCTTGTTTTATTATTTCCCAGGGAATTACTGGGTCAGGTAGACCAATGGACCAATGCAGACATTAGGCTCTCCCACGGTTGAGGAAGCCCTGAATGAAAGGTCTGACAGAGTGGAAGAGTATCTTTGAGTTTCCATGACAAGGAGACCTGTGTATGGAAGCGCAGGTTATTGGAGTGCAGATATGCCTAAGAACATGGCTAGCCAGAGGGGCCTGAAGCCTTGACTGCAGCTCCCTTCAAGGAAGGCAATGCACTGGCTGTGCATCAAGGCTAGTGTAGGGAGAGCAGCTTTCTCCAGCAAAACCAGCCAGGTAAAGCCTTTGTGATTAGTCTCTGGTGAGACCTGAAAAGTCACACATAGGTTTTTAATCAGGAACTAGACTCCAACACAATCTTCTGATGGGTCTTCTTGATACATATAATAATGAATTTTAGTATCCTTATATCTCTCCAATTCTTCCTTTGTTCCTATTCTTCCTTTGCTTCTACTCTGCCAACTCTAGGATTTTTACCCCATTCAGCATGATCCCTTGGTTTCATCAGGTTTATAATAGCTGGTTTGTTTCATTGCCAAATGTAATTGCCAATGAGTTCAATCCCAGGTCCTCAGACTTTGCCCTCTAAGTAATCTATTCTGGATTATCCAGCCTTATATTCTGTCTCCCTTAGCAAGCTCTCTTACATTAAATCTTGTGGTAATACTACCCTGATTACTGCTAGGATATGCTAGGAAATTATTTCAATTTTTGGATATATAAATACTTTCTGCCTTTATCAGATACAGCATATTTCTAGCTATTATGCTACAATTTAGTCTTATGTATATCCTGAAAGACAGAATGGAAGATGGGGGCATCTTCTGAATGTGTTTTTGACAGAGGGTATGGGTCTGGTTCATTTGTGGATGAGGAGAATCTGCAGTATCTTTTAATTTGTAGATAGTGCTATCTCTTGTAAAGGACGTGTGGGCAACTTTTGTAAGTGATAACAAGGGAGTCTGAAATACCTGCATCCTCAGTAATGCCTATTTAGATTTCCTGTTCAATTTTTCAGCATCCCAGTTTTTGCAACAAGGGACCTGATTTTGGCACAACAGCACTATCTTGGCAAAGCATATACACATCTTTCAAGCAATGCAACTACAACTACCAAGACCTGAGTCAGCTGCGTAATGACTTCCACTCCTTTTTTTACAGGATAAAAAGACAATCCTGTAAGGTTATGCAAGCTACCCTTTGACTCTCATAATTAGCCTTCATGTGCTGTTAGATGCCCTGCATTTTCTCATTTTTCCTCTCTGCTATGTCAGTTTCAACTTAGCAGTCACCAGCCACCTTTTCTGTCTTCATAAGAATTCCTCTCTCACCCACATATTTTTAAAGCCATCACACCTGCAAGTGTGTTCTTCCTTTTCAGTGTGTTTCCCAGGTCTATAACAGTAAAATTTTTACCAACTGAGTTGTGCTCAACATACAACTCACCATAATATCCGTTTTTTCATCATCAGGTGATGAGATCCCATCTTACAACCTGATTTCTCAGACGACTACTGGTACCATATTTTAGGTCTTATGAGAAGGAAGTAACAAGATGGATTTATCTGTGTACAAGAAATGGCAACTTTCTGTAAAAGATAAATGGAGTGTATGGAGCAGACGTACGTTTAGAGAGCCTTTAAAACACATGCAGTTATGACATCAGTGAAATGAAACATAGAAGGAAGGGGAATTGTATAGTCTCTGACTGAAGTGCAGAGTTCTGTTTGCATTGGCCAGGATGATGAGGAGTCTTCAAGCTAAAGGAACTCTTCAGGCCAAAGGAGCCCCATGTTTTATGGGTATAGGCCTCCATTTGTATTCCCTCTATGCTCTATGCTGGCTGTGAGAAGTCCAGGGAGAAAGTGACATCTTTATGATGTAGTGGTATATCTAGTAAGATGACAACTGGGGATATCTGTTAACTATGTTCCTCAGAGCAATAAATTTCACGTCTACCAAAACTGGGCATTGTAGAAAATACTAATATGATGTATTGACTCTGTATTCTCCGTATTTCCTCTATTTCTTCTATGTAATTAAGTTCCTTAATCTCATAAACTGTCTCCCATATGATATGTGTCACTTGATATACCTGCTCAAGTTTTGTCAGCTTCCTGAGACTTATATTTTACCCCTGCCATCTTGGAGGGCTTTTGCCAGCGCCTGTTTAATGTAGTAGTCAGACAATAATGTGGGTTGATTTTGTTCTCATATATGTAGGTCAAGATTTCTGTAGTTATCTTACTGCTGCTGTTTACCTCTTCCCTAAATTTCAGCTGACCAGTCATCCCAGAGCTGTATATTATTACATTTCAAGCTACAAAATCTCCAATTTTACGTTGCCCAAGATGAATTAATTATAAAAACTTTAAATTCACAAACTTATCTGATATATTTTTGTCTTTCACATGTAGATGCCCTCCTAATTTCTGATTGCTGGTTTATAAAGCTTTCAAGTATTTCTTAAGGAATACTCACACTTCAGCAGTGATTCAAGGATATGGAAAAAGAATACTCATAGTAGAAGTTCTACAATGATTTTTCTGTTAGAATCATATCTTCTACCCTGAGTCTTGCTAAATTTCCAGGTTCACAAACTCTGAACACTGTTTCATGAAAAGTTGAGCCAGCAAATCTGTGGTTTTCTGGCTAGTGCTAAAGAAATAGGAAAGAGTATTAAAAAAAAAAAAAAAAAGCAAAGTAAATAAACAACAAAGAACCCTCTTATTTTTCCCCTTTCCAGCTGTATCCTTGCAAATATAAATTTTTCTCCTGGTATTTTTTCTGTGTGGCCTTTCCATTGCTTTTGAAATATTTTCTTTTAAAAATACTTTTCCAGAATTTCTGTTTATCACTTGTGAAAAATTTTACCTGAGTATGTCCTCAGTCACTACTATTATCTGAATGTGTCATCTAAAACTTGTAAGTTAAAACTCAATCACGACTGTTATAGTATTAACAGCTGGATCCTTTATAAAGCAACAAAGACATGAGGGCGGAGCTCTTATGGATGGAATTAGCATCTTACAAAGGCCTTGAGGGGGCAAGTCCACTCCTTCTGTGTTTTCACCATGTGAATGCACAGTGTTTGTCTTGACACAGACAAAGAAACATTCAGGGTGGACCCTGGAAACATAGAGTAGTCCTAACGGAGTATTAGTGTCATGAGCTTGGAATCTCCAATCTCCAGAACTGAAAAAAATTATATTTCTGTTCTGTATAAGTTACCCTGTCTCAGATATTTTGTTACTGCAAGGTAAATGAACTAAAACAACCACAACTGCTAGCACAATTGGGAGAAAACAAAATAATTACAAAGTATAAGTAGCTAAAATATATTAATAACTACAAAAATGCAGTCAAGCAAATAGGCAATTGAGTATAACAAGTGAGAAATGCTTGGCAGAAGAGGAGAATTCAGTGAGCAGAAGTTTACGAATATTTAATAACATCAGTTATGAGAAAATAGAAAGCAAAATAATTTTAGGGTTGATCTTACTCATTACTTTAGTAAAAACAACCATAATATATCTGATAATGCTAGATTTTACAATTAAATAGGGAAAAGTAAAACTGTAAGAGTCTCATGGGTAAGAAAAATGCATTGCACCTCAAGATGGTAGTTTCCTCTAATAAAAACCAGTTTAGAATTAAAAAGATGCAGAGGTCCTCAAACACCCTTAAGCTTTCAAATATTTAATTTTTTAAAGTATATAGGGCAAACAGGGTAAAAATATTCGCCTTTGTAAGTTATTTTAGTTTAACTTTGGTATTTTATTGCAAAATATATTTAACAGTTGATCTAAAATATTAATGCCATAATTCCTAGGAAGATCTGGGGGTATGACTCCAGTTGTGATTCCTCAGCACCAAATATATTTATATACTCAAACCAGATTGTAGAAGCTAGGAGAATTTGAGAACGACAGGTCATTTCATGTCAGAATATTATACTCATGTGTATATTATTTGTGGCATTGTTTCAAAATTATTAGTACTCCTTTTTCAAATGAAGTAATTTCTAAATTTAGAAATTTTTAAATGTAATTTCAATTACATTTAAATTTTTAAATGTAATTTAAATGTAATTTTGAAATGTAATTTAAATTACATTTAAATTTTGAAATGTAATTCACCTTTAAATTTTTAAATGTAATTCACATTACCGATTTTATTCGAAAATTCTTTATTTTTTAATAGATACATGCAGAAATAATAATGCTTCTCAATGGTCAAATATGACCAAAATCTCAAACATGGTTATCACCTCTTAAACTCCACGAATAGTTTTGTTCAGTTGAGGAATATATGTGTATTTTTCTTATTGTGTGTAAATTTGGTCACCAATTAGAATATTATTTGGTAGAATTTTAGAAATAAAATTTGAAAATCTGAAGAAATTTGTGCCATCAGAGTAATTAATATACTTGTGAGCCAGAAATGTCAAAATGAGAATAAGTCACTAATGAAAACCAACTCCAGTTTCTCACACAAAGCTGCATCTAACACATTTTTGACTGCCCTTACTTTTGATCTGATTAACACCATTTTATGCTCCTGAACTACTTAGATTCAACTCCTGGTCTCAGGGTTTATTTCTGGTAATATACAAATAAAAACACAACATTATGACTTAGTTAATGGTTTCTGGACTCTCTTTTACAGGAAATCATTCCTGACCTCATTTCTTTTAGATTCTAACTTCAAAGGAAATAAAGTAATTTGAGTTTCTGTAGGAAGCCCAGCACTCATAACTTCAGTCTAAACTTTATTTTATTATAATTGTTTTGTTTACTGATTTCATTGCAGTCTCTCTCTCTTTTTTTTTTTAACCTTAGCAATTTCCACAGGATTAAACAAAATTTGGCTTATTTCTTTCTATCTCTAATGTTTCTTCCAGCTAATGTTTTTGTATTTTAGTAGGGATGGGGTTTCAAAATGTTGGCCAGGCTGAATTTAAACTCTTAACCTCAGCTGATCTGCCCTTAGTCCTGGGATTATTGGCTGAGCCACCTTGCCCAGCATGTTTTCCAAAAAATTATTTTGTAAACTTTAATTTCGATATAAATGTAAACTTACAGAAATGTGAGAATAGTACAAGAATATCCTGTACAGAGTTAACCAAAAATTCAATAAATTGGATTTCCTCAGATTTAGGTCTTATTAATCCTCTCTCTGTGTCTGTCTCTGCGTGTGTGTGTCTCATTGTGGATGTAATTTGAATTTTCCTAATCCTTAATAATGTTTAGCATCTTATCATGGGCTTAATTACATTACATATATTTTCTTGCTAAAATGTTCAAATGTTTACCCCATCATTTATTTTTTTCTAATTATTGAGTAAATTTTTAATTAGATATGTGATTTGCCACTATTTTCTTCTAATCTGTGATTTTTCTTTTCCATCCATCTGTAACTTTGGAAAGGCAGATTTTAAAAATTCCAGTAATATTCAATTTTAGGTGTAGTAGCTAAAAAATCTTTGGATAACCCTAGCTCACAGTGATTTTTTTCTTTTTTTTTTTTTTAACTCCTGAAGTTTTAAAAGCTGTACACAGAGCTCTTATGATTCTTTTCTCTTGGTTTTGTTGCATATTATTAAAGAATAAAGAAAATTTTTTTCAATATACAATTTGACAAATAATATTCTAGTGATATTTATTCCAAAAAGTGAATTATATATGTTAGCATTAAAAGTCAATATATAGCATATTAAACTTTTAGAGTAGAGCATGATTTATCCTTGGGACATGCAGTATACTATGCAACTTAAAAGTGTTAAAACATCTAAATTGCTTAAAGTTGTGATGTATCATAAATATATAAGTAAATATTAAGACTACAAACAAATATGAACATAATGGTTATATAAGTTTTTTAAAATATTATTTTTATTCACTTTTGTAAATTCAAGATCTCTTTGATGGTGCTGGCATTTATGGGTCTTTCAACAAATGTTAAGCCTATAGTAGAAAAATTATTAGCCTATTCAGTAACAGAAAAACAGCAGTAATGTGATTGGTATCATAGCAAAACTGGCAAATTGCTGATTGAAAACAACTTACAATGTATGTTATTCATACTGTTTAATATTCAATTTTAATATATTTGGTGAATTTAAATATTTGTATTTTCTGTATTTCCCACCTTGTTTTTATTTAATAGGTGAATTCTATTTTGCTATAAAATATACGCCTAAAGGTTAACATTTGGCATTCTGAATAATAAGTAAAAAAATTAAAGTGATGATGAAACTATCTTGAGCTACAAATAACTTAGTTTTTATTTCTAAATCGATATTTTTATTATAAATTAACTATATTTACATTACAATTTTCATTATTCAATATATGAATTGTATGTAGCAGTGAAAATTCTTGAGATGATTTTCAAAAGTGACTGTCTTGATTAGTTTTTTAAACTATCTAAGCAGCTAGGTAGGGTAGCTTCTCTATTGTATGGCTGGTGGACCAGTTTAGCCACTCAGAGAAACACTTTCAGAGTGTGTGTGTGTGTGTGTGTGTGTGTGTGTGTGTGTGTGTGTTTTAATATTAGAAATATAGACATAGTTTTAAGTGTTTTATGATAGGTATAGTTGCAAAATCTTCCACTACTGACATAAATGTAAAATAAATACTTGCTCATTATATATTTTGTTTGCCATTATACTCTTTCATGTTCCTCAACTTTACACTGTTTAAATAAATTACTTATTATGCAACAATTCTGATAATAAATTACACATACTCAAATATAGGAATCATATACTTAGAACTTATGGTCAAACACTGCACAGTTAGAAATCTTTTCTTTTTTTATATTCTCACCAGAAAAACTAACTACTTACACTTCTACATACAGATTCATGGAAAAATCTGCTTTTTAGGGCAATGATTTTTTTAAACATCTGCCTTCTTAAAACAAAATACTGTGATATCTTATTTTGAAATCTGGACTAGAAAAATAAAAAATTAGTGAGGAAATTAGAAAAATGTGAATAGTCTGCATATAATGCTGTATCAAGGACAATTTTGGATTTTGGTAATAGCTTTATGGGTTTGCAAGATTCTTGTTACAGTAGAGTTTAGATATGTATATAAATGTATGCATAAATATTAATGAGAGATAAATTATAAATTTATGAAGTACATATTATACATCATTTGAGAAATACCTGAATTATGGTTACTCAGAAATTATTTTGTAACTTTAAAATAATTTTTACCATAAAATATTTTATAATTGGGATTCGTTCAGTGCTATAATTTTAAATGAATGATATGACATCTGTATCTTACATTCAATGAAATATTTAAGCAATTAAGTTGCTTTTT
Organism: Sapajus apella; assembly: GCF_009761245.1. Lineage (NCBI taxonomy): Eukaryota > Metazoa > Chordata > Mammalia > Primates > Cebidae > Sapajus > Sapajus apella. The sequence goes on from NW_022436945.1 coordinate 49,363,253, forward strand.
CAGAACCTTTATATGCTTAATCCCCTAACTAACCTTTTCTCAATCTATAGCGTTAGGTGATTTCAGATTTATGTATCTTTTGATGTGCTTACCCTCTACCAAATGTTCTAGGACAAATTATTTACAAATGTTAATATACCACTTAGACTTAAATTAGGCAATGCTTTAATTTAAGTCATATGTACATTTCATTTACTTTCTCTGCTTCTCTACCTTCTTACTTCAGGGATCAGATAAAATGTTTATGAGAAAAACTAACCAAATAAGCAAATAAAAAGGAGTAAAATAAGAGATTTTTGATTAAACTAGTGAAGTAGTGTGCGGAGAGTAAATAGCCCACAATTAACTACATTCGATTTAATTTAATTTATTCAGCATTTGCCTATTAATGTTTTCCTGTGCTCATTCACATTAAAGAAAAATAATAAAAAGCCTTATATAGTTTTGGAAACAAGAAACTTGGAATCTAAAATTAACTGAGTTGTGACACTTGATTTGTACTCCAATCCATTATGCTACATACATAGATAGGGGTGGATGATTTTGTTATGAAAGAAAGGAGAATATATCTTTAATTTTTACTGATTTATTTTGTAAAGGATTAGTCTAATTTGCCTCTCTTTTTCCTTATAGATAAATCTGTCCTTTAAACCTCTGTCATACCAAGAAATATTCGTGGGGAAAGTAGCTGGTGATCTCATCACATTTAGCAAGGATTTCTTTCTCTGGAATCTTAGTTTATTGTCACCTCCATGGCTCTCAAGTATAAATTAAAGTGGTGATTAGTTTTTTAGTAATTTACTGAATAATTTTGTGTTACAACAGGATTACTGGCTCTCTGCTCTCTTACTATATTCTTTCTAGAAATCAAGTTCAATTATATTTCATTTAGTATGTTTAAATCTACCATTGTAATTTTCTTATTTTACTTCTTTGCTATGTGTTTATTTACCTTTCTACTCTTCCCCTTTGCTGGACTTTATCTGGCCTCATCATTTGTTTTGTATTTATGTTTTCCTTTACAATAGTGTAAGTATTAAATCAAAAAATTACTCACTTTATTTTGAAGAAAGGCAAATAGACATTTTACAGAAAATGCAAAGACCTTAGAACACTCCAAATACATACAGCATACTTCAATACATAGCATTGACTTACATATTATTTTTGATGTATTTTAATTATTTATATTTGTTAAAATCAAAAGATATTATTACAGTCATTATATAGTCAATATTTATTTATTATTACGCATAGTGTATTACTTTTCATTCCTTACTGCATCACTGTACTGTCATCTATAATAATTTGTTCTATGCCTAAAATCTTACCTATTTTCTTTTCAGCTGGTCTGTTGATAAAAATGTATTTTGTTTTGTTTGTTTTTATGCTGTTCAGTGACTTCAAACTTACATTACACACCACAACTAAAGTGTTAAAACATTGTGTGTGTGTGTGTGTGTGCACTTATTATTACCAGTGAATTTTGTACTTTAGATGTTTCTTTATTGCTTATTAATGTTGTTTTCTTTCAGATTGAAGAAACCCCTTTAGCATTTCTTGTAGGATAGGTCTTGTATTATAAAATTCCTTGGTTTTTGTTTGTCTGGGAGTGCCTTTATTTCTGCTTCAGGTTTAAAGGATATTTTCACTGAATATACTACTCTAGGGTAAAAGTTTTGTTTTGTTTTGTTTTCTCCTTCAGAACTTTAAATATGTGCTGCCACTCCCTCCTGGCCTGTAAGGTTTCCACTGAAAAGTCTGACGTACTAGAGCTCCATTGTATGTTTTTTTGTACCTTTATTCTTGTTGCTTTGAGGATTTTTTCTTCATCTGTGATCTTTGTGATTTTAATTATTAAATGTCTTGAGGTAGTCTTCATTGAGTTAAATCTCATTGATGTTCTATAAACTTCTTGTTGAATATTGATATCTTTCACTAGGTTTGGTAAATTATTATTGTCCCTTTGAGTAAATTCTCTACCACATCTCTTTGTATACCTCCTCTTTAAGGTCAATAGCTCTTAGATTTGGCCTTTGGATGCTATTCTAGATTCTGTAGTTGTACCTCTTTTATTTTTTTTTTATTTTGTATCCTCTAACCGTGTATTTTCCAATAGTCTGTCTTTAATTTACCATTTCTTTCTTCTGCTTGATCAATTCTGCTATTCGAATACTCTGATGCATTCTTCAGTTTGCCAGCTACATTTTTAAGCTCCAGAATTTCTGTTGATTATTTATTTAAATTTCATGCAAATGTTATTTGCAAACTATGTATTTGATAAAGATTTAATATCCAGAATCTCCAAGAAACTCATACAAATCAGCCAAAAAAAAAAAAATTAAAAGTTGGACAATGACATGAACAGACATATCTCAGAATATATAAATGGCCAACAAACATGAAAAAATACTCATACTTCACTAATCATCAGGGAAATGCAAATTAAAATCAGAATGTATTACATTAGACCAGAATGGCTACTACTAAAACATCAAAAACAATAGACGTCACAGATGTGGTGAAAAATAAACGCTTATGCACTGCTGGTGGGAATGTAACTTATAACAGTACAGACTCTATTGAAAATAGTATGGTGATTTCTCAAATAACAAATAGTAGATCTACCATTCAATCCAGCAATCTCACTACTGGGTAATTACTGTAAGGAAAATAAGCCATTATATCAAAAAGACACCTGTATGCGTATGTTTATTGCAGCACAGCTGAGGGACAGACCTCATGGGAGGTGATTAGATGACACGAGTGATTCCCCCATGCCGTTCTTGTGATAGTATTATTCAGCAACATGGATGGAACTGGAGGCTGTTATCCTAAGTGAAGTGACTCAGGAATAGAAAACCAATACTGCCTGTTCTTCCTTATAAGTAGGAGCTAAGTTATTTGTATGCAAGGGCACACAGAATGGTATAGTAGACATTAAAGACCCAGAAAGAGGGAGGGTGGAAGGTGGGTGAGAGATGAAAAATTACTTATTTGGTACAATGAACACTATTCAGGTGACTGGTGCACTAAAAGCCTAGAAATTAAAAGTATACAATTCATCCGTGTAACAATAGAAACACTGACACCTCTAAAGTTGTTGAAATAAAAACATTTTGTTAAAAAAAAAGCTTAAATTTTCACAAATGTGGGCAATTTATAGATAATCCATGAGCAAGTATTATCCATAAACATGATATATTTCTCTATCAAGTTTGGTTTTCCTAATTTGCTAAGTAATGGTCTGTTATTTTCTGTGTAGAAATCTTGTATACCTTTTGCTGCATTTATTTATAAACATTTTTAATTTTGATGCTATTGTAAATATTATTACCTACAAAAAAATTTGTTGTAATGGCATATTGTTGTTAGATATCAGTAAAATTGCCTTTTATAGTGACATGTATTGTAAATTTAATTATCATATTTTTGACTATACAATAATACCACCTATAAGTTTAAATAGCATATTCATTTTTATTTCTTAAACTCTATTTTTTTCCTTATTTTACTGGCAGTGTATTTCAATTTAACCTTACATTGAGGTGATGATAATAAAAATTCTTTTTAAATTTCTAATTTCAGAGAAAAAGGTTGACATATTATGTCATTAATCATTATGTATGCTGTAGAGTTTTGATGTGATTTATAAGATGAAGAATTTTTTCCTTTTTAATTTTTAAAGACTTTTTAATCATAGATGTTTGATATTTTTCTGCATCTATCTAATGATCATAAGATGTGTGTTTACTGCATTAATTTTTTTTCAAAAATGCTAAAACACTTTTTCAGTTCTAAATAAATTCAGTTTGCTCAGCATATAATAGTAAGACCCACAGACACACACACACACACACACACACACTCACACAGAGCAAATGTTATAAAGTGTAAATAAATTTAGAATTGTTAGGACCATGCGGAATGATTTTTACAACATTATAAAATATCCCTCTTTATAGTTTAACATTTTCTTGCTTTAAATTTTATTCTTCTCTTATATAAAACAGTCACAATAGTTTTTGCCTAGCGTTTGTATGGTATATATTTTGTCCACACTTTTACTTATAAAATTTGTATTTTTATATTTAAGCTCTGTCTTTTTATAAGCAGCAAACAGATTTTCTCTCTAATCTCAAATACTGATTTTTTAACTTGATCTTACGATACAATGTAATTGCTGATGCATTTGAACTTGTAAGTCATCTCATTATCTGTTTTCTATTTCTTCTATTCTTTTATTCTTTTGCCTTTCCTTTTTGGCCATCTAGTAAATTAATCATATTTGGATGATTTTACACACTTACATACACCCTACTTACTTGTTAATTGAGTACGCTAGAGGTTTCTAAATATCCTTGCTATAGTCTAATAATACTAAATTATTATTTTACTAATTACTGTTCAATGCAATAAATTGAAGTGTTACCTCTATTTACTTTTCCTCTCATTTTTGTGATATCGTTGCATGTTTTATTCACATGTATAAATTTTTCACGACATCATGACTACATTAGACTTTCTACATTAATTTAAATTAGTTTACATTTTTACTCTTTGTATTTCTATTTATTTTATTTTATTTTTTGCATCTACAGGGGATATTTTTATCTGACCAAGAAAAATTGCATTTATGTTTTCAATTTTAAAGGAATTCTTTTTATTCTTTTATCTGAAAATGTGTTTATTTCTCTTTTTATTTGAAGAGATATTTTGCTGGGTTAGAATCTTATGTTGGCTTTTAGGATTTTTTAGTAGTTTGATGATATAATTTCATTGGTGTCTTCTGTTTTGGGCATTTATTATTTTGGTTGATACATAAATTGTCATTCTTATTTTGCTTTTTGCTTTCCAGCTGCTTTAAAATATGTGTTTTCATTTTTACTTTTTATCAGTTTTTATCTAATAGTTTATGTGTGTTTTATTTAAAATTACCTCACCTTGTAAAGCTTTCAGAATCTTGACATAATATTTGCCTTTTATCAGTTTTGGAAAATTCTTATTATCATTTCTTTCCATATTTTTTTCTATTTCCTGTCTCCTTTGAGAACTCCAACTACACTTAAAATACCTTTCAACAAACCTATGTGTGTTACTATTTTCTGTGAACTGAATGGTGACTCCCTGCTTTACTTTATATGTTAAAGACCTAACCTCCAATGCAATGACACTTAAACACTGGCCCACTGGGAAGTAAGCAGGTTTAAATGAGGTGGGGCTCTCATGATGAAATTAGTGCCTTTAAGAGAAACAACAGAGAGCTTGCTTCTTCTTTCTCTCTTTGCCATGGAGGACACAGAGAAAGCTGTCTGCAACATAGGAACACAGCCCTCATCAGAAAACCAAATTGGCTAGTACCTTGATCTTGGACTTTCCAGCATTCAGAACTCTAAGAAGTAAATATTTGCTGTATAAGCTACTTAGTCTATGGTATTTTGTTACAACAGACCAAGCTGACTAATATGCTATTTTTTCTTTCTTTCCTTTTGGTAAAAATTTTACTTGCTTGTATTCTTGGTGCTTTTGTATGAACATTTTCTTCTATTTTATGAACTATTTTTGTAATTATTCATTTTGTATACAGTTGTCCTTTGGTATCCACAGGAGATAGGTTTCAGGACCCTTCATGGAAACTAATTTCAGCAAATGCTTAAAACTCATGTAAAATGGCATAGTTTTTGCATATGACCTATGCATATTCTACTATTTACTTCAAACCATCTCTGTCTTAAATACAGTACCTAATACAATGCAAACTCTGTGCAAATAGTTTATACTCTATTATTTTTATTTATTTTTATTGTTGTATTTTTGAATACTTTTGATTGAATTTATGTGTGTGAAACCCATGAATACAGAGGGCTGACTATATTTAAGGTATACATAATAATGTTTGGGTATTTTAAAATGTATGTACTGCTACACATATATATCTATTTCCAGGTTTATTTATTATTTTTTTTATTTTCACAATGCAATTTAATTCATTTTTATAGTGTCAAGTTATTTGGGAAATTCTTCTATTGCTATTTAAAATCTTGAATAAAGTACTTATTTATTTTATAGTACAAATCTTACTCATCAGCCTCTTTTGTGTCTAATTATTTTCTTCCTTATTCTCTTGAATTGTTTTCAATGTCTTAATTTTTCTGAAAACCTTATTACTGTTATTGAGTGCTAGATATTTTGTAAGAAAAATTTTAGGCATAATTTGTGGCTCTTCTAAGGTTATCTTTTTTCAAGAAGAAGTTAATATTGCCTCTGGAAGGTGGCTTAAATATGGTTAGGTTATCCTAAAATAGTTGAATTGAGTTCATCCAAGATTGATTTTGCTATCTATGAGCACTTGTCTATTTCTAATCCAAATTTTAATGCTGCTCCATAGAACTCAAGATAGCTAAGCTTAATTTACAAGACTGTCATTAATGGCTTTCTTTTAAAATTCCTAGAATTTCATCTGTAGCTTTCTGTACTGGTAAGAAAGAGGGAAACCCATACTCAAAATTGAGCTTATCTCTCTGGGTTTGTAGTTCTGTGAGATACTTCTTAATAGTCCAGTGCTTTAATAACCAGAAATAACATTATGTTTTAGCTGATTTAGTCAACATAGCTGAAAGTGGAATTCTTCTTTATAATAATAAAAGGGAAAAAATATTATGGGTTCTGTAATTATAACTGATATAACAAAAACACATATTTAAAAATGTTGAAAAATAAAACAAACATGACATATTTTATTCTTTTTTATTTGATTTCCAAAGAAAGGCTAGTCTCAGATGCATATGTATAGTTCCTCAAGACCATGGAGCCCACCTCTTGCATCAGTGTGACCTAGATGTGAGACATGGAGTTACGATTATTTCAGAGCTTTAAGATTTAATTACTGTCTCATTGGACTTTGGACTTGCATGGGGCCTATAACCCCTTTGTTTTGGCCAATTTTCCCCATTTTAACTGGGTGTATTTACCTAATGCCTGTACCACCACGTTAACTAGTAAACGTTGATGAAAAGAGTAAAAGTCTGTAAAAGATTTGAAGAGATTTAATCTGAGCCATGTATGAGTGACCATGGCCCATGACATAGCCCTCGTGAGGTCCTGAGAACATGTGCCCAAGGTGGCCTAGGTACAGCTTGGGTTTATATATTTTAGAGAAACACGAGACATCAAGTACATTTAAGAAATACATTGGTTTGGTTCAGAAAGGTGGGATAATTCAAAGCGGGGGCTTCCAGGCTATAGGTAAATTTAAATATTTTCTGGTTGGCAATTGATTGAGCTTATCTGAAGGCCTGAGATCAAAAGAAAGAAATATTCAGGTTAAAATAAAGGATTGTGAAGGCCAAGTTTTGCTGTTCAGAGGAATCTCTCAGATAGCAGACTTTAGAGCAAGAAAAGGTTTTAAAATGTTTCTTACCAGACCTAAAAAAATGCCTGGCTCTTAGCGATTATCTCCTGGATCTGGAAAAAAGGAGGGAAAACAAAGGGGAAAAGGGATTCTCTGCAGAATGTTGATTTTTCCCACAAAAGACTTTGCAGGGCAATTTCAAGGTATCGAAAATAAATACGTTTTAGTGTTAATTTTTTTTTTCTTGTCTCATAATGTTATGACAGATACAGATTGAAAAGCAAGTCACAATATATAGGGTCAAATAAAGCCATCTGATGAGAATTTATATTTTGTAGGGCATAATTCCCTTGACCCTTAATGGAGGAATTTGAGCAAGATAAACAAAGAAATCAGAGTTTACCTATTCCACAGAATGCTTATGCAGGCCGACAAACAGCAACAGCTCCCATGGCACCAGAAAGGCTCATTCCTAGAGTTGTCTCATCTGCGCATTTGGGGAGGTCCCAAGTACTGAGACACTTCTCTTCCAGGGTCTGTGAGGGGCATGGTTTCAAGGCAAGAGTTTCCCGGCTCCAGGCCTCCCTCCAGGAACTAGAGGAGTTTCAAATGTAAAGTTCTTTGTCTGGGTTTCCCGCACGTGGGTGAAGTAGAGAAAGCCAGGTGAGGTTCCTTTGTCCCAGAAAACCCACTGAAAGCTCTGGGAGGAGGGGGCTCTGTAATTCAGGGCTACGGACCAAGTAGCCAATCCAGTATCAGAGTCAAAGATCAATTACTCCAGAGGAAGTTTGAAAAAACTCTCAGTGGATGAGAACATTAATGGGGACGAAATACTCAAGGGTTAAAATTCATCTGCAAATGTCCCTCTCCTGACCCCCCTCCCACAACAGCGTAAGAGCAGCCTTCTTTCTCTCTCCCTCTCTCTTCCTCCCTCTCTCTCTCTCTCTCTCTAATAAATCACTTTTCCACAAAACTCTCTGGGTCCACAATATTTATTCAAACGGCAAACTCACTGTGCCTTCCGGGCCCCTTTCCCCTTTATTCAGGGTTAAGGAGACTAAGAACCTCTTCAGAACTGGGAGCAGGGTATGCCACCCCAGTTACAGTACTAGAAAGGCTTTTTCCTGGAGTCGACTGGTTGGAGCGCATCCTGGGTCGGCGTAGCCATGGCGTCTCGTGTCCTTTCCTCCTGTGTCCGCGGCCTTCGCGCCGCTGCCCCGGGTCTCCAAGCCGGCCGCCGCCCAGCCTTGCAGCGCCGCTCTGTGCTCCGCGGGGACCCGGACGAAGCGCGGGCATTCGCAGCCGGCCTCGGTGCTCGCGCTGGTTCCGGGTAGAGTTACACAGTTGTGCCGCCAGTATTGCGAAGCGCTCCCTTTGACATTAGAGGGCATCCGGGACCGTGTTCTTTACATATTGGAACTCTATGACAAGACTGACCCAGAGAAGCTTTCCGTAAATTCTTATTTTATGAAAGGCCTGGGCTTAGACAGTTTGGACCAAGTGATTATCATGGCCATGGAAGGCAAATTTGGGTTTGAAATTCCTGATTTAGATGTGGAAAAGTTAATGTGTCCACAAGAAATCGTAGATTACATTGCAGATAAGAAGGATGTGTATGAATAATGAATCAGACCCTTTAGCTTTGTTGAGAGAGGACACAGATGATACTGAAGAATGTCTGGCAGTGAGAACAGAGTTCGGCATTATTGCTGGCTCTGACAGAGTAATTCTGAGGGACTTGTATTTAAATTGTGTAAGTGTTTTTCTCTTTGAAAACAAATCTATAAAACCAAAAAAAAAAAAAAAATAGTAGACTGGTTGGGGAGAATAGTTTTAAATATTTCCTATTTGTATTACGAGGAGAGGACATAGTCTGACCTGATGTAATAGCTAATAATTGAAGGGGTGAGATGGAGTCAGGCCTAGGGTTTACTCTAAAATATATATATATATATATATATATATATATATATTTTATATTTTTTTTTTTTTTAGAGTAAAATATATATATATATATATATATATTTCAGATCTTGTCTATTTTTTGAGCTATCATGATCCAGTCTTTAATTGTGCCTGCTTTTTGTTGTTGTTGTTGTTGTTGTATCTGGCATAACATTTAAAAGAGATATATAATGCTAATACAGTGACAAATAACATAAAGACAGCAAAAATTAGGCATTCAAGAAGGTTATAGGTAAAGTCAGAGGGGAGTAAACAACCTGACCAGCCAAGAAAACCACTACATGAATCATCACATTTTTTTATCAGACTCACAATGTGTTTACTCTCCTTATCAAGGGTTATTTGAACCTTATAATAAATCTTATTTGAGCATTATAGGATTGACACTAAATCCAAAACTAATAAATGTAATGTCTCTTTTGACCAATTTATCTCCATAGGTATAACATCCTGATAAGGGTATAAACCAAATGCAAGGACTGCCTGGTGCTCAATGTCTAAATTGTCATAGGACTTATTAACAGTGGACAAATCAATTTTCCACATCACTTTTGTATTGTACCATATACTGGTATTTTGAAGAGGAAAGAACATTTTTGTCACAGGAGAAGTCACATGATTCTACAGTGTTGTTTTGTTATCCAACCCAATAAAAGTGACCCTTCCCAATATACCAGATACTGTGTCCCATGGGGGTGGGTAGTAGAGGCCAAGTTTGGGAAAAATGAGTGTTCCAAGTTGTTTGAAGGCATAGCCATTCTCCTTTCCTGTTTTCAGAATCTGAAAGGAAGATGACATGCCATGTGTTATTACCAGCTAAAATAGCCCACCTATTTCCCAGGATGGATATTCTTGTATTGCTTACGGTAGTCCCTATTTTTGCCAGTTGGACAACAGAGTACCTTTGCACCTAATTTAACTTTGGTGTCTGTGCTCTGAGAACACGATATTTAAGGTCACGTTTACCATCCAAAAATCTCCATAAGATTGGGAGACATATATTTTCCACAGATATTTGGATTATGCCACAGTACTGAGGATTGTAGGCCATTGCTTTATAGCCACCTCAGATTCCATTTGTAATAAAATAGACATGAGCCCCTGTTGGATAAGGGTACATGCTTGTTTCCATTTTTGGTTTTGGGAGTGTGTTTTTATGGTTTGTCTGGTTTCTTCTATCCACTTGACGAGTGCTGCATGATCTTTTAAAGCAGATTCCCATCCTTAACCCTCTTCCTGAATTAGTATTTCTTGCGTGTGGCCTTTGTTTGATAGGAATTTTTTTTCTAAAGCATGTCTCTCTTTAATAGTCATGAACTAAGCTTGCCTCTGTATGCCTAGGCCAGCTGCAACTCCTCCAGGGAGGTCATGCTTTAGTTTTTTGGGTGGCTAATTTTGACATATCCACCAGGAATGCTGTTGCCACTGCATACTAATGGCATTTGTACAGTTGGGATAAATAGAGTCAATCTAGAACCACTGGGTATGCCAAACAGTTGTTAAAGGAGTGGAGGTTACACCTAAGTAAATCCTTGTCTGGGTATTCCATAAGGCTTTCCAGAGGAGCCCTGGTATTAGGGTGAAATTTGTGCCGTCCCAGAACTCTGTCTGCCAACTGACTCCCATAAATGGTTATTTAAGGGCAGTGTCAGTGTGGTTGGTGCTGGACAGCGGCATCTGGCCACAGCACAGGGCTGGTGGTTATTTAGCAGGCCATGCTATGGCAGTTTACTCGGGAGACAGCTAGGTTTTCTCATTGTAACCAGGCAATTGTCTCAATGGATCATCCCCAATGTCTATTGCTATGCAATGTTTTACCTGGTTAGACCTTGGTTAGACCCAATGTTTTACCTGGTTAGACCCTTACCTGGTTAGACTCAGTGATCATCCTGAGGCAATTTTAGGCATGTATTCCTGCAGAGAGTCATATTTGATTGAAGCCCTGTAATAGAGATACGCAGTAAATGGGGGACTCAGGGAATGTTTAAAATGGTGCTGTTCCATACCACAGTCTTCATTTCATTCTGGTCTATATCATACCCAAAGAAGTATGCTCTGCCTGCCCCAAGATTGCTAAGGTTTGCAGGGAACCAGGAGAGTTTTTAGGTTTGAAAAGAGAAGGAGTGTGGGGTAAGCACAGAGAGGAGATTGTGGTAATGCGAAAGAACAAGTAAAACATTTTTTCTGGCTTTAGCAAGGGAAAATATAGCCAGACCCATTTGGAAACTTATACCAAAGAAGATTACATAGATTCCAAACAGATTCTTAGGGGCCTCAGTTACAACATTCAGTGTTTTAGCAATATTCTGTAGCAAATAAAGCAAAAACGAGAGTTATTTTAGGGCTTATGAGGACTGGCCTGATTCAGCATCTCTGGAAGCATGTGAGCTTTTGTTTTAGCCCTGGAGACTGGCTGAACCTCCAGTGCTCTCTTGATTTGCAAGTGAGTGTCAGAGACTGGTTCAGAAGTCCAGGGGTGGTCAGGAACATGGTAGGGCACTCATTTTAGTTGTCAAATGTGAATCTAAGAAGTGATTCCCTTTAACTTTGCAGCACAAGAGTTGGTTAAAAACACATGATAAGGTCTTTTCCGGAGGGGCCGTACATAATCCTTCAGTTAGTGTCTTTTGAAGTATACAAAGTCATCTGGCTATAACCTGTGGTCTTTTGGGTAATCAAACCCTGGGAGCTCACTATGGAAAGATTCTATTGACGACTTTGTATTATTTGTTAAGATGTTGGGAAGCCCTTGACAATAGTGCAATACTTCCTTTGAATATGGCCAGTTTGTACAAGCCCTCATCAGGCCTCATATGTCTCCCTATTATTATTTCATAAAGTGATAAACAATGATTTCTAAAAGGAGTGGATCTAAGATTAAGCAAGACCAGTGAGGGGACTTTTGGCTAAGGGTATGAAAAGCCTCCGTCAACTTGGCAAATTGAATTTTTATTATGCCATTTGTCTGTTCCACCAACCCAGAAGACTGGGCTGGTAGGCACAATGGAAATGTTGTATTATGAGCTAGATTTTTCAAATGGATTGAACAACTAGTTCAGTAAAATGAGTCCCACAATCACTGTGAAGTTCAGAAGTTTCCCAAACTGGAATGATTCTAACAAAATTTTCCCTACTGTTAAGGTGGTAGCTCTCTGACAAAGAAATGCTTCTACTCAATGAGAAAACATACAAACTAAGACCAGAACATATTTGAAATTTTGAGATGGTGACATCTGGATAAAATCCAACTGCCATACTTCAAAAGGTCCTACTGGCAGAGGAAAACGACCTTGGGAGACATGTAAGAGTTTGCCAGAGTTATGTTTTGGGCATATAGTACATCAAGCGAATACATTTTGGGTTATGATGGGGATGCTTTTTAAAAGTATTGCGTTTCTCATGATACCATTTTTTTCAGGGGCCCAATGAGTCATGTTATGGATAATGTGAAGGAAAGGCAATTGTGCATCTATGGGAACTATGGGGTTTCTGTTAAGTCCTAGCCATGATTCCTTACGTGGGTCAAACACGCCTTCCTTCTGCTGCCAGGTATGTTTCTTTAAAGGGCTGGATGCTTGTTGATATTGAAAAAGAATGCCAGTGAGGCTATTTGGAGGATGAAAGACAGATTCCGCCTACAGGATAGGCTATATTTCTTAGAGCAGCATCAACTAGATTATTTCTTTTTGCTTCTTTAGTGTTATCCTTTGAGTGCCCAGAAATTTTCATGATTGCAAGTTGCTTTAGCATCCATGTTGCTTCTAGTAACTCTGAGACTTGTTGCCCCTTTTGTATGGGCTGTCTGGATGAGGTAAGAAATCTTCTGTTTCCATAGCATGCCAAAATCATGGGCTACTCCAAAAGCATGTTGGTTATTGGTATATTTATTTGCCACTTTTCCTTTAGCAAATCTGCAAGCTCTAGTTAATGTTACTAATTTAGCCATCTGTGCTAATTTGACTATTTAGAGTTGGGCACTTTCGATTATTTCTGTTATGAAAATGATGGTGTACCCTGTCTGGGAATGCCCCTGGTTGCTCCTTAAATAAGAATCAAACGTGAACCAAATTAAGTCAACATTCTCATTGGAAGTTTCAGTAAATCTTCTTTCTGGGAGAGTGAGACATTAGCAGATTGCAGTCATGTTTCTCTTCCTTTGTTTGTTCACCTGGAAGTGGGAGGAGGGTAACAGGATTCAGAGTGTTACAGTGCTTCAATTGTTGTTAAGTGGAGAAAGCAAGAGCACCTCATAAGAGGTGAGGTGGCTAACAGGCTAACCGAATAGTGTCGAGTGTGGTGGGACCTCAGAAGAGATTTCAAAGAGTGAGGGGCATGGATGGCTGTGGCTCATGTACCTCTCATGCAAGGAGGGTGCCCACTGCAACTGGATCTAACTGTCAACTGAATTAAACAATTGGTCTGTGATTGTCACCATATCTTTTAGTTAATACTCCTAGAGAATTCCAAATTATTTAATGTACAAGGAAGAAAACTAGAAGACTGTAATCGGGGCAGCCTGGAGCAGGTGCTTGTGTGACAGCCTGTTTTAGAACTTCTATGTGTCGTTTTTTCCCCTCTTCCCAGTGGATTGGGTCTAGCTGGGACTGCTTACGTTTTTCTATATAGACTTTGGGGCATTAAGGAGTAGTTTGGAATCCAACTCCTGCAATAGCTCTGTTGGCCCTAAGAATCCTCTTAATTGCTTTTAGATTGGGGCAGAGAAAAGATTATAACAGCAGAGATCCTCTCAGGGTTTATTAATAGACTCCTTGGGGAGACAAAATTATAATTCATCTTTTGACACTTTTTGTCTCTTAAAAGCAAGCTGTTGTAATAGGTGGACACCATCTCCTCTGCATTTTGGTGTAGAGGATAAACACAACAATAAATTATCCACATACTGAATTATAGTAGATTCATTTGGAAATTCAGAGCAATCTAAGTCTGCTTTTAGTATTTGAGATAAATAAGTAGGATGAAGGGTAGCCCTGTGGTAAGGCTGTCCATGTGTATTGGTGATTTTCCCAAGTGAAAGTCAAAAGATACTGGCTGTTTTTATCCACAGGTACACTAAAAAAATACACTACATAAATCAGTAACAGAGAAATGGCTGGCAGTGATAGGAATATTGCTCAGTAAGGTGTGGGGGTTAGGAACAGCAGGGTGTGCAGGAATTCTTTTTTTATTTATAGCTTAGGCCTTGAACAAATCTCCAGCCTTCTCCATTTGGCTTTTTAACTAAAAGGATTGGATTATTGCAAGGGCTGGTGCAGGGTATTATGAGTCTTTTGTCTAAATAGTTCTGAATAATCGGTTTGATTCCTCCTCAGACTTCAGGTCTAAGGAGATATTTGGCAGAGGTTTGGATTTATATATGGTTATCTCTATAGGGACTGTCGACTAAATTCTCCCAATATCTGTGGAAGAGCTTGCCCACTGGGACCTTAGATAAGAAGGCTCTAATTCTTCCTGTGCAGACTCTTGATTAACTTTCACAAGCATAATATCGCTTGTGGGCTTTTGTAATCTTCTATGTCTCCCAAGTTGAGAATTATTTCTCTCTTCTATGAAAATGTGATGTGAACATCCAGGAAATCCCATCTCAGCAGTTGTATGGGGACGCTATCTAGTATAAGAAAAATATAGAGCTGGGCCGTGGCTCAGGCCTGTAATACCAGCACTTTGGGAGGCCGAGGTGGGCGGGTCACGAGGTCAAGAAATCGAGACCATCCTGGTCAACATGGTGAAACCCCGTCTCTACTAAAAATACAAAAATTAGCTGGGTGTGGTGGCACGCGCCTGTAGTCCCAGCTACTCTGGAGGCTGAGGCAGGAGAATTGCTTGAACCCAGAAAGGCGGAGGTTGCGGTGAACCGAGATCGCGCCACTGCACTCCAGCCCGGCACCTGGCAATGGAGCGACTCTCTAACAAAAAACAAACAAACAAACAAACAAAAAAACCATGATGCTCACTATCCTAATTGAAATTGAAGTGGATTTGATTTAAAGACTATAATAGGAGATTTTGAAATCTCTACCGTTTTGGCTTTCCTTTTTATTCTGAGGGAGAGGGTCCCTAATCAAGGTAGGTTTGAGGACTGACAGTGTAGTGCTGGTGTAAACAGTGGTTTTAGTATTTTTCCCATTTATGGATATTTCTACTATTCCTAAAGCATTAGTTAGAAGTAGGGGAAAACCCTCTCTATTCCTTTGGAGCATTTCTACTCTGATTTTTAAGTTGTTCTGGTGCCCTTATCTGGGGATTCTTGCCCACTTTGTGCAAGCACTCATTTAAGTTTTTTGTATTCTTTTTTAAAATTTCATTTCTTTTTTCTATAGTGGTAAATTGCTTTCTGTTGGGGTTGCTTAGATCTCTGGGGACCATGGGACCTTTGCAAACTTCCAATTTGATAACCTAGCTGTTTTAGTTGTAAATTCATAAGTTTAGAGACTGTTTCCCTTTTTTTATTGATGATTGTGACAACTGTCAGCTGGGGTGACTAGATGGCTAGTGGGCAAGGAAGCCCAAGCCAAATTATTCCTCTTTATTAGGCTTGCTAATTCCTTATCTAAACCCTGAAAAACCCCAGAATTTAGTAATGTGTGACTTCTATCATATTCAAAGGTTTCAGGAGGTATTCCTGAAAACTGAATGTCTATTCAAATGTGATATTAAAGTCAGGCATGGTTTTGTTTGACCAATCTATAACCTTGGGGAATAAATATCTTGGGTACAGCTTCACAGAGGCGATTGCAAACCTCTCTGCATTTCTCTCTTCCAGTTGTATTTAATCTGTCAAAATCTTCTAAAGGCTGTTTCGAATCTGCTACACAAATGCATTCTTCAGCTTTGTTTTGGGTGACCAGTGACTCAATCAGCTGATATAGGACAGAGAACCCTGAATCATAAGTCTTAAACATTAATTGGAATTCCTTAGCAAACCCAAAGAGATCTTCATTTGAATTGGGGAATGCAAATACCAGTGCCTTTAACTCTGATTTGATCCAGGGGTATATATTATGTTAGGATCCCCTCTGCCTGCAGGGTGTACTCTACAATGAACAACTGCTATAGTATTTTCCCCTGGATCTGAAAAGAAAGGAAGGGAAAAGGAAATTCTCTATTGGATGTGGATTTATCCCACGAGAGACTTTGCAGGGCAATTTCAAGATATGACAAAGAAATATATTTTAGGGTTAAATAATTTTTTCTTGCCTCATAATGTTATGCCAGAGTCAGATTGAGAAGTAAGTTTCAATATATAGGGTCAAATAAACCCACCTGATGATAATTCATAGTTTGTAGGGCATTACTCCCTAGACCTCTTACGCAGGAATTTGGGCAAGATGAAATCAAAGCTTAGTCCTCAGAAGTAACTAACTTGCTTTTGATTCTACAGGCAGAAGGGACTTGTCTTGGACCTGGACTTTTGAGTTAATTTTGGAATGATTTAAGAATTTGTGAAACTGTTGTGAAGGCATAATTTTGTTTTGACTTTTGAGAAAGATGAGATTTGAGAGGGGCCGGGGGAGGAACGATATGGTCTGGCTCCGTGTCTCTACTCATATCTCTCTTGAATTGTAATCAGAATTGTTATCCTCACAAGTTGAGGGACAGACCTCATGGGAGGTGATTAGATTATAGGAGTGGTTCCCCCAGGCTGCTCTTGTGATAGTGAGTTCTCATGAGTTCTGATGATTTCATGAAGAATTATCCCCGCTTTGCTCAGCACTTCTCCTTCTTACCACTGTGAAATAGGACATGTTTGCTTCCCCTTCAACCAGTATTTTAAGTTTCCTGAGGTTTCCCTAGTCCTGTAGAACTGTAAGTCAATTAAACCTCTTTTCTCAATAAATTACCCAGTCTCAAGTATGCCCTTATAGCAGCATGAGGACAGATTAATGCAGTAATGTAGGAAAAACACAACAAAAAGGCAATAATAACAAAACATGCAATTTAACACGTATGATCATGTCTCTGGATCTTTACACCTGTATTATTGTCTTGATCTGAAATGGGTGTCTTTTTCAACTTTTTTTACTATGGACTTCTGCTCATTTCTGAGATTATTATAAATGCCATCATATTTTGTATTTCCTCCAATATCCATTTTAGAAGAGGTAACCACATTTCGATGTATATTCCCAAAGTACTTAGCACAGATCTCTGCTACTGCGTTTATTACTTTGGCTCAGAGCTAGCTTTTTGCAGTTTAATTTCTTTCTACTAGATTCAGAATTCATCTACAGTACATGCTGCATCTTATCCATTGTAATATCACTGATACCTATCATAGAAGAAAATCACACACTCAATGTAATCACTGATTGATTCTTAAGGTAAGATCCACAGATAAAGGGAAAATGTCTGTAGACAAAGAAGAGTGAAAAATCTTGGTTGGGACAAATGATTACACATTTATTTTAACTAGAGCATAAAAGAAATTTAGTATTTTATTAGCTACAACTATGAGTAACAAACTACATTAGTGTTAGCAGTATCTACTATCACTAGTTTTGCTAGTGATCTTATGTGTGCTTTAAGCTTCCTGTTTTGTTATGGTAGTAATGATTAATTAAGTCACTATATCATTTTATTTGCTATGGGATGTAGTTTGGATGAGTGTCTCTCCCCTCACTCCCAATCTCATATTGAAATATAATCCCCTGTGGTGAAGGTGGGGCATGGTGGGTGGTGATGAAATCATGAGGGTGGATTTCAATGAAAGATTTAGCGTCATCTGCCTTGGTACTATCCTCATGATAATGAGTGAGCTCTCGTAAGATCTGGCCATTTAAAAGTGTGTATCACCTCCTCCCTCTCTCTCACTCCTGCTCTCACCATGCACTGTGACTGCTCCTCTTTTGCCTTCTACAATGATTAAAAATTTCCTGAGGCCTTCCCAGAAGCTAAGCAGTTGTCAGCATTATGCTTCCTGTACAGTGAAATAAATAAGCTCTTTTTCTTTATAGATTACTCAGTCTCAGGTATTTCTTTACAGCAGTGCGAGAGTGGCCTGTGACACTATGTTAATAGAGAAGAGATAGAAAGCTGGATGGATAGATGACAGCGTTCTAAAGTAATATTTGTAATTTGAGTTTATTTTACATATTTAAAAACATTATTCTGGGAAGAGGATCTATTAAGTTCACAGAAATGACAAAAAGGCCCACAGTAGAAAACGTTTAATTATCCTGGGAAACATACTTGTTTGAAGGGAGAATGTCAGAAATACTTTATTAGCGTTAGAAAATAACTTGCTTTCTTTTATATTAAAAATTAAATTTTGTATCGGGTTTTAAGTTTATATCTTAGTTTAGCTAGTTCATTTTGGAAAAATGCAAACTGAATTTAGCATCTCAATTTTTGGATATTGAAGAACAGAAAATTTAGGCATCGACATTTATTTTCTTATGCATAATAAGACTGTAAATTTGAATTGACAACACTAAGGAGAGAAAGTTCTGGAAAGTCTCATTTTACATTGATTTATTTTGTTTGCTTAACTTCCAAAGAAGGTGAAGTTAAGACCTAACACCATAAAAACCCTAGAAGAAAATCTAGGCAAAACCATTCAGGACATAGGCGTAGGCAAGGACGTTATGACCAAAACACCAAAAGCATTGGCAACAAAAGCCAAAATAGACAAATGGGACCTATTCAAACTTCACAGCTTCTGTATGGCAAAAGAAACAGTCATTAGAGTGAAATGACAACCAACAGAATGGGAAAAAATTTTTGCAGTTTACCTATCTGAAAAAGGGCTGATATCCAGAATTTATAAAGAACTAAAACAGATTTACAAGAAAAAAACAAGCCCATTCAAAAGTGAGCAGAGGATATGAACAGACACTTTACAAAAGAAGACATACATGAGGCCAATAAACGTATGAAAAAATGCTCATCATCACTGGCCGTCAGAGAAATGCAAATCAAAACTACATTGAGATACCATCTCACGCCAGTTAGAATGGCGATCATTAAAAAATCTAGAGACAACCGATGCTGGAGAGGATGTGGAGAAACAGGAAAACTTTTACACTGTTGGTGGGAGTGTAAATTAGTTCAACCATTGGGGAAGATAGTGTGGCGATTCCTCAAGGACCTAGAAATAGAAATTCCATTTGACCCAGCAATCCCATTACTGGGTATATATCCAAAGGATTATAAATCGTTCTATTATAAGGACATGTGCACATGAATGTTCATTGCAGCACTGTTTACAATAGCAAAGACCTGGTACCAACCCAAATGCCCATCGATGATAGACTGGACAGGGAAAATGTGGCGCATATACACCATGGAATATTATGCAGCCATCAAAAACGATGAGTTTCTGTCCTTTGTAGGGACATGGATGAGCCTGGAAAGCATCATTCTCAGCAAACTCACAGAAGAGCAGAAGATAAAACACTGCATGTTCTCACTCATAGGCAGGTGTTGAACAGTGAGAACACATGGACACAGGGAGGGGAGCACTACACACTTGGGTCTGTTGGGGGGAAATAGGGGAGGGACAGTGGGGGGTGGGGAGTTGGGAAGAAATAGCATGGGGAGAAATGCCAGATATAGGTGATGGGGAGGAAGGCAGCAAATCACACTGCCACATGTGTACCTATACAACAATCTTGCATGTTCTTCACATGTACCCTAAAACCTAAAATGCAATAAAATAAATTAAAAAAATATAAGCTTTTACCTCTTAAACTATAATATAATTGAAAATAGAAAATAAAGAAAATAAAGATTAACCTACTGGATCTCTCTCTCTCTCTCACACACACACACACACACACACTCTTTCTCTTTGTTTGTGTTTGTGTGTCTCTCTCTTCTCTCAATTTTTCTCTTTTTCTCACTTTTTCTCTAGAGAGATT
Organism: Sapajus apella; assembly: GCF_009761245.1. Taxonomy (NCBI): domain Eukaryota; kingdom Metazoa; phylum Chordata; class Mammalia; order Primates; family Cebidae; genus Sapajus; species Sapajus apella. The sequence goes on from NW_022436945.1 coordinate 49,383,446, forward strand.
TAGAAATGTTGGATGCAGTATACTGAGCTCTTACAGCCGTACTAAAAAAAAAAAAAAAATGGCTGTACTAACAGTTTTCAGTAAGAATTAACAGCAACTAAACTTTGAACTGTAAAACATAATTTGATTTAGTAACCACATAATAATAATTCTATTTCTTAACTAATTTGTGTTTTACAATTAGAGCATAAGCATGCAAATTTAAAATTAGCATGTAATGTAAATACATGCGCTTTCCAGCTCTTTTTTGATACAGGCATAAGGACATTCTCAGTTTAATCACAAAAACGGCAGAAATTTAAAGATTTTACATCATATATAAATAAAATTGTTACTAAAATAGCACACTTAATCACACATATATTTTAATTTAAATATTCAACACGTTTGAATGAAAACACACTTAAATTGTAATCTAAAATAATAAAAAAATGCACTTCTCTCAACTTTACTATACAAAAACAAAGAAAGGAAGAAAGAAGAAAACAAAAGAGAGAAAAATAGGAAGGAAAGAAGAAAAAGAAAGAAAGGAAGGAAAAAGGCAGGAAGGAAGGAAAGAAGGAAGGAGGGAAGGAAGGAAGGAAAAGAAGGAGGCAAAAGCAAAACTAAAACTCAGTAGGAGAATGGGAAAAACGAAACAAAACAACAGCAAAAATCTATAAGTACTTTTAAAACTATGTACAGCACACCGTAACTTTACTATATTGAAATTGACTGCTCAAAAGCCTGTATCTGTTGAAGCTCTTTGATATAAGGCACACTTTATTGAAGACCAGAGCCATTTTTTAGGATGAATTTTCATTTATTAGCAGGTTCATAAGAAGCTCATTAGCGTTTTTTTTCTTTGGACGCATTCTCAAAAAATAAAACATAATTATCTTGACACATGACCTAAAATGATGATGAGAAACTTTACTAATTTAAAAAAGCAAGGAATTGGAATTATGTGTAACAAATATTTCCCAAAGATATTAGAATTCCAATGCATGTTATGCTCATACATACAACCAAAGGCTGAATTGTTGCATGCGAAGTTCCTTTTTCTATTATAATATCTTATCTGCAAATTGAATATGGTCATGTGTCACATAAATTTTTGAATAAGGAGCTAAAATGTCAATTTTATCAAACTTCTATCTGATTACACTGCAGAATAGCCTTAAGCAGAGTTCTTTAAGGGCCTTTCTTCAACTAATAGAGATATGGATAAATTATAAGCTTGCTTGCTGCAGAGCCCATAAGTCATACTGTAGCCATTCCTGTGAGAGAAGTAACAGAATAGAAATGAGATTTCACAACTTGAGCATTTTTTTATATCAAGGTCATTATACTAGGTGATGAAATGCATAAAAAATTATCAAATTAATTTACTCATAATCAACACATTTAATTAAAATTATTAAATTTGGGAAAGTTGATGTTAAGTTGAATATCATCAATATGTGTAAAATAATAAAGATTTATAGTAATGAAACGGGTACAGGGTTTGACATTTCACAAATCTGAGTTCAAACCCAAGATGTAATACTCTGAAGTTTTCTAGAACCAATTACATAAACTCCATGAATATCATTGTTCTTATTTACAAAATGATGTCGTATAAAGTCTACAAATTACTTATTTTATTTCATGTATTTTATTCTTTCCAAGAGCTCTATCTATGCACTGCCTGGATGAACAATAAGAAGAAGGATATGCATTCAAAAATTTAATAATGTCAAGCCTAAAAATAAAATAAATAAATAAATTAAAAACTTTAGGAGATTTGGAACTGTCTTGCTTTGTTAAAAGCCATGAACACTGAATTAGTGAATATTGAGGAAACATAGGATTAAGATTCTACAAGTTTCTGGGTATGAGATTTTTATCAGTTTGAAACCATTCCCATAAACTTTATAAAATTAATTAGAGAAGAAGGGTTGGGAGAAATGAAAATAAACCAAGCATGCAGCACATTCAATATTAATCATGAGGTCAGCTTGCTCTCTGATCCGCTTCCTCATAGTAGTTTGGTGACAATTGCCTCAGAATACATAGAGCAAGTTTTCCTTAGCAATCAATAGGTATCAATTTGAACATTATAAAGTATAAAGCCTCCATTTGAGGTTGTCCTTCAGATCTTGCATAACAATGAATCTACTGATGTCAGTTGGTCTGAAGAATCCCACTGACACCAACTGGTCTGAAAGATTTCACTGATGTTAGCTGATCTGAAGGACCCCACAGGAGCTGACTCACCAAATAATCCAGTTTTCAATACTGATAATTGAATCCCCCTTACTCCAATCAATCAACAACCTCAATTTTCCAGCATTTTACCTTCCAGAATCCCATTACAAACCCCAGCCCAGAACTCCACAGGAGATGGATGTACGGGTCTCCTCCCATCTCCTAGCTCAGTACCTAGTGGTCATTAAACTCTTTCACTGTTGGAAACAAAAAACAAATGGAATGTGTTTTAAGGAATTAACTTATGCAATGTAATATATAACTACCATGTGACTCCTTGAATAATGGCTATGAAAAACAAAGGACAAACTCATAAAAAGCATTCATTGAGAAATTCATTAGAGGACCTTTGAAAACATTCATGTTAAATAATGAGATAATATATATCTAGTCTCTGTCTTATTTCTTTTGATATATTTGCCGTATTATACAAGTAGTCTCAATTTCAAACTGTGTGACTAAAAAGGAAGCGTTGATAATACAATTAATAATAATAAGATTGATATTTGATAGCTAATATGCTTTTAATTATCACTAAATTCCAACATAACTGGACCTGATTGTCTCAGAGTTGCCAGATTCTTTTCATAATAGACAATTTTCCCCACCTCTTTCTTGGTGATGCTTTCCATAGTAGCCTGGTTCATTTCTCATCATTCTTTTCTGTTTAAGGAGCATCTCCTTACAAAGGTCTTACCTGAATAATCTATCAGATTTTGTCTTCTTCTATTCTTTAAATCTTATTCTATATGTTTTATTTATAGCATCCACCATACTTATAATTGCACATCATTTTCCTTGTTTTCTGTCACTTCAGAAATGTTGGCAGATCTACTATATCAAAAACCACCTTTGTATTCTAAAACTTAGAGTCTAAAAACTAAAATAGTATTCACAAAGCAGTTGCTCAATATTTTTAAATTAACATTATTTAATTGATGAATTATAATTGTATACATTTATGAGATACAATGTGATGTGTTTTAATATGTGTATGCTTAAAAGAATAAGTTCATATGGCATATGATATGTTACTATTTTAGGATGGGATAAATACTTATAACTCCTTATGGTATTCTTTAATTATTGGTAATTATATTGTATTCACGTAGATTCACACATTTTTAAAGCCTAGCAGACAAAATAAATTAACTATTCAAAAGCAATGATTTTCCTTTTATTCCCTCTTTGCACAGAAATCTGCTGCCTAGAGACTATGGGGACTTTAAAAGCAAAGAGTAAAATCAATTGAATTAAGTTAAATATATATATTTAAATCCTAACCCCCTAAAGATAAAGTTATCAATGCAGTATTTGAAGTTTCATAATTAATCCCTTATAAGCATGTCGCAATCTATTGTCTTTTGCCCTAAGCAGAACTCACCAGGTTCAAAGCCAAATCCATGCTCAGATCACTTAGGTGAAGAAACTGAGGAGAGGTAATCTTCCCAAATAAATTTTTTAAACATTTTGAATAAAGACAACTTCAGTCTTTCTGATTTATTTTTGCCAGAATTGTGAATATAGAGCCTAGAAGTACAGTAAACTCCAGCAATATGAGAATTAAATCATATCCTCATAAAAGAAGGAGAATTTTGTTTCTTGATAGCAAGGTTGAGATACAACACTACATCCAAACTGTCTTATCCCTTAACTTCTTTGTTAAGTAATATAAATGAACTCATTATCTGCTTTTGGTAATCCATAGTGAATTATATTTCTAACATAAGTTTTAAAGATTTACATAGCTTTTTCATATAATAGATCTTAATTTGGAATTAATAGATGGAATTCTGCATTCCAAAATCATAGAAATTATGATCCCTGGAATACTGAAGAATTATATTTACTATCGTCATGCTATATGACTAAAGTATGTATTATATAAAACAACATCATTGTTAATAATAAACATTTTTAATGAAAACCATTCAAATGTTTAATGTAATATTTCTTGTCTGTAAGTAATACCCAATAACACATGACAACTTTTATAAATAAAAACATTTCCAACTTATATGTATTACCATTTTTCCTTTGAATTATGTTTATATCTGCATAGCCATTATACGCTTTATCATTTTGTAACAAATCCACGTTATACATATTAGAAATTTGAGTACATAGAACAAATATTGTCTCTTCAGTATCCAAGAAACTAGCCAGATCTACATATATCATTTAGCGTTCTCAAAAATATCAAAAACATCCAATTCAATGCATGATATTTTATGAAATTTGTAGTTAATTTAAAAATTGACCAGAAGTTACAGATGAATACTATTTTTCATTTGTTTCTAGACACTTTAATCAACCTGCTGGCATGTTGGGATCAATCACTTGTGGCAGTTATATTCATTCATCTTTGTTCTGCCATTCATTCTATGGCAGTAAGGAGCACAGTGTGTAATTGAATTTGGTTGAAATCTAATATAAGAGCAAACTGTGACACAGTAGCTATAACCAGTTTGAATTAAAAATGTGAGTACATGTTTTTGTTACTGCTTGCAGGAAGAGAAATAGTAAACTGCATTCCGTAATAGTACCAAAAATGAGAGCTTTGGGGAAAAGGCACACACATGCTTTAGGATATGCCAAATGTTCATGGATTCTCAGTTGAAAATTACAGATGGTCAGAAGAAAGAGAGCAATGAGCACAATACAATGTTTATATACTATAAGGAAATAAGGCTTAAAGCTTAGATTTTTTTTCCAGGTTGTATAAATAAGATAGTGTCTTAGACATTTTTATAAGCACTATCATGTGTTTTGGAAATTCATGTGATACAGAAAAGTTCCCTGTTTTAGAGATCTGGAGAGTCTGCAAATTATACTTACATTGACATTATCTATAAACCTATAGCCATATCTATATCTATGTGTAGTTGTGTTCTGCAGCAAAGTTTTGCCTCTTATTGTGTTTTTTAAAGCTAATTTTGAAATCTGACCAAAGCTAGTCTATGTGGATAAGAATAATCACCTTGAATTATATGTATTAATATTTGAGGCAAGTAACAAAATTCTTTGTGGAGCAGGTTTACTGTGCATTGGTAATCAACTGGTCTCTGTCTTGAGAGGCAGAAAACACTCATACACAACATGTAACAGGAAGTAGATTTATTCCTTACAGATAGGTAACAAGGGCAAAGAGAAGCCTAGGCCCCATTGTCAGCTAGTCCCTCACAGCTTAAGAAAGCTTTCTGGGGCAGATAAAGACTCAGTTTCATGTGCCTCACTAGCACAAAGGTTGAGAGACCCTGACAGAGAGTCCACTCTGGGTTATAGTCCTCCAGAGCCATGTGACATACTGGGCAAGCTTCGAAGGACTTTTGCTTCGAGGAGAGAGTAACAAAGCCTGGGGGTCCATCAGGTAGTTTATTTCTATATTCTAAGAATGCATCCCCAGCACATTTTACAATTAATTTTTAGAACTACAAGCAAGGAAGGGAAGGGAATGGGTCAGTCCAAGGCCACCTGGGGAACTGTCATGCAATTCATCTCCTGATCCAGGTATCTCTCTTAGCAGAGCTAGTCCGTGTCATAGAACCATTGATCATCAAGTTGTAGAGGCAGAGATTTGTCTTGTCAGATAGATATAACTCTTTACTTGCCTGATAAAAGCCCAGTATAGCATCATTAAGTCATAGCCAGAATACATTTTGCTGAGCTCAGGAGACTTACCATCATGAGGAGGATGGACAGAACTTCCTGAAACAGTGACCTACCCCAGGGCCATAGTGGTCCAATTCTTCTTTGACCTTTTAAGAGGAGGTCACAGAAGAATCCCATGAGTGACCTCACTCTCTGCACCCAAGAGAAAACCTGCGTTTGTATCTTCTCTACTTGTGTATCTATAAAAAAAGGCGTATTTATCCAGGTGTTGGCAATTACATACATTCCTCCAAATTTGGCTTAAAAAGTTCACAACAATTTTGCTGTTTAAAACAAATTTCCCAAGGGAGTTGAAGGATGTCTGCTGAGCTACCAAGGAAGTGGCAATGGCAGAGGTAATATCTATCATGGTAAGAAACTGTTTTCTTATCATATTTTTCTTGAGCACTCCTTCATATAGTACCAAAGATCTCATTGAGGACATAAATCTAAAGTCAGTTATACCTCCCGGTGTGTTCTTAGTAAACATAGCATAAAGCTTTAGGGCTGCTGGCCCAATAGTGCATCTCATAACTGGGGTTGATAGGGGTCATGCGCAGCATGTTTAACATGCAATATCCCATCAATGGCCAGCATTGTAGCCATGACATTGTCCATTAATATTTTGGTTGCTCCCAACTACCTGCAGAGAAAAATGTAGCCCTTAACTGAGATTGAGGCACACTGCACTCCTTTCCTCATTGAATTTCTCAGTGATCCGTTTATGGGAATGGATGCATTGGCAATTACAAGGCACATCTCGTTCATCACATAGCTGCATAAATTCAGTTCACCCCATATGACATTGCTCATGAAGACCCTGCACAGAGGGCTAGGAATAGTCCAGTCCTTGTTTTTCTTGTCACTGCCGGGACATTCCTCCATGTAATCAAAGGGACTTGGGGCATCAAAGTACTAGCCTACTACACTTTTGTTAGCTGTGGCAATGGGACTCGCTACAAAGTCAAGTAAGTTAAAATAGGGCACCTTCAGTTGCCTCCCATGTGGCAGGTGCCAGTTCTCACTCAGTAAATCAAGGTTCAGATTCTGTTGATTTGTGTATAACACAGCGTCACGAATGCTATTGTAGTTTATCACTGTCAGAAAAGATGGTTCCTTTGGTTGATCAAAAAATGAGGTTAAAGATGACAGATCTAGCACTTTGTCAGACTGACCATGATAGCCATAGCTTGGGAGAGTCTAATACAAGCATTATGCTTTTAAGCCTCTATTACCTCATCGTTTTGAAATAAGCCTATTGACAGCTTAGTGCTGAACTTCCACTCCTCTTGGCTTCTCTGGTGTTCCCTACCTATTGCCTAGGAGTTGAGCCAGGTTGGTGTGGAAAATCAGTTTGTCTGTATCTGTCCTAAGGCTATTATCTCTGATGGCACCCTTTTCTTGCTACTTGATTGAGACCTTTAGGCTTCAATTGTCTAGTCCATGAAGGGAAGTCACATCTGGTACAAAGTTGACCAGTGTGATAGTATCACTAATCTGACTGGAAGTATCACATGCCCTCCACAGCATGAGAGGAAACCCAGCACTCAGCTATTCCTTGGTTGCTTCCCCCAATTTTATGGGAGCCCAAAAATGGAGGGTACCCTGCAGAAGCATCACCCTCCAGATTAGTGTTATGAGACTCTGCCTAGGGTACTATGGCAACCTGAACCACAAACCACCCACAAGATATAAACTCTACAGGAAGAACAACAAAAAATGATTGTAAACACTGAGACTGGCATTTTGCTGGCACAGCATAATGAGGTGGTTTCTTTGTCCACATCTGTGTCAGTTTTTGTATTTCTATTAAAAAAAAACCCTGAGATTGAAGAATTTATAAAGAAAAGATGTATTATTTTGGCTTATGGATCTTTAGGCTGTTTACAAAACATATTTCTGCTGTCTGCATCTGGTAAGGACCTCAGGAATCTTCCAATTATGGCAGAATATGAAGGGGGAGTCACTGTATAACATGGTGAGACTAGGAGCAAGCAGAGAGTAGAGGTTGGTCCCTGATTCTTTAAAACAACCAAATCGCACATGAACTGTGCAAGAACTTATCCCCATAGTGATAGGTGCTAGATCATTCATGAGGGATACACCCCCATGATTCCAATTACCTCCAACTAGGACCTGCCTCCAACATTTCAACACGAGATTTGTGGGGGTACAAACATTGAAACCATGTTAACGTCCGCCTCCACTAAGCTTAGTGATTCTAAACATGAGCTGTAGTGCCATGTTTTCTTTACATTGGAGGGCAGTGTTTAGTGTCCATATTGCCCCAGTCAGAGGAAGGGGGTACCCTCTCACTGGTAGTCTGTCTTGATGGCCTTCCCTCATGTGCTTTATGAGTCAGATGTTTGTAAATTAAAATCTTCATTAGCTCATAGATGACAGAGTGTATGAAAAATCCATTGTGCTCCATGAGGGTATGCCAATTGTATGTTGTTTGGGCAATGAAGAAGTTTCTTTGATTAGAGTGAAATCTCCCAGAGTATCAAAAAAACATGATTAAGTTCCTCTCAAGAATGACCATGTTGTTCCAGTGTCCACATGAGTCACATATGTTTGTCCCTTCCAGTTGGGAAACTGTTGTGATCATCTTTATTCCCAACAGAGAATCGTTCAATAGTCCCGTCAGTCAGTTGCCATTTTCCTGACCATATGACTAGACTATTGGCAATGGCCCATGAGTCAGTAAAATTGTAGCAAGATATGGTAGTAAGTAATGGTCTGCATGGCCATCACCGTTTCATGTACCAGCTAGTGCTCAACTTACAACCACGGTTGGGACCGCGGACCGGTCATAACATGATTTGGTCGTAAGTTGCTTAGGCTATATGTACAGTTGAAATGGTACATGCGGAGATGGCAGTGCTGCCGGAAGCTGGTCCGCACTGTTGTACGCCCAGCTGGGCAACGATTACACTGCCAGACGTGGAGCAGTCGTGGCTAGTGATTGTGGTCGTAAAGTCGAATGGTCGTAAGTTGCATAGGTGGTAAGTCGATCAACGCAACTTTGTTCAGCTGGTGCCCCCTTATTAAACTTCTCCTCCATAAAACATCTAATTGCATATTTACCACTTGCACCCCAGGCTAATGTCTCCACCCTGGACGGGGTACTGGGAGGGTGTATTAACTCCTCTGCTTCCACATTAAGCTATGTTTCTGTCAGACTGGTTTGTGCTCACCGTATCAATGTTTTAAAGCAGATTCACTATGCACTGTTTTCCAACTTGTCTGATTGGGTGAGGCAGAACCACTTATATGCAACATTACATAAGAAAAATGTAGTACTTATAACTAGGCAGTCTAGTTTTATTTTGGAGTCATTATTTATGTAATTATGGCTTACTTATTGAAATTTATAAGATTAGAATTTAAAAAATTAAAAAAAATAGTTTTCTAAAAATCCACAGTTATATTTGCAAAGAAATTTCAGAAATAGGAAATATAAAAATATGTATTTCTATATTGTAAGAGTTTGGATTAAAAATGTGAAATATATATGAATGGATAAAAATAATAAATATAAAAATAATTATATATTTTTTATAATACTACAAGATATATCTCTAAAAATTGTAATTAACTTATTGTGATGCTAAGCATACAGAGACATCACATAATTTTTAAAGCATTATTTTTTTATTAACCTTGAAAACAAAATTACATATGTTTTTATTTAATCACCTTTATTATGGTGTCAGTAACATTTTTCCTTTATTTGATAAGGTTTCCCAAGTCTATGTAAATAATAAAGCATAAATTAAATGTACTTTCCAGGAATTCAGACAGCAGATTATTTTTTAGTTCTATTCAAACTTTATTTGAAATTCCTTCTTTCCTCCCTTACATTACAGGGAAAGAGTTTGTGCAGGGATATTTTTTACATTTTCATTAGAGATCTTAAGTTGTTTTTTTGTTTAACAATATTAAAGCATAAGATAATTGAAAGAAATTGAAGAAAATGTCAACACTGATATAAGCATTTCAAATGCTAATTTAGCCGTTCAAATGAAATTTGTCAGAACAAGTGATATCTAAAAATGTTTTTACCATGACTATTTAATGGAATTCGGTTTGGGTAGATGTATACGGTGACATTTTGTTATTAAAGAATAATGTGCATTTTTAGGTTATAAATCTTTCAGAAATTATTTTTTCACAAATATTTTATTTTATGTTGAGTAAATATATACAAACTTTCCATAAATACACACACTTAAAAGTGCAATTTGTACTAACATTACAATATCTTCTTGAAGTTATTAATGTTGAAATACATTCAGTTAATTTAAATCTTATATAAATCATGTGTAGAGATTTTATGGCTTTCATTGTTGGTTTTCATTATTTTTTGTGCCTTTAATCATTATTGTACAATTATTAAACTGTTTATGCTTCAATACCATCATTACATGGCATCTAAGATTGATGACTCTGCTGCTACCAATTCTTTAAATCTATCACTTTAAATTCTCAGGATGACTAGAAACTACTCTCCTGTGGCTATTGTTTAGAAAAAGCAATTAACCAAAGCATATAGTACATAGTAGATCAGAGGAGAATAATCAGAAAATGAGAAGTACAATTTTGTCAAAGGCAGAGGCTTCTTGACTTTGAAAAATTGTTGTTTCATTTCTTTCTAAATATATATTTAGAAATCCTATGTTCAATATAGACACTGTTCAGGCTTGTTTTTTCTCTGCCCATAGCCGCCACAGCTGGAAATGTGCTAAGTTTAACCTGAGCCAGGCAGTCTCAGCATCTCCCCCTTACCCCTCAGTGTGGTACCTGGGTGTTGCCGCTGGATATTTAGAACCCAAGGACTCTTCAGTTAGTAAGTCATAAGTTTTGTCAGGTTTGGGTTCCTTCTTTCAAGGTAGCAGGTTTCCTTCTAGACCAAGGTGTATCTAGAAATGTCCAGGAGCTACAGCCTGGAAAGGAGTCCTCATGACTTTGACCAGTGCTGCATCCTACTGTGGCTAAGCTGGTGTCCACGATGTAGGACAAATCCTCCCCATTCTTCCCTCTCCTCTCCACAAGCAGAATGAAGGGGTCTTTTTTGGAGCCATAAACTGTGCAGCCTGGGTTTATGAGAAGAGTGATGTCCATGTTCCCTTAGCTGATGTTTCATTAGATCACCTGCCCTCTAGTCTACTGTCTCTGTGCCCAGTTCAGCACTAGGAATCACCAAGGTATTACAGTTCTTATGGCCTAGTCTATCAAGTTTATTTGAGGCCCCAGAGCATATTAGCCTCTGGTGGCAAGGCTTGTGGGAACTTAAGGTTTTGCTGTTGGGATTGTCTATTCTATTGCTAGGACTGGTTTAAATATTCCCTTGTGGGAGAGCATCAGCTAAGTTTGGTCTGTTTTTGCCTTCTGCTATAATAGGGATAGCACTGAGTTGAGTTCAATGTCTCAATATTGTTGGCTCCCTCTATCCCCAAGGCACAGAAATCTTCACACCATGCCACTGCTTTTCACACCATACCACTGCTCTTTGCTCACTGAAAAGTGAGCAAAGCCACTGTTACTTGTTCTTTCTTTGTTATTTCCTTCCTCTTCATTGCCTCTTTTAGTGATATACAGTTGAAATCAGTTACTGTGATTTTTTGATCTTATGAAGGTGCTTTTCTTGGTGTCAATAATTGGAAAATTAGTGTCTTTCATGGGGGCAAGGTTGTTGGAACTTTCTATTACATCAATTTTCTCTATCTACTCTTAAATTTCATATTTTTAAATGTATTTTATATTTAATGGACCAGGGAAAAGATAATTTATGTGTCACTAAATCATGCATATACACAGTAGAGAAATACCAAAATGCTTAAGAAAATAGATAATAATGGGAAAAATCACTTTTGATTCAGGTACTTTATTCCATTTTCTCAGAAACATCCTATAAAGTTCATTATGGTAAAAATGAACATGATGAATTCACCAAATCTTGAATATAAAAGTATTTATATTGTTAATTTTAACCCTAAGAATTAACAGTAACAAAAGCAAAATTGAAACTTAAAAGAAATTTTTAGCAAGATTACAGGATACAAATTTGACATAAAAATCTCTGTTGCTTTTCTTTTTACCATCAATGAATAATTAGATGTTGAAGTTCAAATCATAACAACATTCACATTAGCATCAAAAGAATGATGTGCTTTGATATAAATTTAACAAACATTGTGCAATGTCTACTTGAAGGAATCTTAAAAAAATGCTAATGCAAAACAGAAGAAATCTGAATAAATGGTGACATATTTTTTTGTTTCTGAATTGGAGGAACCAACATTGTTGACAGTTTTTTCCAGCTTTCTCTAAATATTCAACACTATCTCAATTGATATTACAGCAAATTACTTTTTGATAGCAACAAACTGATTTTAAGATTTACATGAAAAGCCAAAAGATCAAGAATATTTAACACAGCCCTGCAAATAAAAATTTGGTGACTGAATTTAAGACTCACCATAAAGGTCCAGTTAAGAACATGATATTGGCAAAAGAATATATAATAGATCAACAGAACAGAATTAAAAGCCCAGAAAGAGATCCCAAAATATAATAAACTGATCTTTGCAGATTAAAAAAGGCAATTTAATAAAGGATAATCCTGTCCACAAATGTACCAGGAAAACTGAAAATCTGCATGTAAAGAAATAAATACACATACAGAACTTCTATAAAAATTGACTCAAAATATGACATACACCAAAATGTAAAATTTAAACTCTGAAAAGTATAGATAATAACATTAGAGAAATCTAGGTGACATTGTGTTGGTAATGACTAAGTACCAACACAGAAAGCATGATCTGTAAAATAAAACCTTGATAATTTTGACTCAGTTAAAATAAAAACTTCTGTTCTAAAAAGGACACTTATCCAGAAAGTGAAAAGACAAGCCACACAATGTAAGAAAATATTTGCAAAACATATATTTTATAAAAGACTGGTATCCAAAATATAAGAACTATCAAAACTTATCAATAAGAAAGCAATCAGGTACTAAGTGAGTAGAAAACCAAGTAAATCTCACCAATTTTATACAAATATCAAACAAACGTATCCCATATTGTAGAGGATTTGGGAGATCAATCAGAAATGCAGCGGCTTTCTGCAAATAAACATACGATTGCAAATAAAGATACAAAAAGATGTTTAACATTATATAACTTTAGGGAATAGAAAATTAAAACAACAATGAAATACATCCAAATACCTATTAGAATGACTAAAACACAAAACCTTGAAGACACTAAATGCTTACAAGTACGTGAATTAAAAGAAATTTTCATTCATTGCTAGTAGAAATGCAAAATAGTGTAGCTTCTTGGGAAGACAGTTTGGCAGTTTCTTACAATGCCATTAATAAAATTATAATATGATTGATTGCATATGATTATTATATAATAGTGCTTCTAAGTACTTTTCAGAATACCTGAAAATTTATGCCCACGAAAAACTCTGCATATGAATACCCACTACAGCTTAATTCTTAATTTTCAAATATTTGAATCAATTAAGAGGTCCTCCAATAGAATAACAGATTTAAAAACTATGGTGCATACACAATGGGCTTATTATTAATCAATAAAAAGCAATGAGTTATAAATGCCACAAAAAGACATGGAGAAACCTTAAGTATGTATTGTTTAGTGAAAGTAGCCAATCTAGAAAGGTTATATACTGTATAATTGTAACTACAGTATTGTAGGGAAGGCAAACAACAAAAATATTTAAAAGATCAGTGATTGCTGAAAATTAAGGGGAAGTGTAATATTAATGAGCAGGTGGGGCACAGCAATTATATATCATGAAACTTCATAGATACTTTAAAATTAGATACACGGCATTTCACATTTACAAAACTCCGTAAAATGTGATGACAGAAAGAGCTAACTCATCTCCCATAACAAATGTACCACACTAATGTAAGATGTTAAAATAGGATATATAGGTGCAGGAAGAGAGGAGGTATATGGGATTTATCTGTAAATCTAAAAATTCAGTATAAATAAATTTTTATAATTTATAATAATGTTAATGTTAATATTCATATTATTGATAACATATTTTATAATATGTAAATTATTAAAATGTGGCAGGCATTTTAAACACATACACACATCTAATTTCCTCTCTCACTGTCATTTTAAAAAAATCATATTTGCAATAGATTCAAGTTAAGGAGAAAATTTGCACCTGTCTTAGATAGGGTATTGTTACATTGCCCAGGCTGGACTCAAAATCCTTGGCTCAAGTTATCCTTCCATCTAAGTTTCCTAAGTAGCTGGGACTTTAGTGCATACCGCTGTGTCCAGCTTCCCTTAGCCTTGTCATTTTCTTTTTCCATTTGGTTAATTAAATTATTATTCAACAAAGTAGTTAAATAATAATTCAAGTTTATTATTATAAATAATAATACAAATTTAAATTTGTAAACTTCAGTGTACAGTGTTTATCTTAGCTCTAGCCACAACACCAGGAAATAGGTATATCACAGAGGATTTGGGAGATCAATAAGACATGCAGTGGCTTTTCGTGAATGTGAGACACAAATTGTCACTTTTGTGAAATGGTCTTTACACTAAGGCAATTCTAAAGTCTTTAGTGTTTTAATGATAGTCCATTATTTTAAAGGATTTAATTAGTTTTTTTATTTAACTATTAAGTATTTATTTATTTTGAATTTATTTAACTATTTATTTAATCTTTTAATGATATTCCATCTCCTGCAACTTACCAAGAAATCATATGAGAAAAATATTTAAAAAAAAACAGTGAGTCACTTGCATATATCATTGACTTACGAAATATTTTTCAAGAGTTAACACCCTATATACTTTTATAGAGTTATTGCTTTTCTAGTCATCTATTTCTTCTTAAAACTGCTTCATTTTTAAATATGGCCATTTGAAATAATATATTGCTTTCATTAATTACCTTGATTTTAACCCATGTGAGATAGGCTTTAGTAATTTGTATGCATTAGAGATAATTTATTTTCATGCTACATCACTTCAAGAACAGAAATTGTTTTAATATAATGTGAAATTTTATGCTTATGGGTTTTATTGTAAATATATAAATGCTTCTGTGGGCAAAAGGATTATAAATAATATGTATTTTTTCTAATTTGAAGAAGATCAATATTTACTTTGAGAAAGTGAAATAAGAACTATAAGAAAATTAAATGCTGCTAATATTACTGATTTTCTTTCAGAGCTATTTGCCTATCAGCATCCAAGAAATATCCAAAGTTAACATGTAGATTAAGTTGGTATAAGAAATGCCATACATTTAGAATTCCTGAGGATTCCAGCTTAATTTATTTATGTAGATCAAATAAATCTATGTATCTTTTCTTTTACTTATTTCATTCCATTTTATTATGTTTCAGTACTGTGTAGAAACCACATTAAAATTATGAGGTCATTACTAAATAAATTCAGAGTTTATTTCAGTGTATCCATTATTCATTCACTTATGTTCACTGAACTGGTGGTTTATTTATTTATTTATTTTGGAAACTGAGAACATTTTCAGAAATATGAAATCTTGTAAGATTTTTCTTATAAGCCCGTGTTGAATTTCACTGAATGAAAGGATGTCTAAGCCTCAACCTCTTAGCTACATATCCTACAGAAAAAAAATAGTTTATCTAGCAGCACATAAACTGAAGTTTTAATATAGTAATTTGAAGAAATTACAATTTGTCTCTAAAATATTTTTTGAAGCTAATACCTGAAAAGTAAATAAAGTTGAGCTTCTTACATAGGAAAATATACTCCTAAATTGAAAAAATAATTTACTAATAAACGCTAACCTAAAAAAATAAGTGGATACCCAAGGAGGAATAATGTATTCAGTGTGGAAATTCCATAATAAATAGCAATTCCTCATTAAAATTGATTATAAAATTAAGACTTTAACTTTTAAAAATAGTATTCGATAAAAGCCATAAATTTGGTTTTATCTTTAACCAAACTTACTAGTTCTATATTTAGCAAAGATCAATTTTGATCAGACCTTACAAAAAGAAAGTACCCATATTGAAGATTTTATGCAAACACATTTTCAATATTTCCATATGAAATGTAATAGTAAAAATAATAGATAAACACATTTTTCTTTATCCTTTCCCTAGGAATTTTATGGTCATTTCGTTTGTCATGCACATACAAACTCACACACATATCCCAGGAAAATCCTTAATTCTGATTCTTTATTTCTACTGCATTTAGTTTTCTTCATTTTATGAATTTAAAAAAAAATTGTTTACTGATAAATGTCTTCACTATATTTTCATGATATTAATTTGATAATTTTAGTAACTACCTTTTTAAAAACTATTTAGTTTTGGAAAACTGTATAAAAATGTTCGTATGTCGGCCGGGCGCGGTGGCTCACGCCTGTAATCCCAGCACTTTGGGAGGCCGAGGCGTGTGGATCACGAGGTCAAGACATCGAGACCATCCTGGTCAACATAGTGAAACCCCGTCTCTACTAAAAATGCAAAAAATCAGCTGGGTATGGTGGCGCATGCCTGTAATCCCAGCTACTCAGGAGGCTGAGGCAGGAGAATTGCCTGAACCCAGGAGGCGGAGGTTGCGGTGAGCCGAGATCGCGCCATTGCACTCCAGCCTGAGCAACAAGAGCGAAACTCCGTCTCAAAAAAAAAAAAAAAAAAAAAATGTTCGTATGTCATGGAAATGGGTTTTTTTTTTTTAATTTCTATTGTCTTTTAATTGTACTATTCATTTAGACTGCAAAATAGTATTGTAAGCTATTTAGTCCATCAAAATTATACTAGCTGATAATTGGGTATTGATGGCTTCATATCTTACTAAAACCTGAAAGAAATATTTGTTCACTATTCTCAAATGAACCTGTTTTGCTAGGTATAGTTTGTAAAGCTGCATGCTTAAGGCAACAATAGAAAACTCAAATACTGGCTACCACTTCAAATCTCAGGGAGGATAATTAGTAACAAATATTATGGAGAGCTCTGATTATCTCCTCCTGCATTTGTGTTTTGGGGTAGATGGCCTATCCATTCAGATCATACTATGTAACATCAATTAGGTATTTTCTGTGCTGATTGAATTTCGCGTAAACGAAGTACGCTTCCTCTAAAACAACAGCCAAATAGTTGTTATTAAAAACACACACACACACATACACCAAAATCTCTAATTTACAGCCTTGACTGGTATTATAACTTGCAACCAAAGGACCGCCCAGCACAGGCAAGGACTCCTTCAGTCTTCTTGGCTCCTGCCAGATTATTTCATTAATCTTTTCTCCTGTATCTTTTTCTTCTTGATGTTGAATGTTACCTTGTTTGTCGTTAAATGTTTAAACTAAAAGATTTATATATTGATTAAGTGCATGATTATGTATGGTTTGCAATATTGACTGACTTGTGGAGTGTCTTGAGTCTGTGTGCCCGGGGTTTTGAATACAGAGTGAACAGGAAGTCCTAAGGACAATTGCCTCTTGGGAACTTCATGTAGCTTATGGATTGGAATAGCATTAATAAAAGCCTGACATTGCGGAAAGACAAAATAAAAATAAAATCCTCATTCAAGAAACTAAGTACAATGGAAAAAATTAAACTAAGAATCTATAACCTTATACTCACTCTGAATTCCATTGTCCTTCTGTGCTTAGAGACTATATCAGTAAAACAAAAAGGGTGACATTAACAACATCCACACTGCATATTTACACACAAGTGCAGTAAATACTATAAAATCATCTTTAGCATTAAGATCTTATTAATATAATCACAAACATATTATAAATCTACAACCACAGGAAGTTCAAAATGCTTCACTGTGTTGATATTAGGTGTATACTAAAAAGTCCATTCCCATTATTAACATTCATCTTTAGAGCAGAATATAACTCAACAAGAATATGAATACTTAAAACATTTTGAATGAATGTCATTTATTGCACAAGTTTCTTTTAAAAATTGTCATCACACGATTGCTATACATATTTGGTATGTGTAAAATGCTATTTATTCTTGGGGATAAATAGCTTTTATAAAGTGAAAAACTCAAATATGTCAATTCTTCTAAAAGTAAGATGCTCATTTGTTTCCTTAATAAAATATAACTTGCTAAAAAATTCATTTAGATTTTCTGACTCTAAAGTAGCTTTTGAATGCTAGTGATTTCTGTACATTGATTTTGTATCTTGCAACTTTGCTGAAGTTGTCTATCAGTTGAAGAAGCTTTTGGACTGAGACTGTGGGCTTTTCTGGATATAGAAAATCATGTCATCTGCAAACAGAGATAGTTTGACTTTCTCTCTTCTAATTTGGATGCCTTTTATTTCTTTGTCTTGTCTAATTGCTCTTGCTAGGACTTTCAATACTATGTTGAACAGAAGTGGTGAGAGACAGCATCATTGTCTTGTGCTGGTTTTCAAGGAGACTGTTTAAACAGACAGCCTGCAGAATGGGAGGAAATATTTGCAAACTATGCATCTGACAAAGGTACAATATCCAGCAACTGTAATGAATTTAAACAAATTTACAAGAGAAAAACAAGCCACTCCATATAAAAGTGGGCAAAGAACATGAACAGATACTTCTCAAAAGGCATACATGCTACCAACAAATATGTTTAAAGAAAAAGAAGCTCAACATCCCTGATCGTTAGAGAAATGCAAATCAAAACCATAATGAGATACCATCTTACATCCATCAGAATGACTATTATCAAAGTAAACAACAACAACAACAACAGATGCTAGTGAGGTTGTGGAGAAAAACGAATGATTTAACACTGTTGTTGGAAGTGTAAATTAGTTTAATCATTATGGAAGGCAGTGCCGCCATTCCTCAAAAACCTGGAAGCAGAAATACCATTTGACCTGGCAAACTCATTACTGGGTATATACCCTAAGAAATAGAAATAATTCCATTATAAAGACAAATGACAATTATTTATATTCTAGTGCATATGTATGTTCACTGCAGCACTATTCACAATAACAGAGGCATGGAATCAACCTAAATGTCTATCTATTAAAGACTGGATAAAGAATATATGGTATGTAGACAGTATGGAATGTTATGCAACCATAAGAAAGAATGGGATCATGTCTTCTGCAGATACATGCATAGACCTGGAGGCTATCATAGTTAGCCAACTAATGTAGGAAAGAAAACCAAATACCACATGTTCTCACTTATAAGTGGGAACTTAATAATGAGAACTCAGGAAGACAAATAAGAAAACAATAGATACTGGGGTCTATGTGAGTGGGGCATGGGTGGAAATAGGGAGAAGAGAAGAAAATGTGACTATTGGGTACTGAGCTTCATACCTGGATGATGTGTGATAATATGTACAATAAACACATGTGACACATGTTTATCTATTTGACAAACCTTCACATGTACCCCCAAGCTAAAATAAATATATTTTTTAAAAATTTAAAAGTATCTTTAACATTTTAAAATATCAGAAGTCTATTTTAATATTCTATACATTTCAATGAAAGACAGCCAAAGAAATTAATCAAAGTTTATGTTTACTATAATTCCTCATTATTTATTTGTTAACAATATAATACTTAGGATTTGATTTTTCATTTGTTTGCTTTTTTTTTTTTTTTGCTTTTGTCACCTTATTAATTCAATAAGTAAATTAGAAAAAATCTTACATTCAGAACACTGAGCAATGACAACTATTTATGTTTTAGTGTTTTTAAGCAACTGAATAGTCTGCTAATCATTTGATATTCAGTTATTGTCTTATTGTTCCTACATCTGCTGTTTCCTCTTATACTATGTTCTTTAAAAACTATGATGTCTTTTTCATGCCATGCAGAATCTTACTGTAGAATCCACAATCTTCAAACTTCTATTCAAAAATATCCTTGAAAATATGCGATTTCTACTCATGGTTTTCTGAATTTTCATTTTTTCCTTTTAGACTTCCTGATCTGCTTCACTTGTTTACTCAATGAAAATATAGTATGTTTGAATGGTTCTCGCCCATGCTAGATGTAAAACAAAACAAAACAAACAAACAAACAAACAAAAACAGCACTAGGATGGGGATGGTCAGTGTGTGACATATTTCCCAAAGTTTAATACATTATTCTAGGACAACAGTAGATATAAAAATAAATTGAGTCACTTTTAGCAATTTTAACTTTGCATTAGCTTGTTTGACAATCTAATTAAATTGTAGACTTAAATTTGCAGATTTTTTTTCCAAATAAATTATTGTAAAAGCTATTCTTTGACCTTGTTATAAAATATTTTTATCTATGTCTATTTTTACCCAATTGGGCCACTCAAGATATTTTTGTGTTAATCATGTTTGCTTCCCAACTAACTTTGAGCCAAATAGGAATTCAGTAAGTAAGCTTTATCTATCTGAAATAAATGGACATCTATTCAATGCTTGCTTGAAGTAAATGGTCTGGAGTGCTTGAAGCATCAATGTCCTAGTCTCCACCTTTAAATGTAATGGTTTAAAGGTTTCTATTTTGGGATACAAGTGACCCTTAGCAAAGGTCACTTATAATAATAGGGCACAAAAAATTGTTCTCACAGGATTCAAGAGTCCCGTATTCTTCCAGGATACTTTTTATTCTGAAGATACACTCATTCACCAGTCTCATGAACTAGACTTAAGGTCACTTAACACATGATTTTTTGATACTTCCTCTAACCTAAAACATCCCCCCAACACACACACACACACACACACACACACACACACACACACAGGCACATATATGCACAAGTTATTGGGTTTTTGAGTTTTCCCTTCAATAACAGTTTTTTAGCCTTCACAGTATCAGAAGTTTTAATTATCCATTAAATTTGATCCCAAATTATTAGTAACACAAAATTGTCTTCTATAATCCTTAAAGATAATAGGACCATAGTTTTGGCAAAAATAGTACATTAAAAATACATACAATGAAATGAAAATATTAGTGGACAACTTTAAAAGCAAATATACAAATAAAATTGATTGGTTATAGAGGTATTGTTTAATAAATTACGGGAATTTGTTTAATTTTAATACTATGAGATTTTAATACTATGATTAAATTTGTTTGATTTTAATACTGTGAGACAATTTGTAAAAGATCAGTATGTGCTCTTTGTAAATTTTGGAATAAATGAAAATGAACTGCTTTTGTATGTATGTATATGTATAATGAATTTTTGAAAAACGAATGCAAATAATGTGAAAAGTTGTTACCTGGATGGAACTAGAGGTAATTATCCTTAGGAATACAAACTCAGGAGCAGAAAGCCCAATACCACACGTTCTCACTTATAAATGGAAACTGAATGATGAGAACTCAGGTTTACATAGTGGGGAACAACAGGTCCTCCGCCTACTTGTGTAGAAGGTAGGATGAGGAAGAGAACTAGAAAAAGATAACCATTGAGTACAAGGCTTAGTACCTGAGTCGTGAAATAACTTGGATAACAAACCTCCATGACACGAGCTTACCTATACAACAAACCTGCATATGTACCCTTGGACCTAAGTTAAGTGTTTTTAAAAAGTTGTTACTTTAGGGAAAATGACTGGTTATATTTAAGATAATGAAACTCATATTTTCAACTTTTAATTTTCTGTTTGTACCGGATTAAATTGTGGCCCATAGACAAAAAAAAAAAAAAAAAAAAAAAAACAGAAACCGTATGTTCCCTAAATGCTGTGAAGCTGACCTTAAATATTTGGGAAAAAAAAATTTACATTCCCATGTTAAATTAGTTGGGCAATAAGTCCAATAACAAAAGAAGTGTACTGATAGGGCCTTTGGGAGAAGGACATGTGAGGATGGAAAGCATTGGAGTGGTTTATCTATAGGCCAAGGTAAGCCAAGGATTTCTGTCAGCCATCAAAACCTAGAAAAGAGGTGTCACATGGATTACCCCTAAGAGCTTCAAAAAAGAACTGGCCAACTCCTTGATGTCAGACTTCTGACTTCTATAACCTTGAGTAAACAAATGTTAAAAAGAAGAAAATTTACAATATGATATTAATCCAAGATCAGGAACAAGGAGGCACGAGTAGACACAGTTCTATTCAACACAGGATGAGAAGTACTAATCAGAGCACCTAGGAAAGAAAAAAGAAGTAGAAGGTCTCAAATGAAAAGGAGGAAGGAAAATGTGTTCTATTTGCAGTGAGGTTGTTATCTTATATAGAGAAAACTTTAACAATTTCGCCAAAAATTTTTTGAGCTAAAAAAGCCAATTAAGTAAAGTTTCAGTATAAAAAAATTAACATACAAAACTGAGTATCTGTATCTTCCCAATGAACTATTTGAAAAGGAAATTACAGAAACGTCCATATTTACAAAAAACATAACATTCATAAAATACTTAGGAATAAAGTTAACCAAGGAGTATAAGTCTTATATAGTAACAACTGCAAAATTATAAAAACCAAACCAAAACAAAACAGAAGCTAATGAAAAGCAACATGTGTTCATGAATTTTAAAATATCATATAATTAAAATATTCATACTACCAAAGGCAATCCAAATTTATTACAATCTCCATCAAAATTTAAATGGTATTTTTACAAAAATTTTTTAAAAATTCAAAATTTTTATGGAAACACTAAGGATCACTGTGATAGTTAATATTGAGTGTGAACTTGATTGGATTGAAGGATGCAAAGTGTTGTTTTGTGTGTGTCTGTGAGGGTGTTGCCAAAAGAGATTAACATTTGAGTCAGTTGACTGGTAAAGGCAGGCCCATCCTCAATCTGAGTGGACACAATCTAGTCAGCAGCCATGGTGGACCGAATAAAAGCAGGCAGAAGAATGTGATTAGAATGGTTTAGCCTCCCAGCCTGCACCTTTCTCCACTATTGGAACCATTCTGCCCTCAAACGTGGGACTCAGAGTTTTTCAGCTTTGGTACTCAGACTGACTTCCTTGCTTCTCAGCTGGCCGACAGCCTATTGTGGGACCTTGTCATCATGTGAGTTAATAATTGTTAATCTTGGAAATAAGAACAAGGCTGATGAAATCACACTTCCAGATTTCAAAATATAGTATAAAATTACCATAATTAAAGCAGTAGGGCACTAGCATAAAGACATACATATAGACCAATTAAACAAAATAGTCCATATATTCACACATATACTATCAACTGATTTTTATCATGAATATCAATAATATACAATGAAGAAATAATAGTCTTTTAAGTAAATGAAATTAAACTAGATATTTGCAGGCAAATATAAAACAATTGGACCCTTACCTTATACCATACACACAAATCAGTTTAAAAAGTATGAAATACTTAAGCATAAAACCCAAAACTCTAAAACTTTCAGAAAAGAAAATAGGTAAAAAACTTTATGACATTGCCCTTGGCAATGATTTCATAGATGTGACAGAAAAAGCACAGGCAACAAAAGCAGAAGTAGATGTTAGACTATATCAAACTAAAATGCTTTATTATGAACTGTTTATATCCACCCAAAATTTATATGTTGACTTCCTAATCTCCAAGATAATAATATTAGGAGGTGGGGCCTTTGGGATATGGTGAGAGGGACAAAACCTTCATGAATGAAATTAGTTCCCTGTCATGAAAACCCTGTAGGGATCCCATCCTTCCACCATGTGAGTATACAGTGAACAAGAAAACAGGCCCTCACCAGACAGCAAATCTGTTGTTACCTTCTCCTTGAAGTTTCCAGGTTCCAGACTTGTGATAAACAAATTTATCTTGACTAAAAGCCACCTGGTTTACTGTATATAAACCATATACATATATACACACACAGACAAATATATACACACCCCTACATATATGTATATGTGTGTGTGTATACATATATACACGTATATATATACATATATATATAAGTATATATATATACATATATACACGTATATATATACATATATATATAAGTATATATATATACACACACCTATATATATATATATATATATATATATATATATGCCAAATGAATTAAGAAACTCTTTTTTAGAGCAAAGGAAATAATAAAGACACAATTTATGGAATGGTAGAAAATATTTGCAAACAATATATCTAAAATATGTAAGGAACTCCTGCAACTCAATAATAGAAAAAAACAACGACAAACAAAAACCAATAACCTGAATTTTAAAAACAAACTAAGAACTTAAATAGATATTTCTCCAAAAAAGATGCACAATTTGTCAATAGGTATGTGAAAACATGCACGACAAAAGTAATCATCAGGTAAATACAAATCAAAACTATAAAGAGATATCACCTGATGTCTCTTAAGATAGTTATTGTTAAAAAAAAAAATCAAAGACAACAAGTGCTGATGAGGTTTTGAAAAAAATAGAACTCCTGTAAAGTGTTTTGTGCTGCAGCTATAAAACACAGTATGTAGGTTCCTCAAAAGAAATAAATGAAAGAAAAAAACAGTAAAATAAAATAAAAAATAAATAAAAGCTTTTAAAGAAAAGCTTCATATGTTATTTTATAAACCGATCAATTGAATTTGTGCGTCTGCTTTGCATAATGAATTCAGAAATATTCCCCAGTTCAGGATTTTTATGATCCAGAAAAGTAAACAATGTAAATCCAGTTCACCATATATTTAAATTAGCAGGATATTCTCATTACGCACTGATCAAGTAGTGATTAAATGAAATATATTTGATGTACAAATTTTCATTATAAGGTTGTCCAGATATCCATAGAGATGGCATAACTATGTGGTATAACTCAGTTTCTGAAAGTTTTGTAACAGTTTAGGATGATCAAACAATGAGTCAACAAGTAATAAGTGATCATGATATGCAGATGGCTTGTACTCATGTGTAAGCCCTCTAATGATGAAATTTACTTAAATAGGCTAGGCATCGTGACTCATGCCTGTAATCCCAGCGCTTTGGGAGGCTGAGGCTGAAGGATCACCTGAGGTCAGGAGTTCGAGACCAACCTGAACAACATGGAGAAATCTAGTCTCTACTAAAAATACGAAATTAGATGGGCATGGTGGTGCCTGCTTATAATCTCAGCTATTTCTTAGGCTAAGGCATGAGAATCTCTTGAACCCGGGAGGCGGAAGTTACGATGGGCTGAGATGAAGCCATGGCACTCCAGCCTGGGCAACAAGAGCAAAACTCCATCTCAAAAAAAAAAAAAAAAAAAAAAAAAAAAAAAATTTGATGTTCTGGTAGACCAAATTTTAATGGTGGACTAATTGGAGAATCTCTAGTCTACGCATGACATCACTTACTTTCTTTCTTTCTTTCTTTCTTTCTTTCTTTCTTTCTTTCTTTCTTTTTTATTATACTTTAGGTTCTGCGGTACACATGCAGATCATTCAGGGTTGTTGCATAGGTACTTACATGGCAAGGTAACCACCTTGCCTCCATCCCCCCGTCACGTACATCTGCCATTTCTCCTCATGTTATCCCTCCTCAACCTCCTCACCCCCCGCTGTCCCTCCCCTAGGCACCCCCCAACACACCCCAATGTATGATGCTCTCCTCCCTGTGTCCATGTGTTCTTATTGTTCAACACCTACCTATGAGTAAGAACAAGCAGTGCTTTTCTTTTCTTGTGTCAGTTTGCTGAGAATGATGCTTTCCAGATTCATTTATGTCCCAACGAAGGACACTAACTCATTGTTTTTGATGGCTGCATAATATTCCATCATGTATATGTGCCACATTTTCCTTGTCCAGCCTATCATCATTCTCTTTTGCTTGGTTCAAGGTCTTTGCTACCGTAAACAGTGCTGCAATGAACATACATGTGGGTGTGTCTTTATAATAGAACAATTTATAATCCTCTGGGCATAAACCCAGTAATGAAATTGCTTGGCCAAAAGGTATTTCTATTTCTAGATCTTTGAGGAATTGCCACACTGTCTTCCACAATGGTTGAACTAATTTACACTCCCATCAGCAGTATAAAAGTGTTCCTTTTTCTCCACATCCTCTCTAGGATCTGCTATCTCCGGATTTTTTGATGATCACCATTCTAACTGGTGTGACATGATATCTCAATGTGGTTTTGATTTGCATATCTCTAATGACCAGTGATGATGAGCATTTTTTTAATATGTTTGTTGGCAACAAAAGCCAAAATAGATAAATGGGATCTAATTAAACTCCCAAGCTTCTGTACAGCAAAAGAAACTATCTTTAGAGTGAACCGACAACCAACAGAATGGGAAAAAGTTTTGCAATATACCCATCTGACAAAGGGCTAATATCCAGAATCTACAAAGAACTAAAACAGATTTACAAGAAATAAACAAACAAATCCATTCAAAAGTGGGTGAAGAATATGAACAGATTCTCCAAAAGAAAACTTACATGAGGTATGACATTGCTTTCTAAAGACAATTGCAGACCAAATTAATACATAATCTATTATCCTTGCTATTGCACTTTTTACTTATTTTGTATGAGAAATGGTTTATTTATGAAAATTTGTTAATTTTTAAAATTACCTTCTTGTGGTTAATTAGATGGGAACACATAAATTTGAATGGAGATATAAAACATGAGACAACGGAGTGTACTTCTCTACATATACATAGAAATACACATGCGCATCTCTCTCTCTCTCTCTCTCTCTCTCTCTCTCTCTATATATATATATATATATATATATATATATACACACACACATATATATCCAGGATCTACATATATATATATGTGTGTGTGTGTGTGTGTGTGTGTGTCCATATATATCTACTTGATATATGTGCATGTATGCATATAAATATACACATACATACACATTCATTTCTTGATATATATGGGGGATTAGCTCAGGCCCCCCATGGATGCCACAATATGCTAATGCTCAATTCTCTTATATAAAATGGTATAATATTTGCATATAACCTATGCACAATTCTCCTGTGTATTTTAAAGTATCTCTAGTTTACTAATGATATCTCTAGTTTACACATTATTTCATTTACAGAGATTCAACATAGTACTTAGTGAGTAAAAAATTCAATTTTGCTTTTGAAAGTTTGGAATTTTTTTCTCCAGAGTCTTTAATCTGTGATTATTTGGTTGAGTCACAGAGACAGAACTCATAGATACAAAGGGCTGACTGTATACGTGCACATACCCACAGATGCACTTAATTACCAGAGAGATATATACTATACATATGTATACAGAAGCATCACATACACAAATACAAGCACATATATGTGTGTGTATAAACACATACCTACATGCATGCATATATACCATTGATGTAAAACTAAATAGATATGAATCCCTAAATTTAAAACATTTTATTTGTAAGATAGAAAATGCAATTTGGAATACACACACAGAACAAATGGCTTTTGATATGTCCAAAGAAGAAAAAGAAGGTTGGTGATTTGATTTTAAAAATTGTTACATGTTGTTTTAAAACGGAGTTCATTGGTTTAAGCAAAGTCTTGTGGATCTGGCAAGCTCTGATTGGTGAGTGAAGGCAGTGGGTAAAAGTTTCAGTAGCTATTAGATGAAGATGATCTCAGGTTACAAAAGGCATTTTTAGCAACCAGGATTGCAGAGAATCACATTTTTGAGTAATGTTATGTTTCCCAAATGCTTTTTCCATCCCAGGCTTTTGAGTCTTTCAGTTGTTTATGGCAAAAATGACCCAGTTCTTATGATCAACTTTCATAATACTTAATACACTAATTCTAATAGATGTGATTTCATCTATTAAATGCTCTCTGTGAATAAATTCATGAACGTAAGAAATGAACTTTAATGTATGTTTTATTTCATATACATACATATGTATGATGCAAATCACACACACCGAAAATAGTCAACTAGCCATCTGCAAATTTATTATATGTTAGAAGTAGAGTCTAGTTCACTTTAGATTTTCATTTAGCAAATGAGCACTGAGGTTCTGTACCTTATCTGTATACATTCTATATTAAAAAATATGTAGCTGATTTAGCATTTGTAAAAATTAAGTACAAATATGAATGGTGTGAGCATTTAAATTAATATTTGTATATGTTAGCTCATAAAATTGTCATATTTATGACTGTTAAGCTCTCAATAAGAAGAAAATGTAGGATACTGTCTCACAAAATATTATGTCTCCAAATTTCCATAAGAGTATGTATTTTTAATTTTGTTGGGCAGTGTTGTAACACCAGTTGTAGATACTTTGACATTTATAATCCAAAATTTTGGAGCAAAAACATCAGCTGCAACAAGCACCATCATTAGTTTTTAAAGAAAGATATTTTAGAATGTTGATATTAAAATAATATCAAAGTGGCATAGCATAGTTAAGTGTATTGGACATGATAAATAACATTTATTTTTCAAGGACATATACGTCGATCTATGACATAAGAATCACACATGAATCACTGCTCTTTTACAAAGTATAATAAATATTTTTACTGGTGTCCTAACATTTTATAATCATTATTGAAAACCTACATAGGTTTATAGTAATTTACAGCTATATATAAATGGGTGCATGTGTGTGTGTGTGTGTGTGTGTGTGTGTGTGTGTGTGTGTATACACACACATGCATATGAACGTATATACACACATACACCATACACCATTTCTTTGCCTAATACTTAGGGAATTCATATTTAAAAGCAAGTCTTCACTAGTTTAAATATGTGAGATCTCTGACATCATAGCCTCTGACCATGGGACCTATTTTTGTTCTTCAGGAGGTGCTCTGAGGGGCACATGTCCCTGGGACTTGTTATTCTCATAACCACATTACCTGGATGCTCTCAGCCTGACAGAACAGTGGAATGGCTTATGAAAGGCTCACAGAATGCACCAAGTTGGGTATCACACTGTAGGTTTGGAGGCAAGTCCCCCATGATGCCACATATACATGGAAACAAAGACTGCAATAGCATGTGGAAGTAAGGTTGGTCCCTCTCATCATCATTCCTAGTGTCTCATTTGCAAAAGCTGTGTTTCTCGTTCCCAGTGGAGGTTGTACAAGTGAGTATTGTTAGTAAATACTCACTCTCTAGTCCTCCAACCCAATTGCTCACACTCTACCTGATGTTGAACTTGGCAATGTAACGCTCTTGACCCTTTGAAAAATATCTTCCCACAATTTGTCTCTGGGCTCAGACAAGTGACCTGGTTTAGCCAGTGTTATGGTGGAAGAAACGACACAAACAGAAGATTTGTATGTGCTAGTGCTGCTGACCTCGCTCTCTTAGCTTCTGCCATTATAACGGGAAGTACATGTCCAAGTAGCCTGCTGGTCCCAGAAGACAAAGAGACATATGGAGCAGAACCAACCCAGCCAATCCATAGACCCGCAGTTTAAAGCAGAGGTTTTCTAGTAAATATGTGAGCATGATAGTAAATGTTCATTATTGGAGGCTAAAAAATGAATATATAAATCCACAAATAAAATATATAAAATAAAACCTTCAGGTTAACTATAGATTCCTAGCTACTGTGACAATCAATGTGGGATTAAAAATTTAAATTAAAAAATGGAAGTTTCTGAAGGGCGAGGGCTATAATATGATTTCTCCACTCTACTTTTTACTATATTTGTTTGAGCACATTAGGCATCTTGGGGGGACATTTTATAGCTATAGACTTATTATACTTGAAGAAAACGTGAGAACTGAGTTAAACATATTATAATATCAAATATGAGAATATATTAGGCTTACATTTCTTTCTGATTTTAAAATATATTTATTATTGCTGTAAAACATGTCAGCTTTTAAAGTGCCAACATAGCTGAATCAATAAATATGCCAAATGTTCACATTAAAGTAAGTGCTGAAAAATTCATGACTTTTTAACATCTTACAATGAGATCTAGTCTTTGTGACTATTTTGCACCAAGGAATAACACAGGAATAATCAATTAAATCAGTTAAGGTGAGCTTGTATTTTCTTCTTTGTTATCTGGAGGAAGAACTTTATTCGTGACTTATTCAACCTACTCCAAAACGTGGAAGTAAACTTCAGACATTATTTTATAATATGAAGGGAAGCTTTAAGCTGTCACATCCTATGACAGATAATTAAAACTTCTGTTGCTGCTTCTCGGTCTATCATAAACATATTTAGTAAAAGCTGACATTTCTGAACTCACTATTTTCTGATGTCAGCTCCCCAGAATATTTATTGAAATATTTTTTTCTTTATTAAATACAAATGTATACTGAAATTAAAATGACTAGAAAAAGTAACTTCTGCAATTGATGTAGTATAATTTAATTTAAATACCAAAAACACTTTTTATTGAGTATAATTGGGCAACACCCAATTTTCAGGCTAATAGTTTAAAACATAAATCAGCCAGCCCTTCCCTCTAGCTTCAAAATGATTGACCCATAGCAAATTTGAAATGTTAACAATAAGTAACCTGACTTGTTAGATCTAATATAATGTTGTTTTATGCAAAACATTAAGGTTTTTTAAATTCCACATACAAAAAACGTTCACTATTTGTGTTTCGTGTATGTGGAATTTAAAAAACCTAGAGTACAAAATTGCATATACAGCCATTGACCTATAAATTGAATTTATATGTTAATTTTAAAAGTGAATTTTTATAAGAAATATTTTAATTCAATATTCACAAAAGCGTTGTATAAAATTAAAACAATTAAAAGATAAAATTCTCAGAAGTAAAATAGAAAAACCTAATCATCATAATTAAATAGTTTTAATGACATAATTTATAATAAAATCTTTGAAGTCATGGCCTAGTTACTTACCCAGGTATTTTATTACACTCCAGATGACTCACATAAAGCATATAATATTATAATATAATCATATGTATTATATAAACTATATTAATATATGAAATATGTAGTTTAAAATAGTAGTTAAAATACTGTTAACAAAAACTTTTTTTTTTCAATTTTTATTTTAGGTACAGGTCATGCGTATGCAGGTTGGATACATAGGTATTACATATTGCAACCAGGTAGTGAGCATAGTGCTAAATGCTATAGTATCAATACTCACCTGTCTCCCTCCTCCCTACAGTAGACCACAGTGTCTATTGTTCCCATGTTTATGTACATGTGTGCTCAATGTTTAGTTTCCACTTATAAGTGAGAATATGCAATACTTGTTTTCCTGTTCCCGTTCCTGCATTAATTTACTTAGGATGATGGTCTTCTCCTCCAACCATGTTACTGCAAATAACATAATTTCATTCTTTTTTTGTGGCTATCTAGTACTCCATAATGTATATTCATACCATTTCTTTATTCACTCCAGCATTGACAGGCACCTAGGTTGATTTCATGCTGTTGCTCTTGTGAATAGTGTGATGTAAGTGTATGGCCTTATTTCTGAGATTCCTAATCTGTTAAATTGGTTTAGGTGGCTGTTTCTGTACTAATACCATGCTTTACTGGTTACTGTAGCCTTACTATATAGTATGAAGTTAAATAGTTTGATGTGTCCAGCTTTGTTTACTCAGCCTCTTTTTTGATTCCATTTAAATTTTAGAACAGTTTTTTTTAACTCTGTGAAGAAAGACATTGGTTATTTGATAGGAATAACATTAAGTCTGAAAATTGGTTTAGACCGTATGGCTAGTTTAACAATATTGCTTCTTTTAAACCATGAGCATGGAATGTTTTTCCATTTACTTTTGTTGTCTCTGATTTTTCTTTTTTCTCTTTCTTTTGAGCTGGAAGTTCTTGGTGTTATTTATTGACAGCAGTTTATAAACTTTTGTTTTCTTCCCATGATTTCTTTCAGCAATGTTTTTTGTAGTTCTCCTTGTAGAGATCTTTCACTTCCCTTGTTAGCTGTATTCCAAGGTATTTCATTTTCTTTGTGGCTATTGAAATTGGAATTGTGTTCTTGATTCAACTCTCGGCCTGAAAATGATTGCGGTATAGAACTGCTACAGTTTTAGTAAGGTTTCAGTAAGGTATCCTGAAATTTTACTAAAATTGTTTATCAGTTCTAGAAATGTTTTGATAGATTCTTTAGAGTTTTCTAGGCATGAAATCATATCAGTAAAGAGAATTTGACTTTTTCTTATCCTATTTGGTTGCCTTTTATTTGTTTCTCTCACCTGATTGCTCTGAATAGAACTTCCAGTAATATGTTAAATAGGAGCCATGAGAGTGGCTATCCTTGTCATGTTTTGGTTCTCAAGGGCAATGGTTCCAGCATTTACCTGTTCAGTATGACATTGGGACTTTGCTATGGGTTTGACATAAATGGCTCGTATTATTTTAAGGTCTATTTCTTTGATGCCTACTTTGTTGAGGGTTTTTTTTTTTAATCATAAATGGATGCTGGATTTTATTGAAAGCTTTTGCTGTATCTTTTGAAATAATCATGTGGTTTTTGTTTTTAATTTTCTTTTCATGGTGAATCACATTTATTGATTCACATATGTTTAACCAGACTTGCATCACAGGAATAAAGCCTACTTGATCCTGGTGTATTAACTTTTTGATATGTTGTTGGATTCAGTTTGCTGGTATTTTGCTGAGTTTTTTTGCATCTATATTGTTCAGAAATATTGGCCTGAGATTTTCTTTTTATTATCTCTGCTAGATTGTTACATTAAGCTGATACTGGCTTCATAAAATGAGTTTAAAAGAAGTTCTTTCTTCTCAACATTTTTTGAATGCTTTCAGTGGGGTTGGTATGAATTCTTTCTATATGTGATAGAATTCATCTGTGAATCCATCTCATCCAGGACTTTTTGTGTGTTATCAGGTTTTTTATTACTTAATTAATTTCAGAGATAGATTTTGACCTACTTAGTTTTTCAATCTCTTTCTTATTCAATCTTGGTAGTTTGTATGTTTCTAGAAATGTATTTATTTCCTTTGGATTTTCTATCTTGTGTGCATAGACTTGTTCATAGTAGTTTCTGAGGATCTTCTGTATTTTTGAGTATTTCTGAGGAATAGACTGTACTATCATTTTTTTTTTCATTTCTGATTGTACTTATTTGGATCTTCTCTCTTTTTTCCTTTCTTAATATAGATAGCAGTCTATCAATTTTGTTTTTTTTCCCCCAAATATCCAATTAATACTTTTATTGATCTTTTGTATGGATTTTTGCATCTCAATTTTATTTAGTTTCTCTATAATTTTAGTTATTTTTTTCTCATAGATCTGAGGTTGTTTTCTTCTTTTCATTTTTTTTTCTAGTTCCTTGAAGTACAAAGGCATATTGTTAATTGTGATCATTCTAAATTCATTATGAAGGCATTTAGTGATAACAACTTTTTTCTTAAGATTGCATTCCAGAAATTTTCACAATTTGTGTCCCTATTTTCATTAATTTTAAATAATGTTTTTACCTCTGCCTTAATTTCACTCTTGACTAAGGACTTATTCAGGACTGTATTTGACTAGTTTTGAGAAATCTGGTACAGATTTCTATTTTTAAGTGTATTGTGATCCAAGAGTGTGCTTGGTATGATTTTAATTTTATTGAATGTATTGATATTTGATTTATGGCCGTGCATGTGGTTGGTCTTGAAATAGGTTCCACGTGCAGATGATAAGAATATATATTATGTGGTTCTTGGGTAGAGAGTTCTGTAGATGTTTATTAGGGCTAATTGGTTAAGCCTAAAGTTTAAGTCCAGAGGTTTTTTTTTGTGTGTGTTAGTTTTATGCCTCAATGATCTGTCCAATGCTGGCAATTCAATTGGGGGTTGAAATCTCCCACTATTATTGGTTACCTAAGTCTTTATGTAGGCTAAGAAGAATTTGTATTATGAATCTGAGAACTCTGATGTTGGGTGCGTATGTATTTAAAATAGCTGAGTCTTCTTGTTGGATTTATCCTTATCATTACATAATGCCCTTCTTTGTCATTCTTGAATTTTACTTCTTTAAAATCTGTTTTATCTGATATAAGAAAGCTACTGCTGCTCTTTTTTGTTTTCTGTTTGCATGATAGATATTGCCCCATCTCTTTACTTTGAGCCTGTGAGTATCATTAAATGTGAGATGAATCTCTTGATGACAGCAGATTGAGACAGATTGGGTCTTGTCTCATTCTAACCTGCCACTCTGTGCCTTCTAAGTGGGGTGTTTAGCCCATTTACATCCAGGATTAGCTTTGATATTTGAGATTTTGATCTTGTCATTGTATTGTTAGCTGGCTGCTATGCAGACTTGATTGCTTTACAGTGTCTGTTGGCTATGGGTTTAATGTGTTTTTGTGGTAACAGATGTCATTCTTTTGGTTCCATATTTAGGACTCCTTTAAGGACCTCTTATAAGGCTGGTCTAGTGAAAATGTATGCTCTCAGTATTTGCTTATCTGAGGATTTTATTTCTTTCTCATTTAATGAAGTTAGTTTGTCAGGACATAAATTTTTGGTTGAAATTTCTTTTCTTTAAGGGTGTTGAAAATAGATTCTTAATTTCTCCTGGCTTTAAGATTTTTCTTTGTTAACCTTGGTGAATCTGATGATTATATGCCTTGGGGATAGGCATCTTGTATAATATCTAGCCAGGTTTCTCTGTTATTTCTCAGAATTGTAGGTCAATCTCTCTAGCAAGTTTAGAAAGTTTTTCAAGAACTATATTCCATTTATTCTCTTTCTCTCCCTCAGGAATTCCAATGAGGCATATATTTAGTCTCTTTACATAATCCCTCATATTTAGAGATTTGTTCATTTTTTGAAATTCTTCTTCATTTATTTTTATATAACTGAATTGATTTAAAGAAATGTCTTTGAGGTCAGAGAGACTTTCCTCAGCTTGATCTATTCTGCTATGAATATTTACAATTATATTCTGTAATTCTGCAACGAATATTTTAGCTATGGAAGTTTACTTTGGTTCTTTCTTAAAATGACTATTCCACCTTTCAGTTCTTAGATGGTTTTACTGGATTCCTTGGATTCCTTGAGATGGGATCCCTTGGGATTGAACTTTGTCCTGAATCTCAATGTTTCCTTGTCCTGCATCCAGACCCTGACTTCTCTATCTGTCATTTCAGTCACTTCAGACTGGTTAAGAACCATTGCTATGAAGCTAGCAGACTTGTATAAAGGTAAAGGGACGCTCTGACTTTTTGAATTGCCAGGGTACTTATGCTGGGTTTTTTTTGTTGTTGTTGTGGTTGTTGTTTGTTTGTTTTTTAATCTGAGAGGATTTTTTTAAATTTATTTTATTGCGTTCTGGGTTTTGGGGTACATGTGAAGAACATGCAAGATTGTTGCATAGGGACACACGTGGCAGTGAGATTTGCTGCCTTCCTCCCCATCACCTACATCTGGCATTTCTCCCCATGCTATCTCTCCAACTCCCCACCCCCACTGACCCTCCCCTATTTCCCCCCAATGTCTATGTGTTCACCTGAGAGGATTTTTGATGTTCATTTAACTGTGTTGTAATTTGAGTATGGTCAATTGGCTTTATGTCTAGATGCTTTTAAAGCTCTGTGCAGGGCTTTTATTTGTGGCTAAATTTGTGTCCTTGGTTTCACAGGGATGTATATTAGCAAGGCATTTTTGGTGCTTTAAAAAAATCAAATATAAAACTTTTTTTTCAAATTTGTTTCATTAACTTGTAAAAACGAATGTCAGTTTTCACGTTTGTATATATTTGCAGATTTGAAACAACAGTTGCCTGATTTAATCCTTTGAATAGTGGTGATGATTTACTGCCTTTCCATACATTACCAAGAAAATATTGGTTGTTTCTGGCTCCCAAGAAATACAAAAAATGTATAATCTTTCAACAAATATATATTTTTAAATCCCCCTAAACTTATTATGATCTCTTTTGTAGAAATACATCAGAAAAATCAATATTGAAAAATATTCAGATTTAAAAAGGTAGACCCAGAAAAAAATACTAGAAGAGTAAACTCTTCCCAAAAAGCAAGTATAGAAGATAAATAATACATTGAAAAACTTACGAAAACAGTAATAATTATTCTTAAATATGAAAAGGGCACCATCTAATATGCCAGTGCCAGGCATAGATGCCTATTGAGAGGAGAACACATGTATTATCCAGGTAGCATTTTTGACTGAGAGTTTTAACCTGTATTCAAATTATATAAATCTTTCACAAGAATGACAGCTCTATGAGAAAAAATTGATTTTGGTTTCATAATCATATCCCAAGCACCTGGGACCCCGCTTGGCATATGGTTAGCATTTGATAAATACTAAATAAATGGACAAATGAATGAACTACTTGCATAGAAGCCACTAATAATTTACACAAAGTGGTGAAAATAAAAATTTCATCAGACAGGAGTCATATTTTAAATTTGCATTATTTAAAGGGACAAATTTTATGAAGTGGTTTTCAAAATGGTATTTTTAAAAAGCATGTAAATTACAAAAAAATTCAGGTTTCCTTGGAGACATAACAGATTCTAGGTCTGGTAGAACAGTACAAGATATGCCTGAAACATTTTTTCTAATAATAATGTAAAGGACACAATAATATACATTTTTAGTCAAAAACATAATGGGGCTAAAATAAAGATTACCTCTGGTAAATACTGAAATATTTATAGATAACATAATATAATATCTATAGTAGGTTTCAACATAATCTATTGAGTACAGGCATAAGGTAGGATTTAGAGATGAAACACAATTGATTCTGAGCTGATAAATGAGAAGTAGGTGGTAGGTCCAATATGGTTCTTTATACCAGACTCAACATTTTTGCATGTATAAAATTTCTTTTTATAAAGTTCACCAGTGTACTTGATATGTAATGTATCCTGATGTACAGATAGCCTTTTTAAAAGATGAAATTGTGTTTTAAATGTTACCTTCTTTCTTCAGGCTGTATATGCTTCATATTCAAGTAAATGTTGAAAAATTCAATAAAACAGGAAAATAGATATGTAGTGCACATATTGTTTATGCCTTTCTGGCACCTTGGTCAAACTTTTTCTTATAAAATTACCTGCCTTGCTTAGACATAGGTAAGCAAGTCAAGTAGACAACTACTCTAGAATATTATGCCACAGTTTTTAATAAGCTTAACACTTGTTATTGACATTGAAAAGTTGGTAAGATGTATGAGATACCAGTGGCCATTATGTCTAGCAATTAGTGAGAACCTGTCCAGGAGATGGCAAAGATTAACTGGGATCAGAAGTGTCTTCTGAACATTTGTGTTCAGCTATACCTAAATGGCTGTATGAAAATAAATGTTACTTATTTATTTAGTTATTTTAATATTGGATTCTTTAGCCTTCAATCTGAAAACATATATTAATAAATATAGGACTAATGAAGCTTATTCAGTCAGTAGATAAATTATTTGAGATAGTGTTTGTAAATAAACTAGTCTCCATATCGTATGTGGAAAAGACTAGACAAATAGTACATATTTAATCTGATGCAGGAAAGTGAAAAGATTTAAGCTGAACTAAGGAACAGACTACAACAATTGGCTTAATGGATTAACAAGAATATTGTCAGTGAGTGGACCAGCTATTTAAGGGGACAAGATAAAAAGATAACCAGGAATATGTTTACTGCGATGTATATACAAATACCTTAGATATGTTAAACTTAAAATTGTTGAGCAAGTAAAGATTTAAAAAATGGGCTATGAGACACGTAGGAGAACTAAGGCAGAAAAATCAGAATAATGGTATGTAGAAATTGGGAAGAAATTCCCAACCATGATTAATATATTTTTAGGCCAAACTCGCAAAAAAAGCCTCCTCAATTCTGCAGTAAGAAGGAGGTAAAAGTTTAACATCAGAATCACAGTTTAGTGTATTAGTAACTATAAAGAAATAATAGTATGAAGAAATTTGTAATTTTGGAGCATATTCAAGCTGAACTTTTTTGAAAGATTATTTTTAGGGGCATAATTTACTTAGTTTTTCTCATCATGTTTTTAATGTTCAGTTTACAAACACTATAAAAACTAAACTTCCTGGTCATTTAAATACACCAGAACTTATGAATTTTGAGGCTTTTATATCATTATTAAAGAGTGAGAATTTTGATATCAAAATGAGGTAAAACCATGCAAATACACAATAAGGAAAATGCCTTATTAAGTTTTGTTTCTGTTAGTTATGCTATGAAATACAGTAAATATAGAACACTCAATTATACTAAAAGGCAATGAATTATTTGTTGGAATAAGTAAAGTAATATTTTAAACTGTAAATGACTATTTGTGTTACTCTGTGCACATTTTTTTTTTTTTGCCTGAATACTGTTCAATGTTTGGTTAGAAAAATATAAACAAAAGTTACTAAAAAATACTGTTTCAAGTAAAAATTTGTCAACAGAGGCCAGGCGCGGTGGCTCAAGCCTGTAATCCCAGCACTGTGGGAGGTCGAGGCGGGTGGATCACGAGGTCAAGAGATTGAGACCATCCTGGTCAACATGGTGAAACCCCGTCTCTACCAAAAATACAAAAAATTACCTGGGCATGGTGGTGCGTGCCTGTAATCCCAGCGAGTCAGGAGGCTGGGGCAGGAGAATTGCCTGAACCCGGGAGGCGGAGGTTGTGGTGAGCCGAGATCGCGCCATTGCACTCCAGCCTGGGTAATAAGAGCGAAACTCCGTCTCAAAAAAAAAAAAAAAAAAATTTGTCAACAGAAATGCAGTTCCATTTCAAATGTAAATTCATGTGTATTCTACTTATTTTTATATTCATGGAAAATATCATTTCCATTTGTACAGATAAGCAAAGCTTAACTTCATTCAATTTTCTGCATTTCCCACTCACTTCAACCAAAACTAGGCTAAATGTTTTTATTGTTTTCTTTGAAGTTGTTCAAAATTATCATAGCAAAATTTTGTGACTGTCTTTCTAAGAGTCTCATTTTGATGGATTAATCTATATGGATACTGAAGGAGTTAAGGACATAATATCCCCAAATGCCATGACCTGGCATACAGATTATATGGCGTTGAAAGCACTTAGGAAGCAGCAGTTGTAGAAAAAGCCATCTGAACTGCCCTTTGCTTATCTATAGTGAGCCATAAAAATCCCTGTGAGAAAGCTGCCTTCCCTTTAATAACACTGGAAGATAACCCTTATTACCGGTGAGAGTGAAAATTGATGCTGCAATGGAGCTGTATAAATAAACTTACTAAAATATCCCTTATCTTCCACTAGCTTTACACCTTTCCATATATCTCTTAGTGACTCCCCTGGAATTTATTGCACCTCATTCTGACGCCTCTTTCTTGTCATTTCTTCACAAAATTCATTATTTTTTTGGTCAAAAGAAGTGTAAAAGCTTTCTGCTTTGGCAATTGCATTGGGTCTTTACTCTGTGAGAATCCTCATGTACATGTAAAATTAACGAAATGTGTGTTTTAATCCTATTAGTCTATCTTTTGTCAGTTTAGTTCATAGACCCAAATTATCTCATTTAAGAACCAAGAGGAGTGAAGGGCATCCCTACAATATTTCGCTAATATTTAATACAGTTCCACAAAATAATCAGTAAATTAAAACCTTGGTATTAATATTTGTAAACCCTCATGATAATGAATTTAAATGGATAAATATATCTCTACTAATTTACAGAAGGATATAAATTTCTCTTTAGAAGTTGTCTCTGTAGCTATTGTCTAATTTTCAAAAAAATATTCAAATTGAAGGACATATGCCTTTGGGAACTTTTAAAGTGATTTCTCTGTTGGTAGTCAAATCAGACAATTAATTACTTACCATACAGAGGTAAATGACACTTAGGAAACTTTCGAAGACATTGTCTTTTAATCATGATTTTATTCATTATTTTATTTATTTGACTACTATTTATAAAAGTTTATTACATGCCTAACCACTGTCCTGTGTTCCAGGTACATGGTAGTGAGAGCAGCAGATATAATCTCTCCTCTCCAACATGGGATTAGAAAAAAATCAATGTTCTAAAATATATAGAAATTTTAAAGCACAGATAACTGCAAAATGTAAAGTGCAGATGGAAGAAACCTACTGGAAGCTGTTCTAGAGGATTGTGGGAAGTGCACATTCAAAGTTATCACACAAAGGTTAACTGAGGAGGTGATATATAAGGTGAAATCTCCAGAATGACTTATCACCATAGAAGTGCACTCTAGACAAATGACCAGCCTGTCTGATGGCCTTAATGCTGAAAAGATATTTGTATAATCATTGAA
The DNA here is from genome assembly GCF_009761245.1 of Sapajus apella. NCBI lineage: Eukaryota > Metazoa > Chordata > Mammalia > Primates > Cebidae > Sapajus > Sapajus apella. The sequence goes on from NW_022436945.1 coordinate 49,423,470, forward strand.
CTATATAAAGTCCATGGGGACGTTGGCTGCTGGGAAACAAGGGTTAGAACATTATCACAAGATTTGGCTGGGGTGCTACAGCCCCAGACCAAAGAAAAATCTGCATGCCAGACTAGAAAGAATAGATTTCATTCTGAATGAAAAATCTCTGCAATGTAGAGCAGAAGTTTGCTGAGGGGTTGGGAGTGGTTCCTGGTGGTGCTGTTGCATAATGTGATTTATGTTGCACAACTATCACTTAGGTAAGTGTGAAGAATGCACTGGAGTTTAGAAGTCTACTGATTATACCTTGTGTATTCTACATATTAAAAAAAAATATTGTAAGGTGTGGTGGTTCTCAGTGCTATAATCTCAATACCAGCGGCCAAGGTGGGAGGATCACTTAAGCCCAGGAGTTTGAGACTTTCAACACTTTTCCCAGCCTCAGAAACATAGATAGACTCGTTATAAAAAGAAATAAAATATTGCTTCTCAGCCTTTTGGCTAAGATCAAGTATGGACAAAATAAAATAAAATTAAAAAGTTATCCTGGTGTGATGGCACACATCCATTGTTCCAGCTGCTTGGGACGCTGAGGTGGGAGGATCTTTTGAGCTCAGGTGGTAGAGAATGCAGTAAGCCATGATTGTTCTACTGTACTCCAGCTTCAATGACAGAGCAAGATGCTGTCTCAAAAAAATAAAAATAAGAAAAGAACAGAAAAAACATTGGAAGTTCATACAAATAAGTGAAAGTCTTTCTGTATGTAAATAGAATTACATACAATTTTTTGAAGTGACACTTTCAACTTAGATAAAAACTCTGATATTCAAATGTGTCTTTTCTCTGTAAAACTATATACTGAACTACAGTTGGAAACACATGTTTTAACATACTGCATTTGACACTTTGGGAGCTTGAACCTAGGAGTTTAGGGCTGCAGTGAGCTATGATTGTGCCACTGGGCAGCAATATGAGACCCTGCCTCAAAACGACATTATAAAATAAAATAAAAATACTGAATTCTAATCTATCCTACTACTATATTTATGTATGTAGTTATCTTGATTCTTGTAAAGACATAATTATGAATTTATTTGTTACATGTGTGGGTGTTCTGTCTCTAGGATGAAGTGGGAGCTAAGTATCAGACAATGCACAAAGCAATCCATCACAGCACAAAAATTTAATTGTGTCAAGTTTGAGAAAGGCTGATATACCAAAATGATGTAAGCAGCAGAAAATGAGAACAATAAAACATAGGATTTTTTCTTTCAAAATCTAGATTTATCTATCAAAGATGCATTCACATTGATAAATGGCAAGGGTCAGTGGTTTTTATTTCAGCCTGTCAATGGGAATGGTATTAACTCAGGTAAACTGAAGTGTGCTTGCTCTGATTACGATGGCACTCCATTTTTAGTGCATTATTTCTAGGCACACTTAAGTATGTTAGAAATAACAACAATTTGTTTTTGTTTTGAGATGGAATCTTGCTTGTTGCCCAGGCTGGAGTTCAGTAGCGCTATCTCAGCTCACTGCAACCACTGCCTTTTGGGTTGAAACAATTCTCCTGCCTCAGCCTCCCAAGTAGCTTGGATTACAGGCATGCACCATCATGCCTGGCTAATTTCCTTGTATTTTATTTTATTTTTAGTAGAAACGAGTTTTCAGCATGTTGGCCAGGCTTGTCTCAAACTCCTCACCTCGTGATTTGCCACCCTTGGCCTCCAAAAGTGCTGGGATTATAAGTGTGAGCTGCTGAATCTGGTCATACACATTTTTAAGATCTACAAAACTATTTAAATTCTGGTTAAAAAAATTCAAAATTGGGTTCAGGGCCATACTAATGTCTATCAATATATTAAAAATTGTTTTTCAAAATGCTTTCTTTTGCAACAAATTTGAGTAGTGTTAATACTGTTAACATTCTAGACATGTCAGTTCAACATGGTACATTAAAATATGACAAATCTTGCAGTAAATAAAATTTAACTGTTTACCACATTGTCTTAAAATATGCTTGCTCACAACAACTTTATTTACCTTCAAAGATACCTTACTAGTATCCCCTTGGAAATTAGACAATACTGTTTCAGTCATCATCAAAGAAAAAAATGATGTTTTGGGGAATTTATCATGCCTTCATGTTTAAGGGGAAGAGAAACTGACTCTGTAAATACATATACTGATTAATGGCAAAGTTGTGTGTGTGTGTGTGTGTGTGTGTGTGTGTGTGTGTGTGTGTGTGTGTGTGTTTATTTTAATAATGTTCCCTCTATCCTGGTGAGTGAATATTATAGTAAGGAATAAAGTAAAACCATCTGACAACTTTTAATATAAAATATTTTTATAAAATGCATTCCACCACTCATCCATAAATTTCTTTCCCCTCTGCCTCCCAGAATCAGAAATTTCCCTCCATCACTATTCTGTAATTTAATTTGCTTAAGAAGAAGGGGACTTTTAACACATTTCAGCAGCCAGGGCTGGAAAGATTTGGGAAAGTCATGAATTGCATCAGAGAACATTCTAACAGGACTCTTTCTTTCTGGATAGTATGCATTTAACTTCATAGAAAATTGAATACAAAATGGTGACAACAACTATATAAAAGCATATTTTATCATCACCTGGCTGGCTGTAGAGTTGCTACTACCCAGTCAAAAGTCATTCAGGCATTTTGTAACATCAAGATCCCACCCAGAGGAGTGGTGAGGCTGGCTCATACCTGCTTATATCATGTGTATGTCTCCCCAAATTCATGCTCAGTGACATCACATGGGTAGCTTGAAATCAGCAATAGACATCGGCAGACACTACAAATGAGAATATTTTTTCTAGAAAGCCAGTTGAGAAGCACTACTAGTTTAATGAGTAATAGTGTAATATTTTTGTTGCTTTCCAGCATTCGTTTTGAAAGTGAGGTTCTTAGGTCACCAGCATAAATTCACAGGTAAGTTGTTAAATATGTATATTTTGAGGTTACATTCCAGACCTACTGAATCAGAGTACATGAAAAGAGCCCAGCGATCAGTGTTTTGACAAGCCTTTGGGGTGATTGTGATGCACCTTAAAGACTGTAAACTCTGACCCAGGGAGGTATATATCCAAAGGATTATAAATCATTCTACTATAAGGACACGTGCACACGAATGTTCATTGCAGCTCTGTTTACAATAGCAAAGACCTGGAACCAACTCAAATGCCCATTGATGATAGACTGGACGGAGAAAATTTGGCACCATATATATATATATATATATATATATATATATACACACACACATATATATATATATATTCCATAATATACACCATGGAATATTATGCAGCCATCAAAAATGACGAGTCTGTGTCCTTTGTAGGGATATGGATGAACCTGGAAACCATCATTCTCAGCAAACTGACACAAGAGTAAAAGATCAAACACCACATGTTCTCACTCATAGGCGGGTGTTGAACAATGAGAACACATGGACACAGGGAGGGGAGCACTACACACTTGGGTCTATTGGGGGGAAATAGGGGAGGGACAGTGGGGGGTGGGGAGTTGGGGAGAGATAGCATAGGGAGAAATGCCAAATATAGGTGATGGGGAGGAAGGCAGCAAATCACACTGCCAAGTGTGTACCTATGCAACAATCTTGCATGTCCTTCACATGTACCCCAAAAACTAAAAGGCAATAAAATAAATTAATTTTAAAAAAAAAGACTGTAAAGTCCTTCTCTAAGAAGACAAAGTGGGTATGTGAGTATAAGTATGTGTGTGAATATGTACATGAGTGGTGGGGGAGGAAAAGAGAGAGTACATTGAATGATGAATAAGAAGCAATTTTCTAGATCAAGAACAGGAATTTATCATTGCATAAAATTTCTGAGGAATTTTTTATACCACTTTAGAGTGCTTTAGGATAGCAATTAGTATACTAAGTCACATGTGTATATTTAGGTGATCTTTGTTCCCATCACAGGCATGTCTCACACAACCTTGAGTCAGTTCTTGATTTTAGATCTTTAAGGGAGACTTGCTATTGGAACAGGTACTATGACAAATGGTGACTGAGGTATATGAATTTTACTTTTCTGAATTAGGCCTACGCCTTGATGGTTAGGTTCCCAACTAGAGAAAAGATGAACTAGAGCTCTGTGTTTGGCGACAGAAGACAGAACTTCAAAAAAAGGCTTTATGGAATAGTGGAGAAGCTTCTGGACCTCAACAGTCCTTAGCTTTAAAATACATCATGAATTAAGAATAAAATAATAGGCCGGCACGGTAGCTCACACCTGTAATCCCAGCACTTTGGGAGGCCGAGGCGGGTGGATCACGAGGTCAAGACATCGAGACCATCCTGGTCAACATGGTGAAACCCCGTCTCTACTAAAAATACAAAAAATCAGCTGGGCATGGTGGCGCATGCCTGTAATTCCAGCTACTCAGGAGGCTGAGGCAGGAGAATTGCCTGAACCCAGGAGGCGGAGGTTGCGGTGAGCCGAGATCAGGCCATTGCACTCCAGCCTGGGTAACAAGAGCGAAACTCCATCTCAAAAGAAAAAAAAAAAAAAAAGAATAAAATAATAACTATTTTAACTATTTTGTTTGGAAATCACCATAAAATGAGCTGCAAATGTGCTGTGCTTTCTCCAGATACACTTCAAACACAAAATATGAAAGTAATTCTGTCTTTTAAAATAATACATATAAAAAGTATCTTTTATTGCATTGTAATGTTCAAACAAACCACTTATATAATCAATCTTATATAGGTTACTGGCCACTAAGTATTCTTTTCTCCTTTAAATATTCCATTTCTAAAGAGTAGAATTCCCTTTCTTCTTTCAGTCGGACTTAGAAACCTGAACCTAATCTATCTTTCCAAAAGATAAAAACTAAAAAGCTGATATCATCTTTTAACACTGAATTATTCACAATTAATAAATATGAAGTATATGTTTTCAGCTTGTGCTTATATCTTATAAATTTGAATTCTCATTTGCTGCGTGTAGCTTGTAAGATAGATATTGCAATATTTTTTTTCTGGATATCCTAAAATACCTCTGTGAAAGGAAAGATGTTTTACTGCTTTCTTGACTTTGCTAGGCAGATATAACCTCCTTTTATCCCAGTGATTGATACTACAGCATTGCCCAATTTCAGACTGAATCCTGATTCCACCACTTACTAGCCATGTTTCTATGCCTCAATTTTGTTATCTTTGAAGTTGAAATAATCATAATACCTCAGAATAATGTTATGAGAATAAAATATAGAAATTATCAAGACAATGTCTGAATATATTAAAAGACTCAGTAAATATCATCTGTTAGTTGTAACATTATCTATCTACTTTGAACTTCACAATGTAATTCAAAATACTAACCAACTTAAAAAAGATATATCACATATAACCTACATAGAAGTAGAAAAAAGATTGGATAAAATTTGATAGCAATTGATGATTAAAAATGATATCATCAAACAGAATGTAGAGGAAATTCTAACCTAATTAAGGTTTTCTATTTTTTTAAAAGCTAACATCATATTTAATAATGAAAGACTGAATATTTTCCCCTAACATCAGGAAGAAAAAAATGTGTACTCTCTTCAGTTCTGTTGACATTTTATTAAAAGTGCTAGTCAATAAAATTAGTATGGAAAACAATATATAATGACATTCAAATTACAGCGAAACAAATAGAACTCTGTTAACTGAAGTTAACTGAAATGAATTAACTGGGCAGGAGGGATGGCTTATGCCTGTAATCCTAGAACTTTGGAAGGCCAAGGCAGGCAGATCACCTGAGGTTGGGAGTTTGAGACCAGCCTGGCTAAGATGGAGAAACCCCATCTCTACTAAAAATACAAAATTAGCTGGGCATGGTGGCACATGCCTATAATCCCAGCTACTCGGGAGTCTGAGGCAGGAAAATCACTTGAACCGGAGAGGTGTAGGTTGTGGTGAGCCAAGATCAAGCCATTGTACTCCAGTATGGGCAACAAGAGTGAAAAAAAAAAAAAAAAAAAAAAAAAAAAAAGATGAATTAACTAGTCAGTCCATTAGCTGAGTGGGAAATTATTGTCCCTACTTCCAGAACACAACAGTTTAACAGGCAAACTTGAAAATTTGAAGAATTAATTCTGTAAGTTAGTTTATTGAGCTGAGTCTCTGAAACATGGATTATAGATCATTGTGAAAAACTAAACGGAAATCCCTGGAACATCCCCGGCCAATAAAGATAGTAAAATTCTGAGAAAATTTTATAAAATCATGCTTTCACTGAAGACTTGAAAGCAACAAAAAAGATAAAACAATAACCCCCATATTTAATTCACCAATTTTACTTGTGCAGAAGTGAAACAGGTCTTGGGGAATGGCCATGGACTATCATAAACTTAAGCATGTGGTTACTGCAATTTCATTTGCCTTCCTAATTGTAGTATCTCCACTGGAGCAAAATCAAGATTTATGCTGCTATAGTATATGTAACTATTGACCTAACTAATGCCTTTTTAACCAAAAATTTGTAAGGGCTATGAGAATAAGTTCTCTTGGTGAAAAAAAAAAAAAAAAGTGTACTGCGACAGTGTTACTAAGAGTTATTTCAGTTCTTATGCTCTTTGCCATAATATATTCTGCAGAAATCTTAAGTGTCTTGAGATTCCACAAAACTGATAAAATTATGTTAATCATGAGAGAGGAGTAGCAAGCAGTATAAATGTCTTAGTAAGAGCTATGCAAACTACAGGATGGAAAGTAAATCCCATAAAAATTTTTGAGCTGCAAACAAAAATAAGTTTCTAAAGATTTAGTAGTATTGACAATGTTGAGATATCCCAGCAATATGAAAGAAAAATTGTTACACTCTATAATGTGTATCATATGTAGAAATCATGATGGTTGGAAGAACTGTTTGGATTCTGGAGGCAACATACTGGTTTTGAGGTTTCAATTTGACTTATTTAAAGATCACTAATAAAGTTACCAGTTTTGAGTGGGGACTGGCACTCAAGTTTCTGCATTTCTGCTGTGGCACAAAACACTCTACGGCTCTTATGCGTCAGGAAACTCAATTATATCTAAAGTGTTCATTGCAAATAGTTGCTATAGAACCCTCTGGAAGGCACTAATTGGAAAAATAACAGTACATAACTCTAGGACTTTGAAGCTAATCTAAGTCACCTTCTTCAGGTAACTCTTTTCCTTTTGATAAATAGAATTAGGTCTGCTAATAAGCCTTGGTAGATAGCAGACATCTAATTATGACACACCAGGTGACCAAGCAGTCTGACCTTTGCTTCATAAAATTCTCTAAGTTAACAGAGCTATGTTCTGTACACCTGGTTATACACTTGGTTACAAGAAAAAACTATCCCAAAATAAGAAGATATACAGTTTCACAGAAGGGTTAGTTAGAATCCTGGAAGAAAAAATATTAGAATGTATGGACAGAAACCTATGGGGAGAAATCATGTGGATGGACATGTGAGAGTAGGCAAAGTTTGAGGAATTTTTCGTTGCATGTTAATTTTCAAAAGAGAGCTTCATCATAGATGCACTAAAAACAAATAACAGCAACAATAAAAGAACAACAAGTAGACAAACTAACTCAACCTGCTAATATTAAGCAGCTCCTGTCCTTTTGCCTCTGTCTTTGCCTCCATTGTACCAATGTTGGTAAAATGAAGATATAAATACAGTAATTATGAAGGGAAGAAGGGTAAATGATATGAAGGCGCTCAAGCATATAAAATTCCGATCACTAACAATGATCTTTTCTCTGGCTGCTACTGAATATTAAATCTAACAGCAGAAGCAACTTTAAGCTCCTATGCAACACCACTACTTGAAGCAACCGATGAGGAACTCGTTAGCAAATTATTTTGGAGCCCATCTGTAAAGCATAACTAATAATATTGACTGGAATTAACACAAATTTAAACTATGGAATTTTAATTAATTATTATGTCTATTATTTTGCTTAGAAGTAGCCATCATTAACATCCAAGGACATAAAATACATTTGGTATGCTTTCATAAAATACTGATTAACATAACCTCCATAACAAGATGTCCACTTGATACTAAAGGGAACATTGAATGGGGCAATATATTGTCTTATTGTACCTAGAAAGTGCCTCACTAATAAAGCATTGAAATAGCCATTTCTTAGATGCAGCTTAGGAGCTAGCTTGAGTTTATGCACTAAAGTGAGGGGAAGTCAATCGTATCAAAAGAGGTGACATAAAGTCAAAATCAAAGGCCATCATATAATGTTGCGTCCTAAGTTGGCAGAATATTATCATTTGGGAAACAAGAGATAGAAATGAAATTATTCTCACCATCACTTCCAGTTGTGGGGAACGCTCCCGTGTGAAGCCCCCCCAGTGTTGGGCCTCACTGTGCGTGAGCTTGATCCCGGACACAGTTTCCTGCTGGAGGCGGTCGAGCTATGGGGAAGTAGGAAAGGAAAGAATAAGAGTAATGTCAGCCTCTATTTCTATTTCTGACTACAGTGACCCCGGGTAATGGATGTGTGTGCTCTTTCGGTTCCTGTTGAGGAGTGGGTTTTATGACTCTGTTTACCAAGTTAAGTATAGCCTTTTGAGGACCAGATGATATACTCAGATAAAGATTTATGGCTTAGCCTGTGACATTTCTAGATTGTTATCCTTGTGACCACATGTTCTGTTAACAATGATAAAGTATATCACCTGCTTACCTTTTATGACTCGTGATTATGCAACCCCTCTGCTGACATTTGCTTTTTGCAACTTTCTGTGCTTTCTGCGACTTTCTGTTCCCCTTATTGTATAGCTTACATAACGTGCACTGACGTCAATCCTTATAATCTAAAGGTATATATTGGAACCCTGGACACAAATAAACTTGCTGCATAGGCATTGCCTATTCAGTCCTCCAGACCCCAGCTTTCTGTCTCTCTTATTTTCTGCGCATCCCCTCTTCCAGGCTGGGACCCTCTCACTGGCCGAGACTCCCCGGCGGGCTCCCCGTCGCCCACATCCAGTAATTTAGTTGATAAAATGTTTCTGCATACTCATATATAATGGCTTTGTAGGTCTAGAGTTTCTCCTTTCCAATGGAGGAATGCATATACATGGACATATTAAGAATCCTATTGAACTTCAAGTTAAAACTGTGACCCATTCACTGCTATCTCCATTTTTACTAAGAGACCAGGAGGCAGGAAAAAAAAAAGTCTCAATCTTGGCATAGGTAATTAATCCCAATTATCAAGAGGTTGCAGAGCTGTTCTAATGCAATGTGTACAAAAATTGTCATTTCATCACCATGACTGTTTATTCATAGAGTAACTATTGGTACATTTTATAGAGCTTAAAGTAGACAGTAGCATAAATTAAAATTTATGATGTGGAATCTTAAGTTCTTAATTTTGATGATACATGGACAATGTAGCAGTGAAGATGCAAGAGGGTTATAGTAATCAGGGGCTTAGACACCACTCTATTAATTCCGATTCACCCCACCAGATAAGCAATCTAGAGTAGAGTTGCAAGACAAATGTGAATGGATCGTAAGGTGAATGGTAAAAGAAGGAGGTGATGAGTATCAGATAATGTCTCACAACCAAATGCAGTTTTGGGAGCTATTGCTGCCCCACTAAGTTTTCTGAGATAAGTTTCCCAGGAAAAGGAATAAACTAGAATCCTTAAGTAGCCATTGCTAAACAGGGACAAACGTTTTCAATGAGTAAATGTATTTTAGCAACTCCAAAGGATTTTAGTTAACGTTGTGGTAAGCCACCAACATATGGCTTCAGGATGAAAGCATTTATTCCTCCATTTCCTGGGTGTGTAGACTACTGATTGTTCACATCAGGGTCTCTCTCCAGGAATTGTCTGTAGTCAAAGAGAGTTTGGACACATCGCTTTTTCTGGGATCAGACCAATCTTAAGACTGGTGGCCTTGTAGTTATAAAGTTCGTCTTTTGCCTTAATTTGGACAACTCTACTAGCTCTAGAAACTTCCATGTTATTAGCCAAATACATGATAGTTCTATCTCCCTTCACCCTTTCTTTCTCCCTCTTGCTTACTCTCATTTGCTCTTCTTATATTCTCATCAGTTTAGTTTTCAAATACAATTCCTAATAAACTTTTCACATGCAAACTCCATTTTGGAGCCTGTTCTTTGGACAAATCTGCTTTGGAATTGTGGCTCAGAGTACTTACCTTACAATAGTAAATTATAATTTGATTATAATTATAGTAAAATAAAAATGTATTTGAAATTTGAATTCTAGCATGTAAGGTAACAATAGCTTCTCTAACATGAAGTTATTTGTTTTAGTTTTACGTTGTGTAACAAATTATGATCTCCTCAGTGGCTTATGACAATATTTGTGGATGATCTCACCTCTTCCACAAATCAGAATTCCAAGTACAGTTTACTGAGTCTCCTATTCAGGGTATCACCAGATTTTAGTCAAGTTGTTGGCTAGGGTTGTAATCTGATCTGAGGCTTTTAGTTATCTTTCAAGCTCCTGATTATTGGGAGAATTTAGTTATTTGTGTTGTGAAGGAACTTTACTTCTCTTGTTACTTGTCAGTCAATATTACTCTCAGTTTATGGAGGATTATATCAGATTATTGTCACATGATCCTTTTCATAGGTTCTCTTTAACAGTGATGGCTTACTGAGTCAAGGTCAGCAGGTCAAATGAATTCCTCTGATGCTTCATCTTGTTTTAAGTGCTCTCCTGATTATATAAGGCTCACCCAGGAAAATCTTCCTTCTGCTCCTCTCAAGGCAACTGATTAAGAACAAACTCATGAGAGAAATATCCAAACATAGTCATATTTTCTTTTTTGTTTCATACTGAAAGTTCAGAGAGTGTTTTACACAAGGAGAGAGTAATAAAATCATGAATCATTGGATGTCAGAATTTCACCTATCACAATATTTATTTATCTTCCCTTCATCTAATATGTGATTTTGAAAATGTTGTCTATAATGTTAGAGGGTATTAGATTTTACAAATAAACCGTAGAGTGCAAATGGAATGAGTGCTCAACAATTGTTATTGCCATAATTAAACTGAGTTGGTAAATTTCTCTGAGAAAGAAGTAAAGTAGTGGAGAGTCAGAGTGAGGAAGAAAATAAAGGAAGGTAACAGGAAAAGGGAGGAGAGAACAAAAGAAACAAAAACTATTAGATTGAGTTACCTTCTGTAATGCTGTCCAAAAGCTTATTATGACTAGGAGATTGCTTACACTAGAAAGACAAAAAGCTAGAAGTGGTACATTTAGGTTTCCAGAAGCAATTTATAATATAGTATAATGTGCCATCCTTATCATTTTCATGGTTAATTTTGCAGTGTAATAACCAGAGGAAATGAACTCAAAAAATTTATCTTCTGTCTTGGTCCCTGCAGTTTAATTCTTACCGTAGCAGAAGGAATGATTTGCCAGGTGAATGAATTCTGCAGAAGAAATTGTGCATGTTCCCTGCACCTGTCTGTTCTGGGCACTTCTTCCCAAATTTACCAGTAAAGAGGACATCACCCTACTCTAATTTCCAGCCCATGCAAGTTTCTGTGTGGAAAGCCTATGGGTGTCCACTTCTCACTAGTTCTAAATTTTGAAAATAGAGACAAAAATACTAATTACTTGCTGCCTAAAATATAAAAAAAATTAAAAAGCATTTATTGCATGTGCATATACAATTGTAAAGGCCAAGTGGAAAATGCCTAGGAGATTAAGTCTCCATGCTTTATAATTTTGAGAAAGATTAATAGCTTTAAAATGTTGTGTCCTTCAATTTTGGAATTTTGTACAATTATTAAAGAGATGCATTTTAATCTTTTAATAGTTTTTTTCAACTTTGTTAGTTATGCATACATTACATCTGTTTCCACAGCTGTTAAGCACTGTGTCCTCAGATTGCTTTTTAGGACTGCATTTTAAAAAAAATATTTTTCTGTGCTTCTCATTAGTACTCTAATTTTGTCTCATGGAGTGAATTTCCACTTCTGAAATGATGATATGCTAATTTGCCTAAAACAAACTTCCAAAGCCCTGGGACTTTTGCTCAATGTCATATTTACTGTAAGACATCAAGGTTTGACTATCAGGTAAATGGTTATCTGTTAATATTGGATAAAGGAAGTTGTTTTTAAACATTTTTTGACATAGCTCCCATATCTACAACCTAATTCTATCAAATTGATAGAGAATAGCACATTGACACCCCCACTGTGTCAACCTCGTTATTATGTATAGGATACTATTATATCTCTTCATAAAAGTAACACTAGATACAATGATAAGGGTAACATAACTAATTATGCCTACATAGTTGAATATATAGTAATGCATGGCTATTACAAATTTACATTGTAAAGCTATTTTATATTATTTTGAACATTTCCAAAGTCTTACCATTACATCAATTTTTAACATTCTAAGTCACACTGCTTTTTAGAAATTAATATTTCAAAGCAAAATTTTAATTCTCATCTAGGCTTAGAAAATGAATCTAATATGGTTTCATACATTTCTCTGTGTTGTCTCATCTGGCTGCACTGATGTATTGATTAAAATAATTGATAGACTTTGATCTCTTACAAGCTCAATTTATTTGTGCTATTTGGTTGATTACATTTTCTCATCAAAGAGATAGAGATAGGCATGCTGTACTTGTAATACATAAAATTCCAAATGAAACTCTAATGTGAAATTTATGAATAACTTAAATATCTTAAAATTTAATATACTTTATGACATGCAGATAGTTTACAATTTTTAAATTTTTATTTGCATTTAATAAATTTAATGAAGATTAGGAATTTACTGCATTAATGTATCATTCATTCACAAATATTTTAACTCCATGTGTGATGCTGAAACTGAGGTAAATTACAATACTACAGAAATTTTTATATCAAATGATTTATTTGTTGTGCTTAATTTATAAAGATGTATGCTCTAATGCACTGTTGTTTCCCTTTCTAGATTAAATAATCATGAAGTTTTCACTGCATTAAAAAATTACAATTTATACAATCCTCACAACCCTGGAGCCCATGGCAAACTGTTTTTGTTAATTCTCATCAGAAGCCCATTCATTCATTAATGCATATTCATTCAACAAATAAGATGAGTATTATTCTATGCAAGGTGCTCCACTAAACATAATGATACAACAGTGCACTATGTAATTGTGGTATTTAATTTCATGACACTTCAAGTAGCTAGTCAAAAAAACTATATTTTACAAATGTGGAATCTGGAGTTTATACTGTTGAAGCCATGTGTTCAATCTCCAAATCTAATACATCCTTACTTGTAAGTTTGTTTTAATCGCATTCCTAGTGCTATTGAGCAGACCAGACCAATTGAGTATGTAATGCTAACAGTAGAGGTGTTATTTATTCTTCACTTTGTTCCTGAGTCCACTCCTCTATAAAGATATTTAGAACATTTGCTTCTTTTTAACACATTTAGTCTATCCCCTTACTTTATACTAACTGCTATAGCCTTACTTATTAATTTACCCAGAAGTTTTTACATAGATGTGTACCTGTTATGTGTTTTTCCTGCATCAAGGCTCTATCTAACTCCCCCAGAAAATACACTTCTTCACTCCCCTGTTAGCACACAAATAGCTATTTATCTGTCTAACATAGGTAAAATCTATTTTGACCTATTTTTTTTCTCACCTTTTGTGGACATTTTCTTTACGTTTTTTAATCTGCCTTCAAGAAATGGTTTATAGTGCATTAATCAAGAAATAAGCCTTTTAAGGGAAAAAAGTAATTATACATAATTATGGGCAAATTTATATCCAAATGTATTTTTTCAGTTTTTTCATATTTTTTTATTCATATGGTTTATTGGTTGTCAACTTACCATGTGAAATCTTAGCATATAAAAACTCTCTTAATCTTTATGTATTTATTTTATTTTCCTATTGTATTCATTTCAGAAAATGAGCTCCAATATACTTGGCTTCAGTTATTTTCTCTAGGAAATTTTTCCATAATTCCCAATTCCATTTCATATTATATAGCCAAATCATTGGAGGTGCATATAGGAATCAGAATCATTTTCTATATATTCAGAGTCAAACTTACAATTGACCTCAGATTATTTTTGTATCAGCTTCCTCTTTGCCAATACATTTCCATTTTTTATATTTTGGCTATATGTTCTCATTCATATCTACATAATAGTCAGCACCAATGCTTGTCATTCCTTTCTTTAAGTGTTTTAGCTTATTTATAGCCATGTGTGATCATAGAATAAATAATGGATGTTCTACTTTACTAGATATACTTAATTCTAAAAATAATACATTTCTCCTTTCATAATTTGAATAGTTATATTATTTGCCCATTAAGGCAAAATCTTAGAGTAGTTTTAAAGATACTTTTAAGTAGTTAATAACTTGGTTAAGACATGAAATAAATTAATAAATAATATTTTAAATTTACAGCATTATACTATCCTGATTAAAAAACTTACAAAGATAAAAAGGTAAAAAAATAAAGCAATATAATTATTTTCTTTCTCCTAACTTGATACTTTTAAATATTTGCTTATGATTATTCAAATATGGTGTCTACTATACATATAATAATTTTAAATTAATATGTTATTTTTTTTGTTGTTTTGGTCACATTAAGAAATAGTGGAATAGTAGGGAAAATGGGTTAATTTCTTGTTTTTACTTAATAAATTGCCACCATTCTTCTGATCCTCCGATTATCTACATTATATTTTGGAAATTTATTTGTCAGCTAAGTCATTGCTTAGAGAAAGGAAAAAGTACGAGACTTTGAGCCTGATTCCTTTTAAGAAAAGGTCTACTATCTCCTTAAAATCATGGAGAAGATGTAAACAAGAACTTTATAAATTTTGAAGGAAATAAATATTTCAATATGATAGTGAAGTTTAGAACTCATTCTTGGTTGGTTGAATAAACTCTTCTTTTCTTATAGAGCAACATCATGAATTATTTTTAATTTGTAGATATAAAACCAAATCTCAAATAGGAATGGAAACATAAAGTGGTTTGCTTAGTAATATGAAATGTTGAATATGGGCAACATTTTATATCTATAATCTATAAGTTATTCATCTGAAATTTATAATTATGGATGTAGTATTTATTGAATTTGAAAATCATTGCTAGTTTTGTGTGTATATTTTATGTATGCATTTATGCACATGCACAGCCCTGCAGACTGTGTATGAGACTGTTTGGTGCAAAAAATTTCCTGAAGGAGAATAAGAGCAAAACTGAAAGAGAGTAAAACAGAAGTGAATACATAGCTTTAGCCCAAGCTGGTAAAGGAAAACAGGAATCTTGTCTTTGATTTCCAATGTCTAGTGTGGAATCTACTATTAAAGTTCTCAAATATGTATTAGGTATTAGACCACATTGAATAATTATTTATTAATTTAAAAAATGCTATTACCTGAATGATCGTGTCTCCTTAAAATGGATATGTTGAAATCCTAACCCCTAGCTGGTGATTTTAGGTGGCCTGGCTTTGAAGAAGTGATTAGGTCCTGAAGGCAGAGCCTCTCTGAGTGGGATTAATGTGCTTATAAAGTAGGCCTAAGGGATCCTATCTGCTAGGTTCACTATGTCAGGACACAATGAGAAAATCTCATTTATGAACCAGAAAACAGGTCCTAACCAGACACCTTAATCATGGACTTCCCAGCTTTCTGAATTGAGAGAATGTTAGCACAAATGGAAGTTACAAAAACACATGGAAGTAGATAGAGGTACTCTTGGAAAAGATATATTAACATTATATACTGTTAATTTTTTTCATACCTTGTCATAATCTTATGCCGTATAAACATATATGCATCTTTCATAATATAACTGAACTATGCCGTGTAGATAAAGTTAGAGTAATAAACTAATTTCGTCATTAAAAAGTAAATCTAAGATCGACTTTTAAAAGACGGGTGTTATACATAAATATATGGAAGTTTATAAACTTGCATGTATTTAGTACTTAAAACACAGTTTACACATATCATTATGTACATGTTAGATTATATGTGTGTTTGCAAAATACAAAAACTTGTAATATTCTATTTCATAATAATGACATAGTTTTAAATGAAAATTTTGCAATACACATTCTCAGCTACATAGAATCTTCTATCAACAATAATGCAAAATATGCTTATTATCTCACTAATACTTAAACTGATATATTAATATTTATTAAATCTTCTTTTACAAGTTCCTAAAAGTGTATTTCATTGTCGGCCGGGTGTGGTGGCTCATGCCTGTAATCCCAGCGTTTTGGGAGGCCAAGGTGGAAGGATAATTTGAGTTTAGGAGTTCTAGACCAGCCTGGGCAACATGGCGAAACTGCTATGGCTACTAAAAATACAAAAATTAACTGGGCGTGGTGGCCCATGCCTATATTCCCAGCTACTCGGAAGGCTGAGGCAGGAGAATCCCTTGAACTCAGGAGATGGAGGTAGCAGTAGCCACGATCACCACACTCCGTGCTGGGTGTCTTCTGAGACTCTGTCTAAAAAAAAAAGAAAAGAAAAAAAGAAAAAGTATTGAACTGTCAAGTTTTAAAATGTGAATTGACTTATAAAGTCAAATAAAAATACTTGGATTATATATTAAAATCATCAGTTAATGGCATTTGAAGAAGATTGGAAATTAATTAATAGAATTAGAAATATTTCAAAAGCAGAGTAGTTTTAGAAATAAATTATTTTAATAGTCATAGATATAAAAAAATAGTCATAGATAATATTCCCTGATTGTTATGGCAATCATATAAGAAATTTGCTTGTCTCCCTTTTAATTCTGTGTCTATATACTTTATCCCTCATGGCAATTGTAAAATAGAAATCAAATATGCTTTTATCTAAAATGTGAATGATTGCCTTTCAAAATCACTATACCACACAAAAGTTATGAATGACTGACAAATAATCATGAATTTGACAATATTTGATTACACAAAAAATTGATACAGTGTATTAATTTTTGAATTAATACAATTTGAATCATGGGGCCAGTTTCCCCCATATTGTCCTTGTAATATTGAATAATTCCAGGAGATCTGATGGTTTTAACAGGGTTTCCGGTTTTGAATCTTCCTCATTTCTCTTGCTGCTGCCATGTAAGAAGTGTCTTTCACCTCCCACCATGATTCTGAGGCCTCCCAAGCCATGTGGAACTTCAAATCCAATTTAAACTCTTTTTCTTTCCAGACTTAAGTATGTCTTTGTCAGTAGTGTGTAAACGGCAGAATACACCCTCCAACTATTTCTGTCAAATTGTTTATTTCTCCAATTAATTCTGTCAGTTTTTGCTTCATGTATTTTGAGCTTCTGTGGTTAAGTGCATATGGGTTTATAATAATATATTATAAACTCCTAGTGAATTGACTCCTTGTGAATTGACACTTTCATCATTTT
Source organism: Sapajus apella (assembly GCF_009761245.1). NCBI lineage: Eukaryota > Metazoa > Chordata > Mammalia > Primates > Cebidae > Sapajus > Sapajus apella. Next base: position 49,440,902 of record NW_022436945.1, read on the forward strand.
AAATTTTGATTCTTGATCTCTAAAACAATAAAACAATATTTTTCTTAAATGTATTTTTTGTATGTTCTATTGTCTATGGTTTCCTCGTTCTTTCATTTTCAACCTCTTGAATCTAAAGTTTGTGTCTTGTAGAAAACATAAAATTGAGTTATGTTTTTACTTTTTTGGATTATTCTAATCCCTTTCATTTGAAATGTTTAGTTCATTTACACTGAATACAACTATTATTTTGCTGTTTGTTTCTTGTATGTCTGATGTATTTTGGAGTGTTATTTCTCCATTACTTCTTCTTCTTGTGTTTAACAAATGTTTTCTATAATATCATTTTAATTTCCTTCTTCTTTTTTTTTTTACATTTTTATAAAATATTTATTAGTGGCTTTCCTGATAATTAAAATTACCAACTTAGTTTAATCCAATTTTACTTAACACCAACTTAATTTCAAATATACAAAAACTTTGCAGTATTATAGCTCTATTTCTTCTCATATTATTTTCATGAAAATTATTTACTTATGCATTATCAACTCTTCAGCTTATACTTATTACTTTATTTTTAATACAGATAGCAAGAGAAATGAGTTACAACCAAAAACAATACAGTCTTTTATATTTATCTATATAATTATATTTAGCAATGCTCTTTATATCTCCATAAAAATTTGAATTATAGTTTTCTGTCCTTTCATTTCAGGAAGAACTGTTTTTAGTATTTCTTGTAGGATGTGTATTCTGGTGACAGATTCTCTGGGTTTTGTTTATATGGAAATTTCTCTCTCTCTCTCTCTCTCTCTCTCTCTCTCTCTCGTGTGTGTGTGTGTGTGTGTGTGTGTGTGTGTGTGTGTGTGTGTGTGATCTTTAAGGATAGTTTCAGTAAATACAGACTTTCTGGTTAACAGTCTTTCATGATGTGAAATATGTCATCCAATGCATTAGAAAACTGACTTCTATGATTTCTAAAGAAGATTCAACTGATGATCTAATTGGTAATGTCTTTCAAGTGATGAATTGTTTTTTTCTTACTCTATTCAAGTTCCTCTTTTTGTCTTGGTATTTGGCAGCTGACTGTGATCTGTGTATATATGGCTCTGTTTATATTGATCCTATTTAAGGTATCCTGAGCGTATTTGATGTACAAATTAATGTGTTTTATTAAATTTTTGAAGATGTACTGTTATTTTTTTTTAAATATTCTTTATCTCCCTTTCTCTCTATCCTCTTCTTCTAAAATTCCCATGATGCCTATGTGAAAATTCCTATTGGTATACCAAAGTTCTTGGGCTTGTTATTATTATTCATTGTTTTTTCTTTCTCTTCTGTACATTGAACAAAGTCAAAGGACCTGCTTTGAATATAGTGATTCCCTGTTCTGTCAATTCAAGTATGCTACTGCAGCCTTTTTTATTTCAGTTATTTCACTTTGACATCCAATTTTTTTTTTTTTTTTTTTTTTTGAGACGGAGTCTCGCTCTTGTTACCCAGGCTGGAGTGCAATGGCGCGATCTCGGCTCACCGCAACCTCCTCCTCCTAGGTTCAGGCAATTCTACTGCCTCAGCCTCCTGAGTAGCTGGGATTACAGGCACGCGCCACCATGCCCAGCTAATTTTTTGTATTTTTAGTAGAGACGGGGTTTCACCATGTTGACCAGGATGGTCTGGATGTCTTGACCTCGTGATCCACCCGCCTCGGCCTCCCAAAGTGCTGGGATTACAGGCTTGAGCCACCGCGCCCGGCCCCAATTTTTTTTATTTATTTCATTCTTATAACTTCTATCTCTTGGTGTTCTGTTTTTGGACAGAAATTATTTTCATGCCTTTCTTCATTCCTTAGGCATAGTTTCCTGTCTTACGTTTATTTTCATAACTGGTAAAGAATTTCTCCACAGAATATACATTCTTCTCAGCACCACATCACACCTACTCTAAAATTGACCACATAATTGGGAGTAAATCACTCCTCAGCAAATGCAAAAGAACGGAAATCATAACAAACAGTCTCTCAGACCACAGTGCAATCAAGTTAGAACTCAGAATTCAAAAACTAACTCAGAACCGCACAGCTTCATGGAAACTGAACAACTTGCTCTTGAATGTTGACTGGATAAACAATGAAATGAAGGCAGAAATAAAGATGTTCTTCGAAACCAACGAGAATGAAGACACAACATACCAAAATCTCTGGGACACATTTAAAGCAGTATCTAGAGGAAAATATATAGCAATAAGTGCCCACATGAGAAGCAAGGAGAGATCAAAAATTGACATCCTATCGTCAAAACTGAAAGAGCTAGAGGAGCAAGATCAAAAAAACTCAAAGTCTAGCAGAAGACAAGAAATAGCTAAGATCAGAGCAGAACTGAAGGAGATAGAGACACAAAAAACCCTTCAAAAAATCAATAAATCCAGGAGCTGGTTTTTTGAAAAGATCAACAAAATAGACAGACCACTAGCCAGATTAATAAAAAAGAAAAGAGAGAATAACCAAATTGATGCAATAAAAAACGATAAAGGTGATATCACCACAGATTCCACAGAAATTCAAATCATCATCAGAGATTATTACAAACAACTCTATGCACACAAACTAATAAACCTGGAAGAAATGGATAGATTCCTGGGCACTTGCCTCCTGCCAAGCCTAAACCAGGAAGAAACCGAAACCCTGAACAGACCCATAACAAGGTCTGAAGTTGAGGCAGCAATTAAGAGCTTACCACCCAAAAAAAGCCCAGGTCCAGATGGGTTCACAGCTGAATTCTACCAGACATACAAAGAGGAGCTGGTACCATTTCTTCTGAAACTATTCCAAACAATACAAAAAGAGGGAATTCTTCCCAAATCATTTTATGAGACCAACATCATCCTGATTCCAAAACCCGGCAGAGACTCAACAAGAAAAGAAAACTTCAGGCCAATATCCATGATGAACATAGATGCAAAAATCTTCAATAAAATACTGACAAGCCGATTGCAACAGCACATCAAAAAGCTTATCCACCATGATCAAGTAGGCTTCATCCCGGGGATGCAAGGCTGGTTCAACATACGCAAGTCTATAAACGTAATTCACCACATAAACAGAACCAAAGACAAAAACCACATGATTATCTCAATTGATGCAGAGAAGGCCTTTGACAAAATTCAACAGCCCTTTATGCTAAAAACACTCAGTAAGCTAGGTATCAATGGAGCGTATCTCAAAATAATAAAAGCTATTTATGACAAACCAACAGCCAATATCATACTGAATGGGCAAAAACTGGAAGCATTCCCCTTGAAATGTGGCACCAGACAAGGATGCCCACTCTCACCACTGCTATTCAATATAGTATTAGAAGTTCTAGCCAGAGCAATCAGGCAAGAAAAAGAAATAAAGGGCATTCAAATAGGAAAGGAGGAAGTCAAATTGTCTCTATTTGCAGACGACATGATTGTATATCTAGAAGACCCCATCGTCTCAGCCCCAAACCTCCTGAAACTGATAAGCAAGTTCAGCAAAGTCTCAGGATACAAAATCAATGTGCAAAAATCACATGCATTCCTATACACCAGTAACAGACTTAAAGAGAGCCAAATCAAGAACAAACTTCCATTCACAATTGCCACAAAGAGAATAAAATACCTAGGAATACAACTAACAAGGAATGTAAAGGACCTCTTCAAGGAGAACTACAAGCCACTGCTCAACGAAATAAGAGAGGACACAAACAGATGGAGAAACATCCCATGTTCATGGTTAGGAAGAATCAATATCGTGAAAATGGCCATACTGCCCAAAGTAATTTACAGATTCAATGCTATCCCCATCAAGCTACCAATGACCTTCTTTGCAGAACTGGAAAAAACCACCTTAAACTTCATATGGAACCAAAAGAGAGCCCGCATAGCCAAGTCAATTCTAAGCAAAAAGAACAAAGCGGGGGGCATCACACTACCAGACTTCAAACTATACTACAAGGCTACAGTAATCAAAACAGCATGGTACTGGTACCAAAACAGAGATATAGACCAATGGAACAGAACAGAGGTCTCGGAGGCAACACAACATATCTACAACCATCTGATCTTTGACAAACCAGACAAAAACAAGCAATGGGGAAAGGATTCCCTGTTCAATAAATGGTGTTGGGAAAGCTGGCTAGCCATGTGCAGAAAGCAGAAACTGGACCCCTTCCTGACACCTTACACTAAAATTAACTCCAGATGGATTAAAGACTTAAACATAAGACCTAACACCATAAAAACCCTAGAAGAAAATCTAGGCAAAACCATTCAGGATGTAGGTGTAGGCAAGGACTTCATGACCAAAACGCCAAACGCATTGACAACAAAAGCCAAAATAGACAAATGGGACCTAATCAAACTCCACAGCTTCTGCACAGCAAAAGAAACAATCATTAGAGTGAATCGGCAACCAACAGATTGGGAAAAAATTTTTGCAGTTTACCCATCTGACAAAGGGCTGATATCCGTAATTTACAAAGAACTAAAGCAGATTTACAAGAAAAAAACTAACAAGCCCATTCAAAAGTGGGCAAAGGATATGAACAGACACTTCTCAAAAGAAGACATACGTGAGGCCAACAAACATATGAAAAAATGCTCATCATCACTGGTCATCAGAGAAATGCAAATCAAAACTACACTGAGATACCATCTCACGCCGGTTAGAATGGCGATCATTAAAAAATCCGGAGACAACAGATGCTGGAGAGGATGTGGAGAAATAGGAACACTTTTGCACTGTTGGTGGGAGTGTCAATTAGTGCAACCATTGTGGAAGACAGTGTGGCGATTCCTCAAGGACCTAGAAATAGAAATTCCATTTGACCCAGCAATCCCATTACTGGGTATATATCCAAAGGATTACAAATCGTTCTACTATAAGGACACGTGTACACGAATGTTCATTGCAGCACTGTTTACAATAGCAAAGACCTGGAACCAACCCAAATGCCCATCGACGATAGACTGGATAGGGAAAATGTGGCACATATACACCATGGAATATTATGCAGCCATCAGAAACGATGAGTTTGGGTCCTTTGTAGGGACATGGATGAACCTGGAAACCATCATTCTCAGCAAACTGACAGAAGAGCAGAAGATCAAACACCGCATGTTCTCACTCATAGGCGGGTGTTGAACAATGAGAACACATGGACACAGGGAGGGGAGCACTACACACTGGGGTCAGTTGGGGGGAAATAGGGGAGGGT